>NC_081426.1:14089870-14430495 GCF_949786415.1 Peromyscus eremicus | reverse complement strand
AAGGATTTGAGACTATGGAGAGAATTCCATGATTCTGAAAGCAGGAGACTCTGGGAGGAAAGATGGGAAGGGAAATCTGGAAGGAAGCCCATGATCAGGTGTATCCCTATGGGAAGTCTTTAAGTCATTGGCGGACTTGGGAGGAAAGATGTCCCTCTGCACCCTCCTTGGTAGTTTGTTTGTTTATGTGTACCCTCAGACATAAAGTGAGAGGCTTTCCTTTAAGACATACTCCCCACCCTCATTGTCTGTCATCCCTACAAGATCATGGACTAGGACATTTAAAACTATGAGCCAGTTTTCTCTTAGAAAAGAAGCAGGGATAGTTTACTTTAATAAATTTGGAAGCACCTAGTACATACATATATTTCATTTTTCAGGATGGTTTACTCAGTCAGCATGCATTAAATTCTTCCTGCACACTGTTACACTTTTAATCATGGGTTACATAGAAAGTATAATCTCTGTCCCTAAAGATGTTTAAAACCCAGAATTCATTCATTATATTCCATTTCTGAAAGTGAGACTTGAATCCAGTGAGACTAAGCCTTTTCTTTGAGTAAGATGAATGTATTTGCTATTTGTTAGAGTAATAAAAACTGACAAACACATCCATGAACTATGATCCTGAACAGACAAGCAGATATGAAATTGTGTCTAAGCTATTGGAAAAGAAAGAGAATCCGGGAGAGAAATGGGGTCCTCTTGGAATATCCTCTTCCCCCCACTTCTCTTTGTAAAAATATTAAGTTCTTCCCCGCAAAACACACACACACACACACACACACACACACACACACACACACTATTCTCTTCACTCATGTATGACAGTGCATTATAAATTTAGACTCCCCTGCATGCTCAATGCTGTGTACATTATACCCTCTTCAAGCAAGGAACATTGCTCATTGGCATGTTTCATTGCAGGGTTATCTGGGTTTACTGCAGGGAGCCTGACCATGTGGAGGTCAGGAAATCTCTTCCTCCTGCTTCCAGGAATTGTAAAAAGTGGGTTACGTCTCTGTGTGCTAAACTAAACTGCTTACAAACTTTCAAAAACTGAGGCTACACATGTGCTGCATTTCTTCAAAGTAGTACTAATCCTTACACCCACATCTATAGTTCAGAGATAGTTAATAAGAAAAAGGTGGAGTTGGGAGACATGTGTGATTGTGTAATTCTTCTGAAGCTTTTTCCTCCCCCGTGAAACATAAATTTTGGTAAATACGAAACAGGTGAATTAGGTCTTTGCATGCTATTTCTTTCATTACTACCATCTTAGATCTGGTCTCAAATATTACAATGTGCGCTCCTAGCCTCATTTCTTACTCTAAATCAGTGGCTTACTAAATAACAGCAGAGAGATTTTCTCTGTATTTGTTTTTCAGTGGCAACTTAATTTTTTGGAACTACTGTGTTTTTGGGGTGACATGTATGTCCCCAGAAAAACCTCAGGTTATCATTAAATAGGAGTAGATATTTACATGATCTTGTTTATGGGGGCCTGAGGAAATTTTAACCTTTGTATATATTTTACACTGCTAAATAAATGAGAGGCCATTGGAACATTTAGAATTCTACTCTAAACTTCACAAATTTACCAGGTGGTGTTTATTATGTCCACGTAGAAAACATCTGTGATTCATGTAGGAATAAAGGCAGTTGCATGAGAAGTTATATTTGGAAGTGTCTGTGTGACAATGAAAGGAAGTTGACAACTTGGTGGACTTTCTCCAGGTTAAAAAGATCAAACTGGACCATTCACTTCAGTAGAGGACTCAGACAAATGAGTCTGTATCCTCATTATTGATTAAGGTTAACAGTGATGCATGTAAGCTACAACAGCAGGCAAAAGTAACATATAAATTCTGGGGTGAGTCTGAGACTCATGATGTCAGCTCAAAACTCCCAGCACTGTGTCTGCTTTGCACAGAGTAGACACCAGATGAATATACTTATTGTATATATTTAACACATTTAAGTATTTGTCTCAAATAAACTTCTGAAATCCTAACTCACCTTTGTTTACTGATGAGCAATGATGTAATGTAGACCGACACACATCTAGATTACAATAACAGCATCTCATAAATTTTCTCATTGACCTTCAGTACACTCATTTTGTACTACCTAGAAGATAAGCCCATGCAAGGCCTTTTCTGAACACATGGGAGCGTGGCAAGTGTCTACGTAGGCATACTTTTCAGAGAAATCATTTTTGAAGTCTATGAGTTTAAAGGTAATTTTAAGGAAGTAATAGTTGAGTTACAATTGAATTACTATCCAGGAAATGCATATTATAACTTCAGACAGTCAGGGTAAACCTCTTCAGTTAGAAAAGCCTGAGCACTTTCTGGAGTAATCACCATCATTTATAGAAGTAATCTTGTTTTATGGATTTTAATTGCATTAACTGGTAGGAGAGCAGAGGAGTATATGAACTTCAAGGTCCCCTTAGCAGTGGAAAGAAAACCACTTTTGCATGAAATATGATAACTTGACTATAAGTACATGATAAAAGATTATAACCAAGATAAACTATAAATATTCCATTAAAGAATAGCTTTGACTTTGATTCCCCTTGGAACTAAGCGTATCTCAAGATGGACCATGAAGAACATACTCATCTAGCCATGAGTTGTAAAAGTCACCGATGTGGTCACTCAACACTGATAACAGCCGATGTTACTTCCTTTTCATCTCTAACACCTCCTCCAACTGAAATGGCCCCTATCTTTCACACTTACTGGCTATCTACTTCCAAGGTATTATCCAAGTTAGGACTGAAAATGTAATGTAGGATTTGAGGTGTGACTCAGGATAATACACTTTAGGAACATGGAGGCATGGTTCAATAGTTATCAACTAGGTAATCCTTTTGCCCATCCCCACCCCGGAAGATAGTTGGTAACATCTTAAGAAAGCTTTTGAAGTCATACTGAGCCATGTTTCTAGCATTTAGAAGATAGAACCTAAGGATGCTGAGGAATATTCTTCAATGAGTAGGACATGCCCCCTCCCACCCCCCCAGGAATGGTCCTAGCCCAAAAGTCAGTCTTGTGGATGGTTAGCTCCCCTGTTGCTAAGCCGGCCATACTCAGGGCGTGTTTTCCCATCTTCTCTAACATAATGATTGAGTAGGGCTCTGGGCTTCATCCCTGCTGCTACTGCTGCTGCTGCTGCTGCTGCTGCTGCTTTGCAATTAATCATTCCCTTGCTGGGCTCTGCATGTGCCCAGAAGTCCCACAGCCAGTGCATAGCTTGGCATTCCTGCTCCGCTGCACTCCGGCCAACATTCCACCTCCACCTGCACCGGCTTGTTCCACCTGAAAGCTTACCAAGTGAAAGCAAGGGCCATGTGAGGATACCGTAATTATACCCACCCAGAAACTCGCTTATGGAGAGGCAGTCGGGCCCCAAAGTTGGAGATTAGCTCCTGCACTGCTGTAAAAAAAATAACAATAATAACACAAATGAAGCCTAAAATACGTGCTTCTCTTCTTCCTTTTATTTGTCCCCCTTTTCTGGCAATTCAAGGGCACTACTGAGTAACGAAATATTCCAGAGTACCAGTCTCTGAGCCAGGAAAAAAAAAAAAAAAAAAAACAGCTGGTTTGAGGCCAGCTTTTTCTCAGAGAGGGCAGCTGCTCCACTCTGAAATCGGTAGCAGCCTGCCCAAGGGTGAAAGTAGATTTGGTGTTACACAAGTGAACAGCGCTTTGCCCCCTGTCTCTGCTTCGTAGCACTTTAAAACAATGATGTTTATGCGCATGGCGTACAAAAAGAAAGCCAAGTTCTCTGCCAGGCAAAGGTCACTCCAAACATGGGTGGGGGCGGGCTAACCCGCCCCGGCAGCTTTCTGGACAGTCACCCTGCCTTTGGTCATGCATGGAGGGGTTGCCAGAGTCCCGGAACAGAGCTGCTGCACACCTGTTGGGTGTTCCCTTAGTGTTTGAGCAGAACAGATGACCGAAGGTCCTGGTGGAAGTAGAGGCCACCTTGAAAAGCAAATCTGCCTCTGAGCTTGACTTCAGTGACGCTTGCTCCTCCACCCCATAGCTCCCACGTAACATGAAGCACTAATTTCTCAACCTCAGTGGCATGTGTGCTGGTAACAGGAGCTGGTGTGCAGTGGGTGCACAGGAAAATCTGTGGAGTGAATGAGTGAGGTGGGATTCTTGTCCAGCTTTCTTCTTTAATGGATGTCCATGGAGGGTCTGTAACTGCTGAAGGGGAAAGACTGGCCCCCATGATCCACTTGGCATCATAACCTGTGTACCTCCTTCAGACACGCAAATGAGCTGTGCAGCTGGTGTGGCACTCTGTGTAGTTCTGTGGTCACCTTTAAAAAAATGTGAGTATTGCATGTCCGTGTGTGTATGTGTGTGTGTGTGTGTGTGTGTGTGTGTGTGTGTGTGTGTGTGTATACTCACAAACATGCACATGTGTGTTGATGAGTCCACACATAAGTGTTCCCAAAAGATCAGGGTCTCACTGAACCCAGAACTCACTGATTGACAGCGAGCTCCAGAGATTTGCTTTTATCTGCCTTCTTGCCCCCAAAATGTGTAGCCTCGGCTGCCCTCAAACTCACAATTCTTCTGCTTCTGCCTCTTCGGCATTTCCTATCAGCGTTTATTACCACAATCAGCTGTGACCAGTTTTCCTAGATCCTCTCCAGCACTGCTTAAGTTTGAAGTACCACAGCATCTACATCATCCCCAGTTTGGAAAATGAAAACCATCAATAAGTTATGGGATTAGATTTCCCACATAACCGCTAGTTTGAAAATGGGGGACTTGAGGGACAACTCAGTTAGTAAAGTGCTTGCTTGCCACATGAGAAGGACGACCTGAGTTCAATCCCTAGCACTCACAGAGAAAGCCCAGAGTGCTCATTTACCTCCGTTATCCCAGTGCTGTGGAGGCAGAGACCGGCAGATCCCTGCGGCTCACTGGCCAGCTAGCCTTGCCTACTTGGTGGTTTCCAAGATGAGAGAGTGAGACTCGGTCTCAGAGAAACAAGCTGGCCTATTCTCGAAGAATAACCTCCCAAGCTAACTTCTGACTCACACATGCACATGTGTGTATGCACACTAGCACATACATGCTTACATCTGAACACACCACATACATACAGCAAAGTAAATATCTTAGAATGTTTGACGTCACAAAGACTTGCTATATTTGCTTGTCATATAGTGTCAGCTATTGCTCTAACAATATAAATTTAATATAACTGATCCTGTGTATATATTAATAAGTATTAGCCACCAAGCTAAGAATAATTAGATAAATCTCGATCAAATTTAATGTGACTCTCTCTCACTAAATATCTGACTGGACTTCTCTTGAGCTTGTATATGTTTTCCCAATAGAAGACCTCAGTTTCGTTACCCTGTAAAAAGAAATTGCCTGTCTGTGATAGCTGTGTGTCTTCTACCTCTGTTGAAGGTGGGCTGAAAGGAGGATGCCCAACTTTGTTGACAGCAGGTTCCTGGAACCCCAGTGTCTGCTGCACAGCTTAATGGCTGTGTCTTCTGACAGCGACATGTTAAACATTCTTGCGCCATAATTTCACCTGTCAAATGCCAAGACAACTGCATTCCAGGCCTGGAGGATTCATGGAGGTTGTACAGAGAGGGCCAGGCATACAAGAACTGCTTATAAACAGTGACTGTTTATTGTTGCTGCTGTGTGGTTTCTGGGTCACTGAAGCCTAAGATGGCAGAGGCCAGGAACCACATGTGCTGGCTTTGGGGCACTGAAGTGTGGTTAGTTCAAATTAATTTGTGCTGTAAGTCTAGGGACTATGTGTGACTCAGTAGTAGAACTCCTGGCTAGTATTTGTGAAGTGCTGCTAAGTATTCCCACCACTGAAATAAAAAATGGGGGGCGGGTTTTAAAACAGGGACTCAATATGTAGCTTGACTGGCCTACAACTCACTATACAGATCAGGCTGGCCCTCCTGTCTGCTTCGTGAATGCTGCTAAGATTGAAGGTGTGTGCTCCTGTGCCTGGCAAGAAGAATGTTTAAATGCCTTACATAGTTGAAATGGAAATTATGGGGAGTAACTGAGCTAATAACGTAGAATAAAAATTAGCGCCATCTGCTACTTTTTGCCTGTTTACTATTGTGGCTGCTAGAAACTCTCAAGCTACACGCATGACTCACCTTACATTTCTACTGGGGAGCAAAATGCCAACTATGATATTGGAATATTTGTCATGAGGGTCCCAGAAATATGCTGTTTGTTAGATGTCACACATCTCCTGTCTCCTCTGCTTCCTGCTGCTGGCCTCTGGGCCTGAATCTTTTACATGTTAGGCTTTATTTCTATAACAGATTGGCATTAACAGAGGGAAAAGAGTAAGTGTCTAGGTTAATATAATTTCCTTTTGCTTTCTGACTCTCTGTTCTTGGCCAAGGGATGTAATATTTAATCATTATTCATTTCCCAAAATCAACTGATATCTAATGACCTATCCTTCTGAAAGCCTACAGAGGGGACCAGTGAATGTGTCCCTGGGCTATGCCTTTTGACATTGGGATTTATTCTACAGGACAGTGTTTGGCTTGATGCATCTTAGATCAATGATTCCCAGCTCAGCTTCTTAGGCCCATGACCGTGTAGACAGATGTTCTTGAAAAGGAAGCAGCCGGTGGCCTAACACTTGGAAAGCAAACCACTGGTGACTAACACATTGTTCATTTCTTATTACAGATTCTGAAAAGAGCTCAGGGAAAAGGCACTCACCTACTATGAGCCAGGCCCTGTGTACCATTCCAAGCATCAGGAGATAAAAAGATTCCAAGTCCTACAACAGAGCAGCCCAACTAATCTTCTTCATACCCACAGTTACATAGAAAGCTTTCTCAAAACACCCAGTAGATACTCCTGTCTGCACCAGCCTATAGAACATCACTTCAGAAACTCTCAAAAATGGGTTCATTCACCTGTTCTTTAGGGGCAAGGAGGTTAAAACATTCCTTCTGAAATCCTTGTATGATAACTTTGTCGGTTGCCGTCGCTGGAAGAGATTGTTGATACATATACTTCTTTAGAAAGCTGGCATGGTTTCCAAGAGCAGAGGGTAGTCGTGAATGGGAAGCAGGCTCAGATAACCAGGGTTGAGGCCTCCTGAGCTTTCGCCCTCCATGTTAACATGTCTATTGTTCAATAAGGTGCTGTCCTTGTTCAACCTTAGACGAAGAACCACAGGCAACTAAGGAATGCTAAGTGCAGGAGAAATGGTCTTCCTCAGGGAAGAGCACACCACGTGATTATCCAATACCAAATGATCAGCCCTGAAAACACATTTATTCAAGTAACATACAGACTGAAAAGGTGGTATTTATGTACTTAGGAATATATAGTGTGTATATATATATATATATATATATGTGTGTGTGTGTTATATAAAATATATAAGGAATATGTATTAATATTTTTAAAGATGACATGGATTTGAAAGAGAGCAAAGGGAGATATATTGGAGGGCTTGGAGGGGGAAAATGATGTAATTACATTATAATATACATCTCTAAAAAATTAAATATTTTTTATATCAAAAGCTGAGGGCATAGCTTAGCATTAGAGAATTTTCCTAACACTCATTGCATCTTGGATTTGATCCTTAGCACAGCATAGACAAACATAAAATACATAAGGGAGAAAAAAATGTACTTGCTATGTTTTTAATAAAACTACACTTATTCTTAGTGTATTCAGTGATATTAGAAAAATTAAATGCCTCATTTAGATATCTAACATAATTGTAGAAGAGCTGACTTTATTTGTATTTATTTGTAACTAGTCTTCCTGCAAACAATTAAGACAACTTAGAAAAGTTGCAAATGATAGGTTCATTTTAACCAAGTCGTGAGGCAATAAGAACACAGACAGAAAGAAGAGGTTGGGAGATGGCTCAGTGGGTAGGAGCGCTTACTGTGCCAGAGTGGGGATGTGAGTCCAAATCCCTAGTGTCCACTTAAAATATTCAATCAAGGCTGCACATGCCTGTGATCCCGTCATGGGGGTGAGGAGGAAAACAGATATGCAGAGAGTTCCTGGGTCCATGAATATAACCAAAACGGAGAGTTTCCAGTTTAGTGTGAGCCCCTGTGTCATCGTGATAAGGTAGAGAGTGAGAAAGAAAAACACCCAAAACCTGCTGTGGTTTCTGCATGCACCTGCATACTGGGGCACAGCTGCACCTGCCTGGGCATACATCAAGCACATGTATAACACACACACACACACACACACACACACATAAATGAATAGACAAAATGAAAAAAATTAAAAAACTTTTAAGTGGAAAATACATTGTATGTACTTGGTTCACACTTTTCCTTTTAAAATATTAACATTAAGACCAAATAAATCTATGTGCTCTATCATTTCAGTCATAGTTAGAAAATAATCAAATAAAAATTCCCAACATATGCATAATAAGCTAAGGAAATATTTCCTTGAAGAACACAACATACTAATTTCTTCTTGAGTTTTTAATTTCATCATTTTCACCTTCTCTAGTGGATATTTTGTAAGTGCACTGTATATCATTGCACTAGTGTATGTTTATCATGTTTATTGACATCAAATAACTACCTTAAGAGGATATTGTCTTTGGGTATCTTGTTTTGGTTTTTTGGTAACAGAAATGATTACCAAAAAAACATACTCCAAGCTCCAGTCCAGCCCCTGGCTTTTCAATCAATAATGATGGGTTTAATTAAGTTGTTTTTTTGTTTGTTTTGCCTCGTACCTTGTGCTGGGACAAGGTGTACTAGTAAGTGGCAGGTGTATATTGCATTCTGTGGAAAGGCCTTGGCCAGAACCATGGGCTTGTGTGGGATGTGGGCCTTACAGAGTTACAAGCACTGGAGATGTTTGTGAAGATTAGATAAACACAGCTGGGACTGTCCTGTGGCCTTTGAGTGACCTTGTATATATATCACCACTCTTCACCTTGGGGATACAAGTATGCATCTAGTTTAGCATGGCAGGAATTCCATGATACTTTTAGGTGGGGTTTGTCTATTTGTTTTTTAATTAACATGCTCATGTGAGCCAGTGGGTGGAGTATTCAGAGGCAGCTCTGTGTTGTCCTAGGCTCGCACTGAGGCTGTGTCTTACTGGCTGTGTGGCCTTGGTACAGTACTGTTTGGCTGTTGGGATCATGGGACGGGTTAGCCATGCATCTCAGTACAGACACTACTACTGTTACGTGCCGTGGTCCATGGCATGAGTGGATAATGGAGTCAAACTTTAAACAAGGATTAAAAGCAATGAAAGAACCCAGAAGACACTTTCTTCCTTTGAATGACTAAGAATTTAAACAGCTTAGAACCCCTAGGGTTGTAAAAGGATGACAGATCCATCCAGCTGAAATCTCACTAAGAATAGCCTCATGGAGAAGCTGCACTTCAGTAAATGGAAACACAAACGCTTTGAACTCCCTAAGCCTATTCTTAAGTAATATTTCCACTCCTTGAAAATAAAGAGAAGTTCTATACACCCTCAGTACGCATCCTCAACAGGAAGCACTCCACGTTACTGAGGCAATGCAAAGTTACAAGACTCTTACACACATTAGTGCAAAAATGAATTACATCCACATTGTCAATGATTATATCCTGTTTGTAGACTAGATGAACGAACAGTGCTCATGGTTTTCTCTGTGGCAAGCTTGCTCTTGAAAACCTCCGGTAGGAAGTACAAAAATAGAATCTGAGAATAACCGGAAAGATGCCCTTCTCTCGTCCTAGTGCGTTTTCTTTCCAAACCACCCCATTCTTCATTATTTCAGCACAAGTATGAGTCTCAGAGACTTAGTAGCCCTTGCTTTTCTACTGTGCCTTGGGCTAGGTGGCTTTTTCATGCAGAACGTTTGCTTATATCAGCCAGTAAGCATCCATAGAGCGTGAAATGTGATACTTCAGTAATTCATTTTTGACACTTGGAGATTAGGTGTTCCCTGTTTAGGGGCCTTCGCTTTCTCCTTCTCCACCTTAGCTCCCAGCCAGGATCCACCTGCTTCTTACTCTTTTCACTCATGCTTGTTCCCTGTGGTCCTTCCAGGGGCTACTGAGGGAGGCCTGTGATCAGTGTAATACTGTGGGGACTTCTGGCCCAGCTCTGCTCAGCCACAGGTCAGTAGAGGACTGGTTATGCTATATTATTTATGAAGTGATAAATCCAAGAAAAATCTGTACTGCGTCTCGGCATGATCAGAGGAACAGATATCCTTTGCTTACAGGTTGCACAGAGAATACATTTTGTAAGAATAGCTCCGGGTATAGAATCTGGTGGTCATTACTGAGACTACACATCTGCCCGTACATTGACTTTCAGACTGTTTCAAGACATGCCCCTCTGCCCCTCAGCTGGGAGAAGAGGCAGAGACAGGTAGCTGTCTGAGTTCAAGGCCAGCCTCATCTACATAGTGAGTTCCAGGACAGCCAGGGCCACACAGAGAAAAAACTGTCTTGGGGGGGCGGGGTGGAATAAAGACTCTGCCCCTCATCCTGCCCTTAGATTGGAGTCTCACTGGCAAACTCCTCTCCCCAGCTATTCTCTCCTTTTAAAATTATTTTTAGTTAAGTGAAGTCCATGTAACATGAAATGTAGTGGCATGAAGTCTATCCACATCACTGTGTAGCCGTCACCACCACTGACTTCTAGAACCCTCCTCATACACACAGTACTATACAGGTTTGTTTTTTTCTTTTTTGTGAATGGCTTGTTTCACTTAGCAGTCTCAGTTTTTATCCAGGTTGTAGCCGGTGTTGGAATTTCCTTCCTTCTTAAGACAGAGTAAAATTTCAGGGTTTTTCCTCCAGTTTGTTTGTTCTTTGACCTCTCCTTCCTCAAGTCTGTTTCTACTGCTGCCATATTGCCACAGCCCACGGGTACAGGCTTTCTCCTTCAAAACCCCGACCTAGGCAATTCCCTGCTTAGCTTCTCCCCTGAATGTGAACAGCTTCCAGACCTGTGCGTTAGAAGCCGTCCCTGCTCTCTTCTCTCCTGCCAGGCCTCCCACCTGCCCCTTGACGCTGGTCTTCTTGTTCCTTGCTCATAGTCAGGCCTTGCATTTCCTCCCAGATGGAGCCTTGGCTGCCCCTATCAGCATGAGAATCCAGTCTCCCCATCTGGGAAACTATATTTCCTCATTCACAAATGAAATTTCTTTTCCCAAAACCCACCAACAAAGGACAAACAGAGTCAGAATTTAAGGTCCTGTTCTCATTATAGTTCTTAGCAGGCAGAACTGTCCTTCGGGCTTAGGTAGTGTCTCAGCATGCTTCTGCTGGAATGTGGAAAAGGAGGAGAAGGATCCATGACCCTGTGCAGGAGGAGCCAGGGCCAGGAGAGGTGGGTTGGGGCCTGGTGGAGGAAAATGGGGAAGGAACCAGATCCAGGTGAAGGAAGGGAGCCTTCCCATTCCTGGTGGGGTGTCCCAGGAGCTCTGAGTCACTACCATGAGGCCGAGAGGGTGGAGGATCTGTACAGGAAAAGGCTAGAGCTCACACAGGTCTTGACTCCTCTTGCTGATATTACTGCTTCACTGAGCAGTGCTGTTCTCCATGATCTCAGACAAAGTTGTAAAGGGCAGAAGAAAACAGAAAAGGACTTGATTCTCAGCACCAAAGCTCCCCTCCCTCCCTACGCGTCGGGAAAGAGCAGCCTCCAAACACATTACAGTTGTGATTTTGGAGAAAAGATTGTTATTGTAGCTTGCTGATTCTTGGAGGAATATTTGCTTTCCTCGGTTGGAGAGAAAATGCAACCCACTGCACATTCTTCAGGGCAGACTATTTTAATTATTACCAGTTTCATGTGTGTTCTGCTTATTTAAGGAAAATCCCTGTGGCTCCTTGATATGCTTCAGTGTTACAACTCCATGTTTGAATAAATAAGACCTCACAGTATGATTTCTGAGCCAGGGGCTGGGAGACATCCTTAACCACTGGAAAGGAATGATATATCTTGAGAAAAAAAAAAGACAAAGGATATAGCTAGAATAGCTGTTGGCCAAACCAATTTGTGAACACAGTCCAAAGGATAGTGACTGGCCTACAGGCACGTTATGCTTCAGAGTTTCCTGGGACAAATGACAATCATTCTGTAACTGGGTGTCTTTTGGCTTCCATGCTTTCCAGTTTTTTTTTGTTGTTGTTGTTGTTTTTTTTGAGACAGGGTTTCTCTGACTTTCCAGTTTTGACTGTCATGTTTTCTGTTCTCTCGATTTTTACAAATCGACTACAGAATAGTACCCCTTTCAAAGGCCCTCTAAACGGACGCTGATTTCCCCTAAAAAGCAAAACAGTTGTCTTGGGTAAGGTAGAAAAACAGAGCATAGGATCCACCCAGTGCACGGAAGGCCCTGCACGCTGGGAGCTCCAAGGATCCGTCCAGAACTAGCCCTCTTCTTGTAGACCTGGGAGATATGAACATTGTGTAACTGCCTGAGAGCCCTGGCCAGGGCCAAAAAAATAAAAGGTTGTAATTAAAATGTGAAGGTTGGAAAACTGAGAATTCAAAGCACTCTTGGTAGGCCAGGCCAGTTTCTCCTCTTTGGGGTGAGGCTTCCCTGGGAGGAAATCTGATTCTCAGCCTTTTTTTTTTTTCTTTTTTTTTGAGGGACTGAACTAGTTTTGATGAACTAAAACACTTTCTTTCCTATATAACTTTCCTAACCCCTCCCCCTCCTCTCTCCTCCTCTCCTCCCTCTTCCCATCCTCCTTCCTCTCCCTTCCCTTTTTAACCTCCTGGGATCTGCTTTACAATGAAGCAGAGTTGTTTGTTTGTTTGCAGGGGTGGATATTGTTTTGGGTTTTTGTTGTTATTGGAGTTTGTGGGAGGTTGTATTTTGAGGTTTTGTTTTTGTTTTTGAGACAAGATCTCACCATGTACCCTTGGCTAGCCTGGAACTTAGAGACCCAACTGTTTCTGTTTCCCAAGTACTTGGATTAAAGATGTGAGCCCAATCACGTGAACTGATTTTGACTCAGGCAGTCTCATCTGATTCTTGGGGGACGGGGGTAGTGAAAATCTATTCCCTCAATACCTAAGACAGAGTATTGATTTCTCTAACTTGCAGGAAAAGACAGCTTCCTTCTCTTCCTCTTCCCCATGCGTATTAAAGGTTGTGGAGCATGGGAGATGCTAGCCATGTCTGCCTCCCTAGCCGCCCAGTTTTGTTTGTTAAGCCCTGTCCCCACCTCATTTCTGGAAATTGGAGTTGACTAAAGGTTCCCCATTTTGCGCAGATTCTCTAACCAGGGCCTCTCAGGTTCTCTTTGGAAAGGCTCCAAGCAGGTACATGGCAGTCCTGTATCTGGTTCAGTGAGACAGTTCTTCTGACCCTCAGCTCTGCAGCAAGTGGGATTGTGAGAGACTTGCTTGCGAAAGGGAGGACCCTGTACTTGAGGCGGAGAGCTCCACATTCACAGTTAAAGGCTGCCTGGGACCCAAGGAGGCAGGGCACTTGCTCAGGCCTCTTCTCTGCTGTTTGAAGAGCCTGCTAAACCTGTTTGCACATTTTCAAGCTGTGCACATGCAGCACTCAGGCAGTGTTCCTCTTGTTCAGGGTACACCCAGGCCACACCCTCCATGGCCTCCCTCCAAGTGCCTGCTTTTCCAGCTATCTGAGGTCCCTCCCTCAGCTCCAGGAAAAGGGGTGTGACTATCCTCTGCCTCCCTTGCTGCTACCTAGGGCTTTTCACCAGGACAGCCAGAGCAGTCTCCAAAGCAGTTCTTCTCCACCCTGGCTATACTTTGGAATTGTACCCTGAGCCTTAAAATAGTCTCAAGAGGACCCCAAAAGCTACGATTCTGTGAGAAGTGCTTTGGTATGAGACCTTATAGATACCTTTACAAAGCTCTCCATGTTATAAAATGTCAATTAAATTCCATTCCTAGCATGTTATTAGCTACTTAAATTGCTCAGGTTACTGCTTTTATGGAGTTAAAAACTGAACATGTCTGCAATCAGTATACATGTCTGTAACTGCAATGATAACTTAGTGTGAACTGCTTTCTATGGCTGTGAAACACATAATATGTACAATGGTGCCTTTGAACCTTATTATTATAAACACGTGACGTATGAGCCCGTCTTTGAACTGACGTCTGCCTCCTAACTTCCCTTCTCACCTTTCTCTCTTCTTTCCCACCCAAACCCCTGCCTCAGACAACAGGACCAACGTCATCTATGTGGAACTTCGTTTGGGAGCTCTTCATTTGGAGTCAGGTTTTTTTTTTTGCTCCCCTGTGCTTCCTCTCCTCCGTCTGTTTTCCCCTGTGCGAGGCCAGTGTCTGGTGTTTCATCCGCTTTCCGTGCTCACCAGGGTGCCCAGCCTGAGTACAGACGTGGTGCAGGGTGACAGAAGAATGATTCCCCAGGCCCTCTTCTCATTGTGTGAAAAAGCCTTGGCTTGGCAGATTCCCTGAGTTCTGTCTAGCCGAGGACTTGCATTGGTTCTATAATTAACTGATTCAATAACAAGTCAAGCAAAAGATGAGTTAAAGCTCTGATTCTTAACCAGTAATTCCCCAGAGGAACAAAAGCATCTTTAGAAGACAGAGAGAAGGGCTGCAAAGAGACATGTGGGCAGAACACAGTCATTGCGGTGGTAAACTTACGGCACTTGTGGCTATACGCAGTGGCCCTATCAACAATCAGTCATAAAAGGGGGAGGGGCTCGCTGGGCCCTACCCCTCCCTGCCGAACTATGGGCTTCTGATCGATCCTGGAAGGTGAAAAGTCACTGCTGTCAGCGGTCACCAAGCCCCTGTGGTGAACACAGATGATCCTGTTAAACTCCGTGGGTCACAAAACCAAGACATTAGTGTGGGAAAGGGAGATGTAGAACGAACCAGGACAGTTGACAGGAGTAGGAGTGGGGGAATGAAAGAATATGTTGTGTATGTTCATGAAACTGTGAAAGAAAAAGATCTAATTAGTAAAGAATAAAACGACATCACCTTGTTGAAACCTAAAGATGTTTCCCTTGTAAAGGCTACATGTGGCAATTTTGGTAGCTCAGGAACTTTCTGGAAAATCCATGAGTGTGGGGGGTATTTATATTCAATGGAGTATTTCTATGTTTACATATATATGGTACTGAGAAAACTGAGGACCTTCTACTTTTGTGTTTTAGTTTAATTTCTGTTGATGTAATAATAATAATTAATAATAACAATAGTGTAGCAAAAAGCAGCTTTGGAGGAAAAGGGTTTATTTGGCTCATAATTCCAGGTTACAGTTCACCATCTGAGGAAGTCAAGGTAACAGGGACTTGCAGCAGCTGGTCCTATCACATTTACAGAAAGTACAGAAAGAAAAGAAGGCATGCATGCTGCTTTCCTGCCTGTGCTCAGCTCCAGTTCTCCACAGCTCAGGACCCCTTACCTAGGGTGGTGCTCTCCATAGTGTGCTGGGTTCTCCCACGTCAATTAATAAGACAGTCCCCCACAGACATGCCCATAGGCCAGCCTAATACCGACAATCCCCAGTGAGACTCTCTTCCTAGGTCATTCTAAGTCGTATCAAAGTTGTTTTAAAGCCAAGAGGCACTTTTGGCTTAGTCGGAAAACAACTGTAAACACTATTTACATAATTTCTAAATATGACATCTTCAGACTCACAGGCTAACCTCAAGATTTTGTTTCCACTGATTATCAAGCTGTTGATGGTCAGGATCAAGTATTCATGAACTCTCCATGTGCCCCTCTGAACGGAAACGTGATACAATTTCGCCTCATTTCTCTTTTGTGCTCCCAGTTCACTTACTATTGGATCTAGTTGCGCTAAAAACAACTCACTAGTAAATTATATAGCTTTCAAATTCACAGAGAAATAAAATTTCGGTTCAACTGTAGGTCAAAATTCCTTGTGTTTACTTGGTCTATTTGTCTCTCAATCATCTATGGAAACTTGTCAGATTTTAGTGTGGAAATAATTTTCTTGGAGGCAATATTTGTTGAGTGACTGGTGGAATGAAAAACACCGATTACATAAGTGTGAAAAAGACCCAGGTGTTTAGGTTGGATGCAGTTTCAATATGAGCCAACAACAGAGGAGTGCGGATGTTGGAGTCTATTAATAAAAGCGTAGTGTCTTAAATTCAGAAATTAATTATACAACCAAGCCTTGTGCTGCTCAGATTGTGTGTAGAGCACAGTGTAACTTGGGGCACATTTTTAAAGGGACCATGGTGAGCTGAAGTTTGTGAAGTGGAATGTAGCTCAAGAGAAGAAGAGAAAAACCTGTGCAGAGAAGCCCAAGGCACAAAGGACAGATGTGTAGTGGTATAACAGCTGCCCTCCAATACTGCAGATTCTGTGAGATAGAGAAGGAAGTGGATTTGCTCTCTGGCTCCAGAGTAAAGAGCTAAGATGAATGGCCTGAAGTTCAGAGGGAGGCAAATTTTGGATCAACTTAAGAAAGAATGTTATAAACAGCTGAACAGTCCGAACATGGAATGCACTGTTCAGAGCGGCGACTGCGTCATGCTGGAAGTGTTTAAGCAAAGTTGAGATGGGCCCTTAGTAACCCCTTTCCATGAAGGAGAATGCATTCTCAGGAATTTGAGCTTGATACTGGTACCTGGACTGCAACAAGGTTCGGGGTTTTGAAGCATCCACCTTCCTAACCTCTTCTTGTCTATAGCTTGGCTTTCTTGGCAATCCTGTTAAATAGAACCCCGCCCACCATTCCACAGCAACACATAAATGCTAGGAGTTTTGGTTAGAATAGGATTGAAATGAGTTTTTCAGGTTCCTTATAATGCTCTGTTTGACATCACCATCAACTGACACTTCAAAAATATGCAGTTTCACCAGCCACGTTCCATGTTTTGACTGAGTCATTTATTTATACTTTTAATGGTACATAAAAATTATACACATTTATGGAGTTCCAGGAGATGTTTTTAAAACATCTAGACTATGTGTAATATTCAAATCAAGGCACACATGCCTATCTCCTCAAACACCATTTCCTTAAAGTTGGTCAAGTTATTTTATTTAACACTCCAGACACTTGATTTTCTGATATAAAACAGGATGGAGTAAGATATGTCACCATGCCTTTCCTCAGTCCCCTGTGGCCTGTAAAACATCACTATGCTGTCAAGGATGAGGCAGACTCCTGCCTCCAGGGTCTGGGAGAAACCTTCTGGGAGGGAAATGCCACACAGTGAGGAAAGGGAATTCAGAGATCTCATTACATGGTTTACCTTCATTTCCCCCAGAGATGTGCCAAATGAACATTGGATGTATCCCAGCCAGGTGAGGTCTGTGTGGAGGTCAGGCTGGAAACAAACAGAAACCCAAGGCTCCCTCCATGCGTGCTGAGTGAGGGAACAAATGGCCCAGTGGTCTCCCTGTGGGTGCTGAGTACTTGTTGGGTGCTAAATCATGCCATGCTACTTGAGGAAAGGCTGCAGGTGATTCTAAGAATCTCTGCCACCAAGACAACAATGTAATTCTTATTAAGGTCAGTCACTCTATTCCATTTTTCATTAAGTGTACTGTTTATATGCTTTCAGCCACTGAATGGCCCAGGAAATCCATGTGATAGTTTCATTAATGTATTCCAGTTTGTTCAACCATTCTTGGACTGGATTGTATGGTTTCCTGGTATTCCTGCTTTCAGTGGTACTTAAAAGTTTTGCGCAAAATTATACTTCTCTTTTGGATTGTATTCTTTGGGCCTAATTCAAAAAGTGAAATTACTGGTAAATTTTTGAGTTTCACAGAATAATAGTATTTTCTTTCTTTCTTTTACCTACTTTAGTTACTTGGTTTTTAGAGACACGGTTTTTCTGTGGAGCTCGGGCTATTCTGGAACTCTTTCTGTAGACCAGGATAGACTTGGATCTCAGAGAACTGCCTGCTTCTGCTTCCCAAGTGGTGTGATTAAAAGTGTGCTCCACCACGCCCTGCTTAATGATGGTATTTTCAAGGGCCCATATTTTTTTCCTGGAATTGGAATGAGGCAAGAAACAATTGAATCAACCATTTCTTAGCATCTCTTCTTCCATTTTTGTGAATTCCAACAAGTTCAAAAACTCACCGTCTAGTAAATATCTGTCCATGAGTTGAGCCACAACTGGTTTCTGATTATTTTGTCTTGGTTTGAGGAAATCATCTTAATAACTTCTCACCTTGTGTTTTGGGAGCTGTAGATGGTGATGCGCAGGATGGGTCTCTGTCAGACAGTAGAATTCGGATGATCATGTGAGCTTTTCACCAGTGTAATGGCGTCAGTCCCTTGTGAAAGGAGTAGACATTTAGAACTCTGGATGCTGCGTGTCTCAGAGAGACCAGGGGTCAGATTTTTGAGTGCGGTTTGATAATACAGAGTTGGGGCCCTTGAAGCCTTTGCTTTATCACTCACACACGACTCATTTACTGTACTTTAATTCTGTCACACATCAGTCTTACTTATCCTAAGTAGCTAAACCCACTTGGCTCTTGATAATCCCATTTCCACTGGAAATATTTGTGTTAGAAAGCAAGATAGCCATTAAGTGAACTACTTAGGGACAGTTATATGGATTTTATTCCTTTTATTCTTCCCTAAGTTATGTAAGCTTCTCTAAGGTGTGGGAGGTTACGTGTCTTTTAGAGATGTGAATTCTGCTGTTTATGTAAGGTATGTGTTACAGTTCTGCCTTTGGGACCCAGTTCTGGGGAGGTTGCAGGGACTTGAGCAACTAGCCCACCCACGATAAAGGAAATTGTCCAAGCAGATAGCTTTCCTTCTTACTGTTTTCAGCTGCTTCCTATGTTTCAATGTACATAGCTGAGTTGTGTCTTTATCAGTACAATTTTCTTCGATCATTGTGAAATTTCAACTACAGAACGTCAATACCAGTTTAATCTAGCCCTCTCCTTTAGTCCCTTCTTGCATAGTCTGTATCTTTTTATGTTGATTACGTGAATGTTATTTCATAGGATATGCTGTGTGTGAATCAAGCTTTTCCCTCCCCAAGATGAGGGTCTTAGAGGATATTTTATGTCTAAATGACCATATTTGATGTCTAAATGACTACTAGCAAGATGGCTCAGTAGGTAAAGGCACTTATCACCAAGGCTAACAACCCGAGTAGATCCTGGGAACTCATCCATGGTGGAAAGAGACAATTGACTCCCACAAGTTGTCCTCTGACCTCTGCATGCATGATGTGGCACATGCGCTCCTCCCAATAAAGTTTAACAAAAAAGTACAAATGTAAAAAACAATATAAAGATTAACATGTCTCTGGAATTTCATTGTCTATATATGGATTATTGCAACTGAGAGAAATGAAATTTAGCCAAAATATGGAAGAAGTCAAGTCAGCTATCACCTAATGTCCTTAATCTGCCAGAGAGAATATAATTCACTTAACATCATTGTGCAGCACTCAGAATGAACCTGCTAAAGAATCCTGAGTGCCAGTGCGTGGGGAGAACTATCAGGCGAGGATTAAAGTTCCAAGTGCTCAGTGTGTAGCCACCTAAACTGCAGCTGAAGAGAAGCTTCTGCTTGCCCCCGGCCTTCAAACGCTGGTGTTAGCCCTCCAGTGATGATGACCCTGGAGGAGGAGCTAAAAAGTTCTCCAGAACCTGGAAGAGCTTGATCTGGAAAAGACAAGAGAAAAAAGAAGAGTTTAGAGTAAGATTTTGAAGCCTGCAAAGTCCTCCAGACACACCAGGGCTTGGGGAATCATCACGTTTGTATTTGTATAAACTAAAATTAGACTAATACTCAGGCGTGAAAGGGCTGAACAGTAGAGAAACAAGAAGGCCTCACATCCATACTGTCATCTTTTAACCCTTTAATTAAGATCAGAGCCTTTGAAATACTTTGAAGACTAATTAACTGCTTCTCATTCACTTGCATAATAGTATTTTTTCTCTTTCATCATCTATCGTTTGCATGGAAAAGCGTGCCCTGCCTTTTCAAATGCAATTTTGAGTGTTCACTTCCATTGTACTCGTGACGCTGGTGTCATGCTTGATAAGCAGGCAGAGACCCATATGTTACCGTACTTTCCCATTACTGTTCTACATGGAAGGAGCTTGATCTGGATTCCCAGGTGCCTCCTTTCTTGCCCCAACTCTTTGAAATATCAGAAATTGACTGGTGGAATTTCTGAAAGGCTAACTTCAAACGGGAAGCTGTGCTTTCAACTCAGAATTGTGCTTTCAGTAGAGTTTGTGGTGCCCTTGATATCCAACTAGATGATGAACTCAACCCACTCTGAATGCTTGTCTCACACCAGGCATCGTGCGGTGGGCCCTGTTTCCCCCATTTTAGTGCTTGAAGTTAGCTTTGAGAGAGGCATCATGACCTCTTTAAACAGAGAGAAAGCCTTGGAGGACTAGAAATATGAAGTAATATCTGAACCAACTCAAAAGCTGCCTGTTGAAGCCCAGGGTTGGAAGTTTCCATCGGCTGTTTGCTCTACCACACCACACAGCATTTCCAGTCTCTCCATTCTAGATAAAATCAAAGTAACAGATGGGGTGGTCAGGTTACAAAAAAATAAGAGAAATGAAGAAATCTATGCCCGAAACCAAGAACGGCTGACCCTCATTACCGTGGCTCCACTAACCCCTTGTAATTTCCATATTTTTCTGCCTTTTGGTTCATTTTCTCTCCCCCGAGTTTCCTGTCTGAATCCTCTTCCCTGGGAAAGTCATTTGGTTCTAGGCTTTTATTTCATTCTGCTCCATCGTTCAGATGGGGCCACATGTGCTGATGTGATTGAAATGATAGAGAATTTTCTGGACAGTGGTAGAATTGTGGGGGAATGAGATGAAAAGGCCAGGTGTGGGGGAAGAAATATAATGAGCCAAAATGAGATTTTTAAGTCAATACCAAATCTGCACTTAAGAAAACAGCCTTATTCCCATGAGATCTCCCTGAAGTGTTTTTACCATAAACATACACAAAAGTCACAGCCTGCTGAGATACAGCCACCATGAAATCAGCCTGAGAGAAAATAGCTTATCTCAGTACTGGACCTGTTTAGTGAGAAGAGGGAGTAATTTACCAAGAAGAGTTACCCATGGAGACAAAGGAGGTGGCAGACCCTGTACCTCCAGATAGGAGGAGCACCCTGGATTCTAAATTCCACATGGTTTTCCCTTAAACTGAAAATAAAGCTAACAGCCCAGCAACTTTTGATAGGACACCTTTGTATTGGCCTTTCACCTCCACAGGCAGCTCTTGGGTAGCAAAGTTCTAATAGGAAAAATTGTATCAAATCTTGTCATTTACTAGCCAAACAGATGCCTTTTTATCCTATGCAGAAAGAATAATGTGTCTCCCACAGATGAATGCTCAATATGATTCTTGGGTCATGTTAGTCAAAGAGACAGAATTTTAATTTGTAATACTTGTGCCATGTCCTTTCCCACCAGGACACCAGTTACGTAAACTTTACTGTCTTGTGCACCCATGGAAAGTAATTTAACAGGGCATTTGCTTCAATTTCACTGATCTAGATATGTATGATTTTCACAGGGCATCCTGGTTCGCTTTGTTATGGTGGACACATGGCCAGAGAAAGCCCCGTGTCTTTTCAGAATCCATTTTTCCCACTCATGAAGTACATGAAGAAACACACACAGACATTGGTAAACTTGAGTTTAAACGGGGTTCTGCAGCATGAATGCCCTTGTTTCCTTACTGTGCCCTGTGAACTCATAATCAGTGCTCACCTTTTGTGTAAATAATGAGTGACCTGCACACTCACTTTCCACGGGAGTTGAAAAATACCTTGGAGTTTCAGGAGGAGACAGTGAGGTGATTACAGAACAAGACAAAAGCTACTTAACATCTCCGATTTTTTTTTTTCTTCCAGTGGTCTCAGACTTCAGACTTACAGAAATTCCAACACCAGAGTACAAAAGAAAAACATCAGGGGATGAAGGAGACAGAAAGTAGATGAAAATTGAATAATTCTTGTCATTCATGTAACAGCAAGTAATTCCCAAACCATAGCCCAGGAGATAGCATGTTCCACCATCGCTCAGCAAGGTAACCTCCTGCAGCCTCTCGGGAAAGGTTCACCTTGTGAGCCATACAGCAGCCACATCTAATGAAGCCTCAGGCATGGAGTGAAAGTATTCATCTCAATAAACATTCCCCCAGGCTTGCAGGTGTCCACCTCAGTTGGTGGGAAAGTGACTTTTTTTTTTTTTTTTTTTTTTTTTTTTTGCTAATTTCAAGTCCCTGATAAGTGGAAGGGTCTGATAAGGGATTTCCCCATACTTTCTCGAGAATGTAACTGGAATTTCTTAGTCTTCCTGGAGAATCCTGTGGCATTCTGGGTTTTAATGTACAAATACTTAGAAAGTAAATTACTGTCAAGGGAGAAAGAAGTAGCCTACAAGTAAATTTGCTAGAGACTCATGAGTCATGTGGAAAATCCCTGGGTCAGTGAGTTGCACTAGGTGATACTAAAGAGTTAATGGCTTCCAAGCCTCTAATTTTTAAGTCCAGATGAAATACTCACTCACTCCGTATCTGAGTGGATACTAACACATTTGCATCCTTAAAAAAAAAAACTGGTTATATTTTATATAAACTCTTAATATAAAGAGTTTACTCACAAAACATGAGTTCAAAAGTCATTAAAAATCTAACTGTTCCCTGTTTTGGAAGCATTGATTAAAGAATCATGGTTCCAACAGAATGAGACAGTCACTTGAGTTTGGCAGAGTAAATGGCATGGTGAACAGAACATTTCTGGTGGAGAACACACCACAGGAAGCATTCCAGAGTGTGTTGAGAGGATGAGAGAGATGGATTAGTCTTCCTTAGGGAAGACTGGGTGTTTGCCTTCCCTTCTGATATGCATGGCCAGGCAGAAAACACTGGGACACACAGTAAGTCACAGCCTCTAACCAAAGGAAGCTGAGTCGCACAGCCTTCATCATGACAGAACTATTTTCTGTGACACATGCCTTTGCTCTTGCTCCTCTTTACAGCTTCACGGGGGCAGGGCGGGGGGCGGGGCATTGTGACACCTGGCTCAATGTCTTCCGAAAAAGACAAACTCCAAAAGGCTGTAGATTGTTTGGGTGTAAAAATTTCCCCCAGCAGTGACTCATGACAAAAGTCTACTGCTGAGGGATCTGGGTAAGTGGGTAGAAATGTCTCCATGGATGTAGTTGGAGCTGCCATATCAAGTACATCTGTAATCTTTCTTGCCCTCTTTCTTTTGCTCAGGACTCTACTCTTCAGCCAGTAGGATTGTCCCTATCAGGTAACACTTGTAAATTCTGTGCCTAAAGTAACCATCGACCTGACACTGAAGAATTACTACTGTGTCCCCAATGTTGTGGCATTAGATATCACATCGGTCCCTCACTGTGTCTTCTATTATTTTCAGACTTACTAAATAAAAATAAATGTATTTTTTTTGAGATGTGCTTTGGCCAGTTGTTATGGACAAAGGAGAAGACAAGTGCACTTGAGATATTGAATGCTTCCCAGATAAGGAAGGCCATCCACCTGCACCACACAAGTCTAGTTTCCAAGTCAATGAGATGTAAAACCAAGACGGCCACAAACTAACCAGTTTATAGCTCACAGCAATAGATTACCTCCCGTGTGTCCAGTGTCATAAAGGCATTTCATTTTACTTGTCCAGTGTCATAAAAGCATTTCATTTTACTATCAGTTTGGTTTGCTGGGTTAAAAGGGGACAGTTGAAAAGCTGTGGTCTTCTATTGCTGTTAAGACAACACTAAATTCTTTCCACCTTGGGTTGCAGCGAGACACATACATGCTGCTTCTCAACACAAAGACACAAAGACAATCGGTGGTCTTAAAATTAAATGATGAAAATTGGAGAAAGCTCTCCAAGGTGATTATCAATGTGGGATGCAGCTATTGTTTCCTGAGATCCTTTTAAGGCTGATCATGTGGGGACAGAACCCATGGAGACATGATTTCTAAGTTTGCTCACTTTAGCATTTCATCCCTCTGGAGTAAGTAGACTGCAGAAAGGAGAATCATTAACAGGGGAGGAAAATGGCCACCTCAGGTTTCTGAGAAGCTCACGGTTGATGAATGAAAACCTGAGGTGAGAACCCCTCATCCTGTTTTTCTCTTTTTTTAAAAAGCTTTAAAAGCATTCTACATTCTGAATTGTGGTCACACGTATATAACAAAACATGTACTGTCTTCGACCCATTCTGGTAGCACGTGTTTGGAATCCTAACCCTGGAGAGGCTGAGACAGGAGGGTCCTGCATTTAAGGATAGCCTGTGCTACGTAGTTCCAAGCCAGCCAGTCTGTACTCTGCCGTGAGACTGCCTCAAAACATCAACAAAATGTCTGTCACAATCTTTTTAAGCGCATAGGACATTGATACTATATTCAGTTACAGAAAAAAAAGCTTTTTTTTTCTAAGGGAAATTACTATCTAAAAATATTTCAATGATAAATAAGAATGTATACATTCAAGGCAATGCCTTGATATATACAGGGTGTACCAATTATGACATTTAAATCTACACAGCCACCATCCCCCATAGTTACTGTTGTGGGAGCTGTGAGGCTAGTATAAATACAATCTCTCATTGCCCCCCTCAGTGAAAAGGGCAATGGTCATTATGGTGTTTGCCTTTCTGTTTAAAATACCCATAATCTCTATCATATAAAAAATTACCAATAAACAACACTCTAAAATGCATTTCTCATCTCCTTTATTCTTCAGATTAATTTTTTTCCTGAAAACTAAGCATAAGTCTCAAAATAAGGTACAAAAATGTCAACAGCAGCCCTGTTGACTTTTGTTCAAGCCGTATTTCCTGCTGCCTTAGGCTTGCTTGAGCACGGCATTCTCCTTGGCTGGTTATTGCAAGCAGCTCCAGATTAGCCAAGGTTTCCTGTAGGTACAACACAGTGAGACCCAGAACAAGGTCGAAGCAGAGACTGTCTGTATCTAAGGCACAGAGCTAGTCAGCCAGCTGCGGACTTCATGCTCCGTTATCATCAAAGAACAAGCTAGGCTAAAGCTCCACAGAGACACAGTCCGCATGAGAAGACTTTATCCACACCACCGTCAGCTGCCTACAGCTGTGTCAAGAGGCGAGGGACAAGGAGTGAAAGACATTTTGTTTGGTGTGAAGAGATCTTGCCTTAAACTGCTGTCTCTTTAATAAAGTCCCTTTGCTAAATTTGTTTTAGATAGTGAACTCTTCTTTTTGCTGCCATTCCTTCAGCAATATCAAGAGACTCAAGTCTTAAGACCTAGTTTGAGACTTCCATTCCCAGATTTGTCGAGGAGATGGGTGGTAAATTTAATTTTTATTATGTATTTTTTTTAATGAAATGCTTATTTCAGGAAATGCAAGTAAATCTAGTGAGGATGCAGCAGCTAATTTCTTTCTAAATGTCCTTCTTTGTGTGAAAGTCACACTCTTATTACATCCCCTGTACCGTCATTGTCTTCAGGAGTTTAAACGGGCTGTTGTACACAGAGGGGGAGGCTGTGCTGACCCAGGAGGTTACCTGAGTAGGCTTTGGAAGTTTTCAGAATTAGAGTCCTTTTGGGGACACACCAGCAGTTTTCTGTCTGTGGCCTCTGAGGTAAAAAAAAGTTTGAAAGACATTGCTCATGCTTTCCCCTCCCCCAGTCATATCTCTTCACTTTCAGGAGGCCCACTTCCAGGGAAGTTTTTATAAACACACCAAAAACCAAGAGCTCTCCTAGAGTTTCCTTAGCTGTGGCAGAGAGCAATGTGGTTTGTGTCCTTTGCTGTGGCAGAGAGCAATGTGGTTTGTGTCCTTTGCTGTGGCAGAGAGTAATTTGGTTTGCACTGCTTTTTCAAGCATCATACTTGAGAAGCTCATGAACACTAACACATCTAGAAAAACAGGTTTCTTTTGTTTTAAAAGAAGAACACCGCCACATGCCTTATTCCACCTTTCTCTGAACATTGTGACGTTTCTCTGTGCATGCCCTCTGTAGTACCGAAAGCTCCAGTTTCCCCTATCTTCTCCGTGAACAATACTTTCCTTTATTTCTGCTTAGACAGACGTCGGTTTTGATAAATAGAGCCACACTATTTTGAGTCCCCCTGATATCAGTTTGCTTTTTGGCTATTTAGAGCTCTTCTCCTGCCTCATAAGACCCCCAATGCTTAGAGTAAAGCCAAGTTATTCATTGTTAAAGGTGATTTGATTGGAGTAGAACGGGGACCAAAGTGTTAAGAGTGCTGATCTAATTTCCCTCCCAGATTTGGAGTATAAGGACAGACAGAGAGAATACAGAGAGGGTTTTAAAGGACCATGGGATGCTGGAATCGAAGGAGATGTATACTCCAGTTCTCTGGTTCCCTTTGGCAGAGGAGAACATGTAGATGTGCTCAGGGGATTTTGCAAATGTCTTCTGGTACTGTTCTTAGCAGCATAGTTCGCAGCCCATGCTGATTTCAGAAGCTGGTCTGCTAACACATGAAAGAAGAAATCACACACAGGAGGGCTTGGATCCCCCACTGTTCTGCTACAGCTCTCTCTGTGGAGGTGTTCTTGCATTATCTCCTCTCTCAAATCAGTCCTCCGGAGAGGACAAGAGAAAGTGAGCAGTGAATCCAGATGACAGGTCTGAGAAAGATCTCATTTAATCCCCATTTTATAAAGTTTTGATTTATTCCATGGCAACATGAGTATACACATCACAGAGGAGGGTAGAGTGGCTGAGAGCAGGTGAGGTCTGTGCCAAAGCTCTTGGCGGGCGGGGGGGGGGGGGAGATGCCTCCATCGGCATGCTGGGCCTTGGGTGTCTTGCAATCTCCTTCTTGCTCTCAACTGACACTGAGAAAATAGTGTGTAGGCAGGTCTCGACTTCTTAGGAAGTAGTAGAAAGGAATTCAGGGCATTGGCATCACTGTTCGGAAGCAGGAGACTGAGGGGTGGCGGGAACCCATCGTTCCTGTTCCACTAGACTGTGGTGGAGGGAAAACTCATAAAAGACACGACTGGATATACTTATTTCCTAAACTCCATAGTTTTTTGTTAAGCCTTTATGCCTAAGAGAAAAGCAATCATTTTGAATGTATGTTAAACTTTGTGTTACCTAAACTGTATTTTACCCACTCATTTCTTAATTTCCATAATATCCAAAGGGCTGGATATAGCCTGTGGTACCACAACTATGCTGAGTGGCCTCTGTTCCCCTCCCTAACTCCTGCCTTTGAGCATTACAGGTCCTAGTAATAGGATACTCTGACCTAGGGACTGCCCATATTTTGCTTAAGAAGAGGAGTTGGGGAGAGAGCCTGGCCTTACCGCAGTACAGAAATGTTTACTATCTGCCTCGAAGCCCAGCTTGTACTGATGGCGCGGCCAACCTGCCTTCCCTTCCCTACTCACTTTCCTCTCCCTTTTCAGACTCCAAATGCTCTTCCTTTCTCAACAAGCCTACGAGCAGCACGTGGGTATGTGTATGAACACCTGTAGTTCACAGACACCCTAGACAGACATGTTTCTGCTTAAACACAAAGATGTTTGAAATCCATTTCAAATTGGTAGAGAATCACCATTCTCTGCAAACTGTATTTGAAAGAGAGAGAGAGAGAAAAAAAAACATACAAAAGTAATCTCAGCATATTTAGGGCACATTAACTGTGTTCCAGAATGCAGCTTATCTGTTTGAAGACAATTACCACAGTTTTCTGGACAAGGCAAGACAAAATATTCAGTAACTTAGCAACATAAACAGAAGAGAGCCAGCGTTGCTGCAGATTTTTCTCTTGGGCTGGGTCAGAAAGTGCTGGCTAGAGAACAGCAGACAGTTCTAACCCGCTCCTGCTGAAGTCACTGGGGCCAGTGTTGTGTCCCGTGCGCACGTGTCCTGTGCACACACTGCCGTGACAGATGCGCATCGCCCCAAATTTCCAGCCAGAATCTTTGTCTTCCCTTGGTGCTGGGGATGACCACTAGGTTTCACATACTGGTTACCACCGAGTTACACCCCCAGGCCCATGTCCAGGCCCCTGAATAGAGAGCTCTCACTTTGTATATGACCCACAAGGAAGTAAATGAAATGTGTGTGTGTGTGTGTGTATTATATAGAAAGTTTAAATGCAAACTTCCTTTTCAATTTATATTACATCTGTCTATGGTCAGAAGCTCTTAGCAGAGCAATTTGAATCTTTATGTTCAAGGAAATTTGGACGGGCTTTGTCCTTACCTGACCCATTCAAGGTGAAACGCTAGAGTCTCGGAGCATTCATTATACACAGATAAAAGAACATGAGCTGTAGTTACAAAAATGAGGCAGAAAACACCCCAGCTTGCCCAGCTAGTAGCTGAGGGATTGGACAGTAAGTGCCTGGAAGGCCCTGCACCTTTGCCTTCTGGTTGGCACCGCAGACCTAATGACATTTCTTACTTTAGGGGATTTTGACTCTATGAGGTTTGTCAGTGACTCTGAAGTCTGGGCACTCTCCTGAATGATGATGAGGGTGACTTTCTTTTCTTTAGTTTATCTGTTCCCTGCAAAAGCCTGATGCTGTCTCATGTGATGCCTGTTCGTACTTGGAGAAGCAAGAATGGCTTCACCAGTCACTTTATGACTGCTTGTATCAGTCCGTTACTAAACCATATTTAGATAAGTATCAACAAATGCTTTGAATAGTTTACTGTCTTGTCTCTTTTCAAGTCCTTAAAGTGACATCTAATAGAATGACAGTGGGGCTCACACAGTGCTAGAACATGTGACATCACCAAGTGAACCTGCTTTTTCTTGTACATTTCCCAGTATCCAAAATACCACGCAAAAAGGGCTTTTACTGTTTCTTCTTAAGTTCCTTTTTCAGTTTTAAATACAGCTCAGCTCAGCTCGTGGTCTGGGAGGTTTTCTGATAATCAGGCCAGAATGTGTCACTACCCTCAGATCAGGATCCCATCGCTCCTGGAAGCCAACCCTCTGGCTACCCGACCATTCAGTCAATCATCATTTCTCCTACTGAAGAATGACAAATACCGGCTATCACAGGCTTTGTCCCCTGCTGTTTCACTGTTTAGCCACCCAGGATTTTTTTGAATATTGAAGGGATCTATCTCTTCAGGGCAGACACACCTGGGATCAGGAAGGGAGAGATTTGATAAGGAAGATGGCACAACATGCTGGATTAGGAGATATTTTTGTGAAAAAAATCAAATCAAATATTCCTCACCATGGGGTGTTGGCGTGTGTGTGTGTGTGTGTGTGTGTGTGTGTGTGTGTGTGTGCGAAATGCTTCTGCAATTAGTGTGTCAAAGGTATCCCTGGTTTATACAAATTCCAAATCTGTTGACATGACTTTGAATGCAGCTTTTGTTTGGTATGCTGCCGCTTAAGGGGTCAAAGTAGGGGGCGTTGTTTTACAAAGCCCAGACGCCAACAACGTAACTTTGGATTTGTGTAACATTGCCCAGCTTAGCCATTGTGGACATTTGTAGCTACATCTTCCTCTGTTTTCTGTGATGAATCCAAGAGACAAAATCGAGGTACTTTACTGAGCCATCTGAATCCATTCCTGCTCTTTCGTGATCTTATTAACTACATGGAAACACTCACACTTCTTAGGATATTGTCAGCGGTTTGTGTTTTTTAAGCAAGCATGTTATTTATTCCGTTACTTTATCAAACAATATAACATATAGTTTTTCTCTTCAGACTTTGCATAGTGACTTGCATCCCCTAAAATGAACCAATTTATGGTAAAATGTAATAAAATATGGTTTATACCTTTGCCTGGAGAACTTAAACAATCATCAACTCCTTGCTGAGCCAAGTTTGCCCTTCTCTCATGGGTGCTGTGCACAGTCTGCATGCTTCAAGCTGGCCCTTCCCTTGTGGACACGGCACATAGTCTGCATGCTTCCAGGGCTGCTCCGAGCCCTCAGGCATGGGCGCAGGCTCTTAGGTGCTGGCTTATTTATGGTTTCTAATTCTTCCGGAAGAGTGCGAGCGAGCCTGCTCTCTGTCATTCCCCGTCTCACATGGGCCCCTTCTATTTTCGCTATCGAAAGAAAGACCGCCCCACAACCCCACGCTCCTTCTCAGACTCTGAGTCATGTTTCACATCATCTGTTTTGACAGTGAGGTCCATTCTGGATCCAGTAAGGAATTCTGGAGGACCAGTTTCGCTTTGCAACTTCATTTTAATTCCCCTCCTGGCTGGTCATTTACCCTGGGGCAGTTAATACCCCTGTTCCTTTTAAAGTCTGGCCGTTTGGGATCAAAACTGTAAGCTGTGACAAAGTGTGAAGCAAATACTAGCTCACAGGGGGCTTCCTTAGTTAGCTCATGTCATGAAATAGAAACAAAATGTGTAAGTCACGGCTCTGCACTTTCACTCCCGATGAAAGGCCAGGGAGGTCTTTCTAGAAGCATTTCTATGGGTAATATGAATTCTTAAAAATCACCTAATTGTTTTAAACATCTTCTTCCCCTCTCTCCACATACCTTCTGCTTTTGTGTGTATAGTATTATTAAGGAATATATAATGTTTGTAATACATATTTTAACATCAAAGGAAATTTCTAACCAACTAGATTACCTTGCAATGTCAAGATTATTTTGTTTAGTTAAGGAATAATGCCTAATCTATCATTCAAATAACTAGAAAGTTCTTCTGGGAAGGTCATTTTTAAAAAAATGTATTTTCATCCAGAAATTTTACCCAAAATTAAAGTCATGTTATTTTAGAGTTCTGTTCTGGAAACCTTTGGCTATAACCATGAGATAAGTGGGAAACCAATAATGAAATTTCAAGAAAGAAAACTTCTACCAGTGCCACTAAATGCTCTTCTTCAAATGCTTCAAGGTTTTAAAGAGCAGGTAACAGTAGCTGAACAGAAAGCAGAGGTGTGTGGGTACCACCAAAAAGCAGCCCTCGGGGAACAGGTCACATGATCCACTCTGCATCTTTCCCCAAAGACTGACCATGAAGAAGCAAGAGCTAAGAGAACTCTTAAAAACTGTGTAAAGAATACACTCTCTGCAAACTCCACAGGGGCCTGGAGAGATGACTCAGAAGAAAAAGGTTCAAACCCAGGACACACATGGTAGAAGGAGTGGCCTCCCACAGGTTGTCCTGATCTCAACATGCACACGCTGCTTCTCCCCCAACATACAAGTACAAACAAACAATAAATAAGCAAATGTTCAAAAGTTGGTATCTCCACAGATCAGGAGACTGTGTCAGCTAGCTGGATAATAGTGGGTGCCCTTCTTGCCCTCTTTCTAGCATAGGCAAGGGACCCCACTTCTTAGCACCTGTGAGCATGACCTTTTGCTCTGAGCCTTCCCTTTGTGGAGGACATTTTATCAACTGTCTTGTAAACATCACCACTGAGACTCAAGTTCTTAGATTAGGGCTTCTATACTATAAACAGTTTAGATTTAATTTCAGAATAAATTCACTGTGGAATATACTGAGAAACAACAGTAAAGCAATTCATTCTGGATGAATTTGCTAATCTGATTTTCCCCCTGATTAAACCATACTTACGTCAGAGGTTATACATAGCTGTGTTCTTCCTAAATCTTAAGAACGCATCCTTTTGGATTTGATGGCGTTGGGCTACCTGAAGCCTGAGTTCCTGTCACAAGTTTGCTCAGAAGGCCGACTCTACCACACTGGTGAGAAAAGAGCCCAGGCAGCTCTCAGGCAATCACAGCTGCTGTCTCTGGCAAGCTCTGAGCTACACCATGTTCTCTGGGATCGGAACTCTCTATTTTTTTTTTTTCAGTTGGTTTGCAAATACAATTCTACAAAAACTCATGCACATCAAGGCTCCAAATCAGAATTTGCTGAGCTAAAAAGAGTGTTAAATTAGATGGGCTGGCTGTCAGTTGGTGGGAATGCAATCTATAACTACATAACAGTTCTTTGCAAAATAAGCAAGCATACTCAGTGGGCATTTCCATTCAACTGGAAATATCCAAGCTTATTTAACTCAATTAATTGTCCTTGTCCGTTTTTTCCAGCCTAGCCATTGTCCATTAGCAATTAGTTATGAATGGCACGATTGGTATGGAAACATCTCATTTGAGGTGTCACTGTGGTTCATTTTGAACATTCTGTTAGCATTATTTTATCAGCTTAAAAAGTATTACGATCCATCCTATCCAAAAGTTTTTATTACGATCCATCCTATCCAAAAGTTTTTATTACGATCCATCCTATCCAAGAGCTTTTATTACGATCCATCCTATCCAAGAGTGTTAGGAACTTTCCACACAACTAACCTTGCTAAAATTTTGGTTTGAAATAAAATTTTCACCATAACTGAACAAATCAATAGAAATGATAACAAATGTCGAGCAAATACCCTTAAGACCCCAGAAAGCCCTGTAGTTCCTTTAACAAGTCACAACACATGAAGATGTTAGTGTAAAGGCTGGGTGAAAGCAGCAAAAGGTGATTTCCTTGGCAGACAAAAATCTTACGAACCTTGATTTAAATTTTTAGGACAATATGTGGCCCAGATTTTAGGAACAACTAATGTTGAAAGATTCTCCTTTCTGAGTTTTGTCATTGTGTATGCCTATTTTCACATGCAAACACACACAAATAGACACACAGACATACACACAGAGACACATGAACACACAAACACACACACACACACACACACACACACACACACACACACACACACACACCCTTCATCTGTTTAGAAATAACTGAACTGGCCTGCACTCAACTTTAACCACTGCAATGTGCTTGGCCTCCTAAGAATACTCATGACAGGAACGTAGGCTTCAAATATTCGGTATAATCAAGTTAAAAAAGATGTACTCCCAAGATTCAGGAGGAACGCAGCTATGTCTGCTCTATGGTATAAGTGTGACTTAATTTGTTGATATTAGAGATCTGAATGAATCTTTCAATGCTCTTTGCAAAAAAAGAAAAAAGAAGAAGAAAAGAAAAAGATCCTTGCTTCTCATAGAAGCCTCCGGCAAAATAGTTGTTCCCAGTTGAACGCTATGAGTAGCTCATAGGGCTCTTCATTCATGAAGAATTATTTTTACACATATTATCCAGTCCCCACTTGAATATGTCATATGTCAGAGCTCTGAGAAACTGTTTATGAGCTTTGCATCTTCATATGTATGCCTGTTCCCTGTCACTGCCCATTGTATTGTAGGTCGTCAATAAACGTATGAAGAATAGACAATGATAAAATGAAGGAGACTGCAAAGAGCTGGGGATGTGAACCACCTCTGTTTGAAATTAGAAAACTGAGGTCACTGCTGAGGTAAAACATATAACAGCTGAATCAAAAACTCAACAATAATGCCAACAGGTGTGTGCTACATGCATAAGTAACGAGTGACTTGGAAAAATCATTTGATGCTTAGGTGAGATCATTAAGATTCTATAGTGCATGTTTGGGTCAACTCTTCACCTTTGGTAAGTCTTGGTAAATATGACAATTTGAGTGACTAATGTTGTCCGGTGTAGGCTACTCAAATGGAAATGTAAATGGGCGAAGCATCGAGCCTCTGAAACATAGAAATTCCTTGATAATCATTAAATAGTATTTCAGGGAAAAAAATCAGTTAAGGCTGTGGAATTATTTTCTTGGAAATAAGTAGATAACACAGCAGGAATGGTGATAGTTTCTTACAACTGACCTTATCTTGGTCATGCCATTTACATGGAAAGTAAAAAATCTGCCTTTCCCTTGGTTTCTCGGTGGGAAGCATGCATGTATTCACTGTTGCCTGTGTTGTGTTAGCACAAGGAAACGTGTGTGCATGCACTGTTGCCTGTTTTGTGTTCCCACAGGATGTGCATGTGCCTGTTCTGCACACCTTGTTTCACACTTTCTCATTTGGTTCTTCCTCCACAATTATGATGTGATTAAATAGCACAAATGTTTACTTTCAAGTGGAACAGCTCAGGACACCTTGGAACGGGGCAGCTGTTTACACTAACCGATCTGGGTCTGCTAGAAAAGCAGGGAAGCAGCATTCTCAGGAAGTGTGAGAGCTGTGCCAGGCTGCAAGACGTCTTCTTCTGGAATTAGTGGAAAGCTAACTAGAAGAGATGCTCTGGAGAGGTGGCTGGTGGGAGGCAGGGTTATGTCTTCCACCCTAAAGCAGCTGCAAAGAGCTGGAGGCTGTGTCCTGAGCTGGGATTGGAGAGCAGGCTCTGACGCCACCAGGCTTGCTTTTGTTTAGCTAGTAAAGCTTGGCACAGTTGTAATGTTTCTCCGGTTAAGCACTATCTGAAGTGACCCAGTGACACTGTGGGTGTAGAAGGGGGAGGAGATGGCCAGAGCTCTTGGGGTAAAGTACATGGCAGTCAAGAAGAGTTGAGAATAATGTGTGTGAGTCATAGGGAGGCTGAACTCTTGGCTCCCTGGAAACCAGGGAGCATTTATCTTGTTCCCATTTTTTATAGGATCTTATACATTGACATTTGCATACAGGCATATGGGGACAGAAGGAAATACTAAGTGGTAGCAGTGAGGACACGTGTTCCTCCAGTGTTAGGTGGCAAAGTTCTGTCCACTAGTCTTCTGGTAACATTTGTACAAGATACCATCCATCCCCAAAGCATGTACACACCAGAAAGTTTCTTGTACAGTATGTTTTTAGGCCTGACACTGTCTCCAGAGGTGGGAAGAACTTTTCTAGTTCATTTATTACTTGATAAGGAATATATGTCAATTATGCCAAGTCAGCTAAAATACCTAAGCATCTGAAAGTTTATACACTTCTCTCTTCCTCCTCCAGCTCTGGACAGCCTGGGGGAAATGGGTTTTACAAACTCATCTATAAAAATTTTCAATTAGTTTTGGTACCACATATACCCTACAGCTAATGAATGGATTAAGTAATGTCCTCTCCAGCCCAGCATGAGTGGATGAGTCAGTCTTGGTAAGAGCCTGGGTATTGCAGCAGAGCCCCAGCTTGGGGCTGTGATCTAATGGATGAGAGAGTGCTGCTGAGATGGAACTGGATGACCCACGTGCCGTGGGTCTCTGTACCATCACTGCCCCTGCTCTAGAGCAATGGAACAATAGCATGAACAAAGAAAGTCCTAAGCTGCATTGCTTTATCAGCACGTTCATGTCACCCGGGTCGCCTGGGACTCATTTCTGTTGTAGAGCGTATTAGAACAGAGCCCTGGACTCTGAACTACTCCACAGGCTCTTTCCATTCTTCTGGATGGCAGAAAGTACTTATTTAGGAGGTTTCAGAAGGATAAAGAGAATCAAAACTCAACTTTCTGGAAAGCTGTCCAGGGAGTCCCGGGTTAAGTAAGGGCTGGGTGAAAAAGAGAAATGCACAGGTTGGATCCAGAGAGGCAAGGAGGAGGCAGAGTCTGGGAGGGAGCAGGTCAGCAGTGAGAGAGGCCATAGGGGCGGTGCTGTGTCTCAGCCTGCATTAGAGACAGGTGAGCAGATGTACCTTCTGTCCAGATGTGCCCTGCAGAGTGGGCTCTGCAGAGATGACAAATGGTCAGAATGTGGCTGCTGGGGTGAACTGTGTGTTCTGAATCAGGAGGAAATGTTTAGGAAAAGAAACTGAAGAGGTTGGAGTTGCTCATTAGTTCATTCTTCTAGGATCTGTGCTCTTTGTATGATTTTTTTCCAGAGTCTGGGTCCCAGGGAAGGTTGAGACAGTCATTAAATCTTCTTACCATTTACATTTTAATATTTTATTTACCGCTGATTTTCTCATTTAAAATACTGTATGGTCACAGTCTGTCTTTGTTGCTATAACTGAATACCACAGTCTGGATGATTTATAAATAATAGGGTTTTGTTCAGCTCCAGGTTAGAGAGGCTTGGGAGGCTGAAGGTCAGGAAGCTACATCTGGAGAGGACCCTCATGCTGGTTATGACTCTGCAGAGCCCCAAGGCCGTGCAGAGGGTCACATGGAAAGAGGCATAGCCAAGGGATAGGCAAGCGGGCTCCTGTACTAGAACCGCTCTGAAGGTAGCCAGACAGATTAGCTCACTCCTGAAGTCAGACCCTGTGGCTCAGTCACCTCTTAAATGTTCTGCCTGGTGTCACCTTTTAATTCCTCAAAGTGAGGATTAAATTTTGACGGAGACTTTCAAACCACAGCGTGCACTGTCATTTGCTGATTGTGGAAGATTTTAGCAGCCTTCTGAGTTTGTGTGCAAGAAGCATGCCTTGCTTGCTTGCTTTTTACTGGGAATTATTTTCATAGGACCTCAAAAACCTGAGTAGACACAGGAAGTCAACCCAGCAGCTTGTGAGAAAGAAATGCTGTGTACCTCAAAGACCTCCCTCCAGCAAAGCTGAATGTAGGCATGCTGCCAGAGCACACGTGTGTCAGGGTTCTTTCTATACTCTGCATGTGAATCCTTTATTGGACTTGTTCCTTACAAATAGTCTATAGCTCACTTTCAACTTCTTTGACAGAGTTGTTTGACAGATAAAAGAATTCATCACAAACGTGTTTTTCTTTCACGGACTGTGCTTTTTGCTGTCCTGTTTGAGAATTCTCCATGTGAACAGGTCCCAAAGATTTTCTCACAGTATCTTCTAGAAGTTTTTTGTTTTGTGTTCTAGATTTAAGTCTGCAGTTCTTTCCTTTTTAATTTTTGAGGAGGTTACATCACAGTGCATGGCTTTTGCCTGTGATGTCCAGTTGCTCCCGTACTGTCTGCTGAAAAGGTCTGTGTTTTAATATAAGACACTGGACGGCTGTACTGAGTGGGAGCTTGGCTCCTCTTAGCTTTGTTTGTAGTAAGCACAGGTCTCTGCTTGTGGTGAGAGTGTATACAAGAGGGAATGCTAGTCAGCCAAAAAAGAAGGAAACCCTGTCAAATCCCATCACAAGTGGAGCTGGGGGACATTATGTCACCTGCAGTAGACTGGATACAGAAGAGTATGACCTCACTTATGTGTAGAATCTAAAATAGCAGAACTCATAGAGACAGACAATAGGAGAGTGGTCCCCAGGGGCTGAGGAGATGCTGTGGAAAGGCAACCAGGTTGCAGTTTGTTGGAGGAAATGCTCTCAAGAGATCTAATGGCAAGTCATAGTGACTACAGTTAATTACAGTGTAGTGCAGACTTCAGAATTACTAATGGAGTGAATAGACATTTTTTTATTACTCCAAGAAGAAAATATGTGAAGCAATGAATATGTTAATTATCTCAAGCTAGCCATTCAACAGTGTATGCAAATATCAAAATATCAAGTTATACAGCATAAATATAACAGTTTTATTTGTCAATTAAAAATAAAATAAACTCAGATAAAGTATCATTCACCACGACGTGGATATAATAAGAACTACAGACCATTCTTCTCTGTTGAGCCAGGACCCAGGAGTGACCTAGTGACATCAATCATTGGTCAGGAGGTTGAATGGTCTGCCCTCACAAACAAGAAGCTTCCTATAGGCACTACACACTCATGTGCATTCAGCAAGATATAAAGGCAAACACAGATCCTGGATGTTTAAGAAGTGTGCCTGATTGCCACATTTCCCCAAGAAAAATGTTTCTTCATACAAAACAACAAATTTGCTTTGAACAGAAAGCATTTGAAATGTGTTCTTGGCAGGACTCTGTGTGTACAGGGAGTAGAAATGATTAACAGAGTGATTATTGATTGTGGACTATTGCAGCAAAGGAAGTTATCTATTGATGTCATCTGCACACAAGATCCACCCCCTTAGAAGATGGAGTCTGTGCTGTTTACTTCTTCATCTACCCCAGAGCCAGGAGGAGAATGGTCTACTGAGCACAGCAATGAGCATCTTTGGCAGGCCTGTTCATGCATGTCTTTGGCATGACGGAATCTTGTCTAGACTAGATTCAGCTTTCCCCTCTTCAGGGTACACTGACCACTTCTGGTAAAGGCCAGGTCCAAAGTGCAATGTGAAAGAGCTTAGGACCTGGAAGGTGGCCTATCCCCAACTACCTTTAATTATATAGAAGTGGGCGTGTCTTCTGAAGTGTGCTATTCCCGCTGGTAAAGCAAGACGCCCATCCATATTCCCCTGGCAAAAGTTAATCTCGAGTACACCCCCTTACCTTGGCCTAGAAATGGCCCCGTCCACATAGTTCCCAACACCTGATGGAAAGAGGGTGGGTTATGAGGCCATTTTGAAGCAGTGTTTTTTGTTTGTTTGTTTGTTTGTTAGTTTTGTTTTTTGGGTTTTTTTCTCTAATTTATAAGCCTTCTACACTTTAAAGTATGCTCGGTGTGTTCTAGTTCATTCTGTAAAGTATCATGGAGCCAGTCATCAGTTCAAAAATAGCTGAGATGGAAAAGGTCCTATGATAACACTAGTTTAGTGGCTTTCAAAAATTTTCAACCTGAGCAAGTTAAGAAATGTTTTTATAAAAAAAAAAATCGTTTGAGAATTTCATACATGAGTTCACTGCATTTGCACCTGCCCCACTCTTCCCTCTCCCCCAACTCTTCCCATGTCCCCCCACGATCCCCTTTCAAATTCATTCCCTCTTCTTCTATAGTTAAATAGATATGTACACAAACAGGCACACATAATCTACTGCATTCAGTTAGTGTTGCCCTCATTTGCATGTGTATAAGGCTGACCACTTAGGACTGATCTGGTCCCTAAAAGAGCAAACAACTGATTCTCCCATCCTTGAAAGCCTTTAGGTCTTCATGTAAGGGTGGAGTCTTCCCATGTTGGTCTGTGACTGCTGTGGTCTTGTTGCTATTATGAAGGCAAGATATTGTTTAGAGTTCATGGGCATAGCATTCCTGTACTACCCAAGAAAAACTGGTATTCAGGCTTTTAAAATCTTTCTGCCCCCACCTTCAGGAAGTTCCCTGAGCCTTACTGTGTTATGGATGTCCCACTTGGGGCCAGGTTCCCCCACTGTCCTTTATTCGGCATTTTGACAGGTTGTAGGTCATTCTGACAGCTTCTGTCTACTTCAAAAAGAAGTTTCTGTGATGACGGGTAAAAACTGCACTTACCTATGGATGTAAGGATAGTATTTGAAAGGCAGTTGGAGATTAGATCACTTTAGTCACATGATGGTAGTAGGTTCTCCTCTAGGGCCTGCTATCTCTCTAGCTACAGGTTCTTGTTTAGATTGGCATTACTAGACATGAATTCCCTCAAAATGAGTGCCCTTTATGACCTACTGGACAACTGCTGGTTACTCCTAAGATACAGTGCTATTACTGCACTACTGGGGATATCTCGCCAGTCTGGTCGTTGTTGTGGTTCTCAAGCTTTACAGCTGATAGGACTATTGATAATTTTTCTCCTTTGACAGCTTGCATAGTACTTTCTGACAAAGGATTTTTAGTATTTTCACATACACTCATGGCTTTACATAGTTTTAGCACATAATACTACATTGACAGCACTGCTCTGATATTTTATATTATCTGTTCTTTTATTCTGTTCTGCTTATTTTTCTTTCTTTACATTATGCTCGTCTCAACTCATGGTATAGATTTCATAACACAATGCTGGGTTGAGACTCACAGTGTGAAATCCCAGTTTAGCGTGGTCCTTTCATACATCCAGAGTATGAAAATGAGGCTATGAGTGGATACAAGATTAACCCCCAAATATGCAAAGTTACAAAAGGAAAAGCCAGTCGTAGAAATTTTACAATATGAGATGCTGGAAGGAACTTCCATCTTTCTTGGTGTCTCAAGGAGCAGGAAGGTAGGTCGTGAACATAAAACATCTGTAGAGATGTACAGTCTCAATACTCTCATTTCTTCATTTCTGTTTACACTCTACACTACCTCACAATTCTTCATAAGCCTCTTTGTTTTCTTTCTGTCTTTGTCTCCCATCTACTGCTGGCCAGGAGCAGTTCATTCCAAGCTAAACTCAGCTGGTGGCATCTAAAAACTGGCTTAGCTGCAAAGCCACCCACAAAGCAAAACAGTGCAGTGTCCTAGTGTGTTACCTAAGAACTCGGACGAGGATTTGCTTTCCCTGCTTCTTTGAAGGGTCGTCGTCCAGGCTGCCAGCCTCTTGTGCTCTGGATGTCACATCAGCTCCTGTCTGAGACCCTGTTTAAATGCCTTGCATGCATGCAGGATTCTGGGCAACTATAGTATACCATTCTCTACAGCTGCCGCAGCCATGTACCACAGATTTGCTGGTCTCAAACTACCGAAGTGTGTTCTCTCCAGGTTTCCAATCCAAAAATCTAAAGTCCATGTGTCATGGGGGCCATGTTTTCTCTGAAACCTAAAAGGGAGGGTCATGCTTTTCCAGGGTTTGCTGCTGCCAGGAGCACTTGCTTTCCTTGCCCTGTAGGTACAACACACTTCTGTCTGCCTCTGTCTTACAGGGTATTCTCTTATTTGTTTCTGTGTCCTCACACAGTGTTCGCCCATGTGAGCATCTGTGTCCACACTCCCCTCTTCATGTAAGAACACCAGTCACTGGGCCTACCCTTTTCTAATGCGACCCCATTGTAACTTGACTATATCTTCAAAGACCCTCTTTCCAAATAACATGTACCAGAGTCAAGACTTGTGCACATAATACTAAAATATTTCACTTCACAACACATCAAAGTTTATGTACGCCTCTGAAGACTGATTTTTGATGGTATCAGCCCTGGTGATTTCACCAATGTCGTTAAGACAGCCTGAGCTGATTTCTAAAAGGCATTAAAAACGCTGGGCTGTCTTCCTTACCAAGCCAGCATTGAACTCCAGGAAACGGTGTTCTCTGGATATTCTGACTCACTCCCCCATGGCCTCCCACAGTCCGGAGGGACTGCTGCAGTTACCCCATGTCAGCAATCTGGAGCGGCCTGAGAAACTGTGTCTTGTGTCAGTGTGAAGTGAGAAAAGCACACAAAGGACCATTGTTATAAAGGCAAAAAGATTTGTTGGAAGTACAACCGAAGAGGAGCCTCGGTTCTCAATGTCTTTGGGGGTCTCACAAGGCTGTGGTCAAAGTGTGCTCTCATCTGGAACTACGCTCATTCTGGCAGTTAGAAGAGTCTAGCTTCTTGAGGTTGTAGGGATGAGATCTGGCTTTTAGAGGTTTCTCTCTGATGGGAAGTATCTCCTTCTAGGAGGCCTTGGTCAACCACGATTTTTCACCTGATCAAGTCAATCATAACCAGAATAAACATCATTAAATCAAAACTAACTCATGTAGGACCTTAGCTACATTTTTCAAAACTTTGACTTCTATGTGTTACCTAAACATGGGAGTGTTATCTTACGAATTTGCGTCAAAAAGTTTTGAAATAATACAGAGATGAGAAACTGGACCAGATTCTGCGATTTAGTAGCGTTAAGCTCTGAGGCTGTGCTGTGTGGTCAGAGGACAGCGAAATCACTAGGAAGAAGTCCCAGGGACAGGTAAAGAAGGACTGGGATGCTTACCTGTGAGAAAATTAAGGAAGCTCATGTGTCAGCTTTCTGTCACCGAGGAATTGTACCTAAGGAAATCGACATCTGGAAGGTAAGGAATGGTTCTCAGTTTCATAGATTTCTGTCCCAGCTCAGTTGGCTCTGTTGCTTTTGGGCCTTTGGGGAGGAAGTACAAATGGCGGAAACCATGAACATGGTGCCCATAAAGCAAAACCACAGAACAGGAAAAAAAAAAGTGGGGAAACACCACTAATGAGCTAACATCCTTCCATAAGGCCCCACCTCCCAGGAGCACAGCAGAACAGAGTGGAAAGCCTTTAGCACAAGAGCCTTGACAGACATTTAAGCTGCAAACCGCTAAGGATGCTGTAAGAGCTGTCCTCAGATATATGAAAGGCTGCTCTGGGGTGGGAATTTGATGCATTGAAATTTGGCCTTCCAAGGAAAGCAATTGTGTGCTAGCTTTGGGTGCAAATCCTGGCCTCTGGTGTCCACCAGCTGCCTTCTGTTCAGGTTCTCCAGATGAGCCATTTCTCTCAATGCCTCCTGTGGCTATCTACTGTCTACTGACCTAGTACTTTAATTAATTAATTTAATTAATGCTTTAATTAATTATATAATCCAGTTCTCACATTGTTTTTAAAAATCAGGCAGTAGGACCTAATGACCCCAAGCGAGACGGCAGGAGAAGCAGAAACTGAGGTCATGTACAGTCTGCTCCACATCTGGCCACTAAGCAAATAGCCATGCCTGTTTGTCGCTGCCTTAGTCTGTAGATGGGAGCATCCCTTCCCTGAGCCGATAATCATTTTCTCCCTGATGTCTCAGAAATAATCTAAAAAGCTATTGCTAGCATCGCAGTAGCTATGTGTCAGGTGCATCAGGTGTACCAGGCCCAGAAATACAGACTTTTTCAAACGAATTATCTATTTTTTTTCATTGCCTCCTGGTTCCCATGCTGACCTTCAGTTTATTGCTGAGGAAAGTTAAACTCCGAGTCGTCTCACAGACCTAGTGGGCTGGGATCTCCAAAGCAGAGCATTCTCACAGCCGGACGCTCTGAGGAGATTTAACAAGGTTATGATTACTCTAGGTCTGTGGTAACCCCAAAGAGGGGTTGGGGGACGTAAAGGGAAGGAGAGGGACAGGAAGAGGGGGAGAGGCAGGATGGAGGAGGGAGAGATGATTTTGCTGGCTTAGAGGAAAAGCGCCCTTGAAAGACATACCACTTGAGTATGGGAAAAAATGAAGCCGTGGCTTCTCTGTGAGCCAGCTCCTTCCTGGCAGGGTCTTGGACTAACACCAAGCATAGCAGAGTTGTCTGTTTTAATGGGAGCGGCAGCTTCGTGGCTCGCCCTTCCCTCTACTAGCTCGCACCCGCGCCTGGTTTTCTTCGTCCTGCTGTCCCTGGGGTGCTGCGCGGCAGGTAGGACCGCTGACTGCGCAAGCGCGGGACTGGCCGCCAGCGGCTGGCTTTCTCCGGTGTCTGGGCTTCCAGGCCCTGGTGCTCCGGCCGGTTCCCGCCTCTCCCTGTCCCTCGCCCTGTCCGTTTGCACACAGTGCTGTCGGAACAGTTCTCTGTCCTGCAGGCAGGAAATGAGAAAGCCATGCTTTAGACCATTCAGGAAGTCATCCAGAGTTATAATGGCCCATTATCTGATGGCCAGAGTTTACTTAGGCTTTTTTTTTTTTTTTTTTTTACTATTTCACTGCGCAACTGAGACCTGGGACACCACCTATCCCCACCCCACCTCCAACCCGTCGGCACTGAGCGTGCGCAGATGGAAACTATCCCCACAAACCCCGGAGCGGGTGTCGTGGACCCAGACCCACCTTGTGAGCAAGGCTTAAAAGGTTTTCAATTTTTATTTTCAATCTTGCCGCCTGAGCACGTGCTCTCAGCCTCTTTACTGAACTCAGCATTTCTCGGAGAACTGGCCGGCATCAGCAAAGGTGCTGAGCACCTGCACGTCCCTGGTGGTGCTGGTACCTACCGTGGCCACAGTGTTGGAGGACGGTTCTCAGAGATGTGCGTTCTCACCTTATGATACTGTGCAAAAATGATCCTCCAGCAAAAGCAGGAGCCTTCTCTGGCCAAAGCTTGGCCCAGCATGCCAAGCATTTAAAACGTGTATAAAATGTTTTGTTGGCACCAAGGATGTGTGATTCCTAGAAGCAAAACTAAGCTCCAACTTTGATGGAAAAATGAGAGCCTGTGCTTTCTAACACGCCATTTGTGGTGGTGTGACAGGTTGGAAACCTCCCAATTTGGTTTATCCGGATGAACAGGCACGCACCCAGTTAAGGCCAGCCTCCCTGGCACATTCTCGCCCAGGGCAGACCTGAATCACAGCTCATGGAAGCATCCTCAGCCCTGAAAGCAATGTGTACTCCCTTCTTTTTGCGCCTCTTTCCTTAGTGGAAACAGACAATAGAACTCCCAAGGAAATGGAAGTTGGGGAGACCCCTTTGTCCAGAAGACCCCAGGAAGAGTCTGCAGTCCAGTCAGGGAAAGCTGGATGGACGTGTTCAGAGGCCAGCACTGAAGTTTCAGAACACAGATGCGCAAAGCACAGCCAGTCGAAATATGCCACAGTCTGCTGTCCCCAGGCCTGCATGCACAGCTCCCTTCTAATGAAGCCCTGGCCACACTTGTAGTTGTTCAGATTACATGAGGGTAATTTCGGAGCAATTTTAAAGTCAACTGCCCGGCATCTGCACTTGTAAATTAAATGCCTGGCACATGATTGTGCTGAGGTAATAGTTCATTACAATACAAATTACAGGGGTGTTCCAGGGGCCATACGACCTTTGCAGTCATCTTGACTTTGCCCGTGATTACCAGGGGGAGCCTCCTCCTTCCTGCTAATGGAATTTAGTCACGTGACCAACCCCATTGCTGACAATGGTTTCTATTTTTCTTTCTTTCTTTCTTTCTTTCTTTCTTTCTTTTTTTTTTTTTTTTTTTTTTTTTTTTTTTTTTTTTTTAGTGAAAGTCCTTTGCAATGAAACTAAAATGTTATCCATCTTTCTCCCTCTCTGATCGCTTTGGCTGTGAAGCCATCCTGCTCTGGAAATTGGCCGGCTTACCTTCCTGGTTCCTCTGTTTTTGTTCTCCCACTCTGCTAGCATTTTCTGTCTCTATTATTTATTTATTTGACTATATTTTAATTAGAAGATATAAAAATATCCTCTCGTTGTTAAAAGTTCGACGATTGCAAAAGGGGGGGGGAGGGAAAAAGGCAAGGAACTTGCCACGTGGAGGTGGCACACCCCTTTAGTCTCAGCACTCAAGAGGCAAGAGGCAGGCAGATCTCTGTGAGATCAAGGCCAGCCTGGTCTACAAAGTGAGTTCCAGGACAGCCAGGACTGTGCATAGAGAAACCCTGTCTTGAAACCTCCTCCCCCTCAAAAGAAAACCAAGGAACTCTTTCCTAGACCCCTTGTTTCCTGCCCACACTGTCAGGATCAGGGAGACACCCTTCCAAATTTTTGTTCTGTGGACTTTACATGATAATATATTTTGCCAGGCGGCAGTGGCATACGCCTTTAATCTAAGCACTCGGGAGGCAGAGGCAGGACGATCTCTGTGAGTTTGAGGCCAGTCTGGTCTACAGAATGAGATCCAGGACAGGATCTAAAGCTACGCAGAAAAACCCTGTCTCAAAAAAACCTGATATATATATATATATATATATATATATATATATATTTAAATTAAAAATAGATTTGGCTTTAAATATATTTCATTCAAATTTGAGTTCATATGATACACATTGTTAGACACTTTTGAGACTTTCCCGATTGCAGTACATATAAATCAGCTTCTTTTATACATAATGGCTGCCTTATCTTCCACACAGCTGTCACTAACAGGGACTTAGATTGTTCTGGGATTTTTAGCTGGTGCACTGAACACTTTAAGTGGCCCTGTTTGTACCAACGTCTGTGCACACTTAAGAAGGGCATGCCAGGCACACCCAGAAGGGGAGGGGCTAATTAAACAAAATTTTAAATTAATTCTGCTATAATTTTCAATTATTCACAGATGCTGTCATATGCATCTAGACTCAAAATCACCATATTTTTTTTCTTTCTGCACATCTGTCTTTGCATTTCTGAACTACTAGAAAGCTAATCAGATGGAAGAAATTGTACCATTTTATCCTACATACTTCTTATCATGCATCTCTCAACACTGATTTTTTTCCTATGTAATCACAATACCATTATCATGCTTTAAAAATTACCATCCTTTTCCTGTGTCCTCTTCATCTAGTCCAGTTCACATAGGCACAGCTGACTCACAAACATCTTTTTATGTATTCTATTTGAACCGTGATCTAAAAGTTAAGCACACATCTCACCTTTCTCCAATGTACTGGACCCAGTGTTTCTTAGCAGAATCCTGAAGTCTCCAGGCTTCCAGGCTTCTGTATTTCCTACCCTCGAGCTGCTCAGAGCATTGCTTCCAGTTAGATGTTCTCTGTGAGCCTGGCTGCCTCTGATGACACTCACTACTTTACATTACTTCTGGGACTCTACAGAAATTTTCAGCTCCAGTAGTCATGTCTTTATTCTACCTTTAAAAGAAATTTTAGCTATCCAGGCAGTGGTGGCACACGCCTTTAATTCCAGCACTTGGGAAGCAGAGGCAGGTGGATCTTTGTGAGTTTGAGGCCAGCCTGGTCTAGAGAGTGGGATCCAGGAAAGGAGCAAAGCTCACAGAGAAACCCTGTCTCGAAAAATCAAAAAAAAAAAAAAAAAGAAAGTTTAGCGACTTCTAAGACACAAAACTGGCAGCCTAGGGAGGTGCTGACCAACTCAGGTTATACACCCAAGAAACCCTTGCACGGCCCCTGTTCTTTGGGCCCACATAGCCAGCCTTTCTTTAATGTCCAATATATAGCTTTTCTTGAAATTTCAACTGCACTTAAGATCCAGGTATAGGAGCTAAATAAAAGGTGAAATAACACAAAAGCACTTAAGATAATAAAAAGTACATAGTTTACAAAAACTACCACTCCTGAAACTTGAAAGATTATCTAGTTTCTTAAAACCCTCATAATAAACCCAAGCTGAAGGCCAGAGTTTCACCCAGGAACCCAAGATGCAAGCTGTGGTAAGCTTTCCATGTTGAGCCTTTTGCAACCAATAGAAGTTGGTAAATATACCTTTTCTACAGACTGATTTTATTTTTAATTCTCTGTGTGTGTCTGTGTGTGAATGGGTATCTATCTATATGTGAGTGCAGATGTCACATAGAAGCCATTGGATCCCCTGGAGCTGGATTACAGGTGGTTGTGAGCCACTGAACATGGCTATGGGATTAGAACTTGGGCCCTGTGCAAGAGTAGTTCATGAGGTCAGTGAATGGTGAAATACTCACACATGCAGGAGAAGTTCTTTTAACTTTGAAAAACTCAAAGACTGTAGTTGAGAATTTTGTAAAACATAGAACATAGTTGGGTCTATAAGATTCTTTTTTTAATATGAGGGTTTTTTTTTAATATATATGATTTTTCCCCAGTATGAGACACTGTTTATCATTTGAGTATGATTTCATCTGACTTCAGAAGCAACTACATTCTGTCCCTAAAATGATGTGTGGCCCAAGATCCCAAATTAGGAAATGATGAGGGCTATGCTTTAGACCCTATCTCTAATTTAAACACCATTACTCTTTCTACAACAGCACATTGGGGTTGAAGATGCCTTCAACCCTCAAGGTGAACCTTCTGCTTTAAGAGCATCAGCAGAATCAAGAAGAAGAGCCATGTAAACAAATACTTCACCGGCAACAGTCTATTATGAACTAAGGAATGGGAAAAATAACAATGACTATCTTGAAAGGCCTTGTGATAGTAGTTCCTGATGCAGAAAAAGGTGTGTGGGCTGAGGAACTGGTAGCAGCTACAGGGGAGATAAAGGAAGAGCTAGAGGAGGCAGATGGTTATCTGTGCCCCCTCCCCGCCCCCGACCCCATCCCAGCCTCCTTTAGCATACATACTTCTTTCTCATTGCCTGCTACAGAATAGAGCCAAGGAGAGTTGATCAAAAATTCCATTATCTGGGTAACAAAATGCCCAGCTATGTTCTTAAGTCTGTCCCTGAGTGGTGGCAAGCAAGAGCTATGGAGGTGTCGGCACTGCAGTGGGCTCAGGTTGTAGGCTGGAGCCTCAGCCTCTGAGAGATGCCCACAGAGTCGGGACATTCGTAGGATATGCATTGCTTTGCTAGACTCTCTCTCTCTCTCTCTCTCTCTCTCTCTCTCTCTCTCTCTCTCTCTCTCTCTCTCTCTGTGTGTGTGTGTGTGTGTGTGTGTGTGTCCTGAGTGTGTGTAAAATTAAAGTTTGGATAAGTCACTTTAGAAGGTCCTTCCTTCCTTGAAATTCTCAAGCATCATGACTAGCCCACTCTACCATTCCCTACTCCAATCTTTTTCCTTCAGAAAATTCTGGTGAGAGCATACACTATGCCTCCTGTTACCCTGTGCTGCTCCTCTTTCCCCCAGTGCTAAAACCAGAATGCAGAGGAAGGTGTGTCTGATATAGCACGATATTGAGGGATGAGACATCATTCACCAGATCTTTCTTTTTCACTTGGACTGACGATTCAATGAATGTTGAGTTTGGCCAGTGCTGGGGAAAGCACTAGAAGGTGAGATTAGGAGGCTCCCTGTGAAGCTCAATTATGTCCTTGGGATTTGTGCCACTGTGGCCCCTGTGTCATGCAGAGCTCCCAGCTGAACTGTGCCTCAGTCAGGCTCCAATGTCTTGTTACTTCAGAGTGCGCGTTACGTGCAAATCAAATCTAAGCTGAGAGCCCTGTGCTTGTAAATTGGACGGACCCTGCCCAGTGCTCTCTCTGCTTTGCATTTCCTACCACCTTCCCCCGATTATTATTCAGATGCGTTTGGGAGGGAGGTGTTTTTATCATCACACACAGCTCCAGTGTGGAAGGAATCGAGTTTATATACTCTTTGTAACAGGTCAAAACAAGCTTGTAATATCAAATGTCACTGAGCACAGTGGCAACAGACGTCATTCCTGTGCTGGAGTAATTATAGCTGTGTTGTGGTGTCAGCCACGCCGAAAGGAGACACCAGCAAAATATCTCCAGCAATTTGCAGATGATAAGTGTGGCTTTGATGATGTTGCTGAAAACTAGTCTGTTAGGAGATTAGGTCTGAGATTAGAGATGTGGCGGACTTCTGGTGTCTGCACTTTAAGAATAACCAGCAGGCAGTATGAAGGTCTGAAATCTGATAGTTCATCTGTATAGTGTTCGCTTGATTGGTTAACTTTATGTGTCCCATCCGAATCCACTCAATGCTCTCACTTGGACTTTACTATTTCAATCAGAAGAGTCCAGTCTCGGAGCTGAGGTGTGGGTCAGCGGTAGCATACTTGAGGTCCTGGGTTTGATCTCCAGACCATAAAAACAAAAAGGAGTCTAAACTAAAGGGAGATCTTGACACCCTTTTAGTCAGTTGGCCCGTCTCTCAGTTTCCTCAACCACTTTCTAAAACAGAGGAGGTGAGCTAAATGGTCCAGTGACGCCTGTAAGTAAACTCGCACATGCTAGCATCAGGCATGCTAACGAACTTTTCCCAGTATGGTCATTCTCAGATATTTGCATTGTTCTTTGTTTGATTCCATTTTCTATGTTTGAAAATATAAAGTATTTGTGTGTATGTGTAAGTTTTTCAAAATGAGATTGGTTTCTGTTGGAGTTGTATCTTCTTAACTCCACTTGCGTTCAGAATCACTAGCCTGACCATTTTCTTGCCTCAATGGCAAGATACCATTATTCACGTAGAAGAACATGCTAGCAAGTTCATACCTTCATCCAGCTGCTCTTCTGAAACTTTGAGTCCTAGTTCATGGGAACCAAAGGGGACATTTTTCATCTTCCTGTGTTGTACATCTGCTCTACTTCTCCTCGACTTCCATGATGTAAAATGTACTATTTGGAAACAGTCATCTCTATTCATATCTGTGACTTAATAATAATAATAATAATAATAATAATAATAATAACAAACCAAAGTAATTTTTTAAATGCTGTGTTTTTCCCTAGGTCTAATTTTGATAGAACCTTTTAGTAAGAGACTGGTGTCTCTTTTTCTTAGTTTAGTGGGTAGAAGAAATGAGCGTGGTTATCTGCACATCTTTCCCAGGTGGTACTGTGCTTAGCCATCCTGGGGGTGGGAGCGGGGGTGGGGATGAAAAGGGGCGCTATATTTCCCCCATCTGGTCTTGAAGGCTGTGGTAGCTCTGGGAGTTGTCCAGGCCATGGAGGTGCAGGAGTGCCAATGGACCCGAAGCATCTGGCTTTGTAAAAATATCAATTCTATTGCAGATGATAGCAAAACCATGTGTGAGACAGGAAGTCTATCCACCAAAAACCTGCAATACAACTCATGTCAGACATATAAAAAGGAAAGCCTATTCTGCAGAGCTGAGGACTGGCTCCATGAAGTCCAGTTTTCCTATTATGAAGAATATGTTTATCCTGAAGGGGTAACATCTGGTGATAACATTCCTCCATTTGGAAATGAATCTGTGGAAACAAGTTTCCACTGACTGATGAGGAGAAAAATGAATTGGCTTCCCCCAGCATCCAGCTCCTACTCCTCAGGGGAGAGCTCAGCCAGTCATAAGAGGCAGCTGCCTTGTGCAGATGCCAGGCTCATGTGGTTTGCTCTGTCAGCTCTTCCTGAGCAGTGGGTTGCAGGCAACTATCTATGTAGGTGCATCCGCAGCTGCAGAGGAGTCATTTGGGAGAATAGCACATCCCAGGAGGATGTGCAGTCATCAGGAAGCTTCCATGCGCCACTCACTTGGACAGTGAGTACACTACTTTGGGGAGAATCCTTACCCTGGAGACCATAAGTTACAGAGTAGGAAGGAGTAAAGAATGCATAAGGTTTGGCTTTCTAGTGAGTGTGTGCTTCAAACAGGGTCAGCGATTTGTGCCGAAGCACCCCAACACTTTCCTTTTATCGTTCTTATATCATGGCCACTTCCAGATTTTCAGGCTTTGCATTCGTATGGTCATCTTGGATCTGTCTGGAGAAAAAGAAGGTGAAAAGAAATAGGTAGTGCTTTCGGTGTGTTTCTGTGTCCATCTTAATTGCTGTGGGATTATATTTTTACTGAGGTTTATTTCACAGGATCTGGGCAGATCCTACTCTTTGGCAAGCAAAGCAATTATTTTTGGAAAATGAGAAAAGCCCAAAGGAATCTAGCAGAAGCATTTTCAGCCATGTAAAACCGTGATTCATATCAATGGGAATTCATCAGCCTTGGAAGATTGGAGTGAACTGCTCAAAGTAACTTGGAGAATTTCCAGGGGGGAGCCCGTGAGCTCTGTCTTAGCTTCCATGAGCTTGTGGTGGTCTGGAAGAAAGGCACTGGCTTGTTGTTCTTGTTTTTCAGCAACTTTCTCCTAGGTGCAAGACAGTCTGTGATGTACGGCTTGAGTCACCAGAATGGATGGCATGATCTCCCTAGATGTCTGTGGGCCTTTGGGTGTGTAGACATGCTAGGAATGTCTTATGCTCTTGGTGACTTAGAATGATCCGCTTCCTGAAGGAAAGATGGTGTGGCCCTGTCCACGGTGCCTCGTCTCTCCTTGAAAGCACTTGGCTCAGTGGCTTAACAGTGGATGAAGAAATAAGTTCCAGAGGATTTAGTTGACTAGATTCCTCAAAGAAAGCAGAAAGCAGAACACTGAAATATGTGCTTAGTTATAGTTATGACTCCATCTGTAGTATAGAATGGCAGGCTTATCTCTGTGTTTTGTAGCTCTGGGGTTTTTTTTTTGTTTGTTTGTTTGTTTTGTTTTGTTTTTTCTAATGAGAGAAGGTGAGGGAAAAAGAGAGGGACCAAGGGAGGACGAGACAGAGAGAGAGGTGGGGAGTTGTCTTTGAAGGCAGGCATGAACACTGAGCAGCTAAGGAGACTTGGGCCTTTGAGTTTCTCTTTCATTTTTGTGCCTGAGGCCAGGTTCCTGGCCATGAACTCAGAATTCAGATTTAAAAAGAAAAATTATTAATTCAGTGAAAATTTCATACATTCATATAGTGCACTTTGATCCAATAATCTACTATCACCTCCCTCTGTGTTTACCTTCCATTGTGAAAGCTTCAGGCTCCACAAAATATGGCAGACATTTTGCCCTCTTTAGCTGCAAGTTCAAGTCCCTTGACCCTTCTCAAATGCAACCTCCTTTGCTGTAAGCAGAGCAAACGCTGGCACTGTTCTGAAGACTGAAGGAACGTGGCTACATAGCGCGTGCCCAACAATGCCACCAACCCTTGGTATTCTGTCTTACATGTGGGCACACTAGAGAGAACTCATTCACTGAAGCAGTTGAGCACATGCTGAGCTATGCTCCATCATCTAAGAAGACGAGCTGTGCTACACACGTATCTCCTGGTACAGGGCAGTTGTGGGAGTGGGGTCTGGAGCCTCCATTTCCTAATTTGTACAATGAACGAATTAGCGTCTGCCTGAAAGGATAATGTGCACACAGACACATCTACACAGGAGCATACAGCATACACTAAGGTAAAATAGAGTTCACTCGTTAAATGGGAGAAAGCAAATCCTCATTTCTTCCTGTTCTTCAACAGTGGAAAAAAAGTAAGCTCAGTTTGAGACCTACTAAACACCCAGGGTCCCCAGGTCTTCTCGCTCTCACTCCCCCTGCTCATCTCATCCTGTCCTTATGTGGAATTTTCTCACTCACTGGCATACCTCAAAGTTTTAATTGTCCAGTTTCTACCTTGGGCATTCGTTAATAATCTAGAGTCCTGTGGGACAGGCCCGGGTGTATCCATGTGTTCATGCTTGAATCCACAGCAGCAGTGGACTGGGACTTAACACGGTGACGGTATCACATGGTCTGCCTGTGGGATCTCTGTTTACTTTCTCTGCTTCCTCATGGAAGTAACAGCAAACAATAGGCATCAGGCCGGCTGTTATTTAAAACTTACATCTTTTACTCTGGGCTATTCCCAAGAAGATGCGACGCTTTGTCTAGGAAAGCTAGACTAGGAAAATCAAAACATTTTCCAATGTGCTATGAGTGATGAGGTGTTCCCAGGCCAAGCTACTCTTCATTAACCTTGCTTTTCCACACTTGTGACGTGGAAATGTATTGGCTCCCAGGAACAGAAACCTCTCCCCAGCTTTCTCTAGTAACAATGTGTCTGTCCCTTGTGGCCTCTGGTCTCCAGGTTGCTTGTGAGGACCCTAGCCACCTGAGACAGGGCGAAGCTCTAGGGTTGTGGCTTTTCTTCACAACTTCTTTCTGACGTTTGGGGGGTTCTGCCTACATTGGATATTGACCAACACCTCCCTGTCCCAAGCTAGTGTAATTCGGCCTATGGAATGGAATGAATGTGATATAAACGTTTTCCCTCCACTCCTCAGAAAGCCAGCATATGCATGTATACTGGCTTCTGGTCACTTGCTAGGACAATTAAGCCAGGGGAATTGTGCCTTACTGCAGACCACGTAACTGGGCTCTGTTCTCACTTCCTGCTTTCTTCCTTTCTTCCTGTCCCTTTCCATCTGCCTCCCTCCACCTCCATCTTTCTTTTTTTAAGTTGATACAATAACTGTAAAAATTTATAGAGTGCAATGTATGTGTACATTGTGTAATGATCAAACCAGGGTGATTATCACATCCAGCACCACACACACATGCCACTCTTTTCTGGTGGAACATGCCGGGTCTTCTCTTGCAGCTGTTTTATAATATACAGTGTGTTATTAATAAATATGGGGGCTGGTGCAGGCTTGCAACTGTAACCAATCACTGCCCAGTCTCTCCTCCCCCATTTCCCCCCCTAACTCCCCTCCCTAGCCATCCATTATCCGTGAGATCACTGCTTTTTTAGATTTCACAAATCAATGAGATCATAAGGTATGTGTCTCTCTGTGTCCTAGAGCACTGAAGTGATGTCCCTAGGTTCATCCTCATTACGACAGGTTTCACTCATTCTTGTGGCTGAATCGCAGGTCATCTTCTGTATGCGCCTCATTTTCTTTTGCCATGTATCTGGTAGTGAACACTTGTGTGGATTACGTTCTTGGCTACTGCAATGCTTAAGCCTAAATCCCTGGTTCGAGAATTTTAACATGAATGCTGTAAACGGTTGTTCAAAAAAAAAAAAAAAAAAAAAGGAATATTTCTACGCCACTTCCCAAATCTAAGGGCCACTCCTGGACAACCACTTCCCTAAGGCATGCTGTCTGGAATGTAAAGTTCCAGTGCCATACTAGCTGACCCCAGGCCCAGTCTTTCTCAGAGAGGAGAGGCGAGGCCCAGCTGTGTACTTGCTGCAGGAATAACGTCGAGGGACGGCCCCTCCCTCCCACCACCAGAACTTGTCTTTCCCAGCATTGTTTTAATAGGAAATAATAAAACAAAGTAAATTGGCAACGCACTCAACTACATATCAAAGGGAAAGCAGGTAAACAAACCGTGCCACATTGACAAGCCGTTTATTGTAAGCCTGGGGAAATGAAAGCCCCTTCAGAGGAGCTCACAGTGTCCTGGCAGGGCTTTTTAAGCTGTTATTTCCTGTTATAAATATCCACATGTAATTTGCATCGGATTTTGTATGCTAAACACAGGGCCCATAACCCCTACATCTGCCTCCATGTACATGGGGAGAGCACATGGAGAATAGTAGACATCAATCAGACTCAGATCCAGTTGATATGCCCAGTACCTGGTGGCTGGGATGGGTTTTCTGATTGGCCCAGCAGTGAGTTATTGCAGAGTGATCTGACTGGTGGCAAAAGAAATGGTTTTTCATGTTCACCTAAGCATACAAACTGTTTCTCTCTTTTTTTGCCTCCTGCTCTTTGGTACTCTTGATCTGTCTGCACACTTTACAAACTTGACGTTCATTCTGTGATTCCTTTCATACTTATAAAATGAGTGCTTATCCCAGGAGAAAGTTGGAAAAACTGTTTCAAATATACTAAGCAAATTAATCATGCGTTCCAACAGTAAGTAACTGGTGTGTGTGTGTCTGTGTGTGTGTGTCTGTTTGTCTATGTGTGTGTGTGTATGTGTGTGTGTTTCTTTTTTTTTTTCTTTTGGTTTTTCAAGACAGGGTTTCTCTGTGTAGTTTTGGTGCCTGTCCTGGATCTTCTGTGGACCAGGCTGGCCTCGAACTCGCAGAGATCCGCCTGGCTCTGCCTCCCGAGTGCTGGGATTAAAGGCCTGCACCACCACCACCCGGCTCTGTGTGTGTGTGTGTGTGTGTGTGTGTGTGTGTGTGTGTGTGTGTGTGTGTTTGTGTGTGTTTCTTTTACTGCAGACCTCACAGTCACTTTTGTGTGGTGGTGCAGTTGCTGATAGAATAAAGAATCTTTCCCCCCCCCCCAGGGATCCCTTTGGTTGCATATCCTCAGGGAAAAAAATGCGAATGTTCATAGCCTTAACAGAAACAAAAATGGGCACTCTGATTTTTTCCCCTAATACCTACATTGCTCATGTTTCCTTTACTACAGTTAATTATTAGTTATTAATTATTATTATTAACTATTAGTTAATCTGTAGCCTTCAGCAGGCAGTATTGGGGAAAGAGCTGACTTAGTATTTCTGGCATAACAACCTTGCAACAATGAGTAACTGTTTCACCATATCAATGTATGATCATACCAATATATGATGACAACACCTTAAAACAAAATATCTCTATTATCTAGGAAAGGTTATTTCATCGGCAAACATTTACTAAAATAAAATGTAGACTGGGGATGTTACTCAGGAGTAGGATGCTTGCCCACTGTGTGCATCTGTATTCCATCGCCAACACCACAAAAAAATAAAGAGAAAATAAAACATTAAGACATACTGATCAGCTGACAAAGTCAAGCATCAGAAGTGATGTTTACTGGAATCCAGTTTTGGGGAATAAGTCTGCCTATCTATCATGTATGCATAGAAAGAATTCTGAATTTATAAATGCTATTTGGATATCATTGTTTGTTTTATATGTTTTCGTTTCTACCTGCTTATCTACCATCCTAATTTTATTGCAAAGAACATGTTCATCCAACAATGTAAAAATAAAATAATTAAATTATCACTAATCACTAAAAGCAAGCAAGCACAGGCAAACCCATCCTTCATGCGGCAGCCTTCGGGGATTCAAGGCCTCGGAGTTTTTACTTATTAAAAAGAGTCAGAAAGCGGTGGAGACAGGAAGTGCATTATTAAGGCACGTGAGTGTTATCTGTGAGCCCGTTTCCTAAGCAGTTCCAATGCTCACTCTCACAGATCATCATATTTCCTCTGTGACCAATAAAACAAAAGCCCCAGGCAGCCTCACTGTGGCCAGAGGAGCCAGCACCCAGGGGATGACAGAGAGGGCAGAGCCTGTTCCGGTGGCTCTTAGTGAACTCTGTTTGCATGCTTCGAAAAGGAAAAGGGAATCCACTTCTGCCATACTTGTGTCTCCTTTCTGCTGCTTGCTCTCATCGTCATGGATCCGGTGTTCTCAGCATAGCTTTGCCAGTTTGCTCTCTGGCATTAGGTGGATCATGACCCCATTCCCACAGCACTACTGAGCTTCGTGTGTTCCCCTTGTCTCATTAGATTACACAGAAATTTCTGATTGCTCAACAGGTGCTGGGATCGAGACAAGCAGCCACATCTGACTTGTTTTGTTTTGGGCTACAGCATGGGCGATGTTGTGCATGGTACCTTCTTTGAAGAACTAAACGTTACCACTGGGCTCTGAGAGTTGAAAGTCGGAGCGATAGTGAGCCATGATAGCGAGGGCCGTGCTCTGTGAGAGATAAAATAATCTCTTGGCATAGCTAAGCAGCATGTTCAGTCCCGGATGCCTGCAGGAATTCACAGAGTCGTTGGAAGGAGCCCTGGACACTCATTTGGTTTTAGATCAATAGTCAGGACAGTGCGATTCCACTGTTGCCAACTTAACCCCTGTCAGAGTACAAGGTGTGAACAGCTGTGCCTTTCCTCTAAGGCCAGCCTCTTCCCTCCAGGCTGCAAGCTTCACTGACAAGTCCTCGCAAGGTGGATAGACAGCGTCCTCCCGGTGACAGGTCTGTGTGCCCTCTCTCAGGGTATGATCCCCGCAAAAGCAGGATGTGCAATTCACAGTCTTTCTTTGTGCCTCCTGAAACCTGCTTTGACCAGATGTGAAGTTCAGAAATAAATAACAAAAACTCCATTCCCATTAATGTTACCAATGAAACCTCAAACAAGCCAATGAATTCAATTTCAAATCTCAGAAATAGAATGCACGCGTTCCATACGTGGATGCTCATAAGTGTGACAAGGTGTCTGTCATCTTACATCACCTGTTATTCCTGCTCTTGAAGTCTCTCCTTCCTTTTCTTGAGATAAAATCCTTGAAATGTTTAACAATTACATTCTATTTATTTTTGTTTTAATCTATTTATTACGTTCTATAGCATGTGCGTTTGTGTATGTTTGTGTGTGCAGCATGTCACAGCATCTGTGAGGTGGTCTGAGTACTTTCAAGAACTGATTTTCTTTTCCTATCATGTAAATCTTAGGGATCAAGCTCAAGTTCTTACTCTGTTTTTGTTGTTGTTTGTGTTTTGATTTTTGGTTTTTTGGATTTTTTTTTTTCCTTTTTGGGGATTTCTCTGTGAAACTATCCTAGCTGTAGTGGTACTCTCTCTGTAGACCAGGCTGACCTCAAACTCACAAAGATCCGCCTACCTCTGCCTCCTGAGTGCTTGGTTTAAAAGCTTGCACCACCACCACTGGGCCAGGACCTCACGCTTGACAGCAATCACATTTATCCTCAGCCTTCTTGTCAGCCCCAAGACAGGATATTGTTATATTGTTCTCAAGGGACTGGAACTCCTGGAATCAAATGATCCTCCTGCCTCAGCCTCTGGAGGAGCTGGGACTACATGCATGTGCACAGTGCCCAGCTTACAATCTACATTTACTTTCTACTTTTTCTGGGACTGTGGGCTTAAAAGCACCATTTTCACAGCGCTATTTTCATGTTATGCTTGGTAACCCATCCAAACGGAGACTAGCATCCAAAGCTTCTCAAGAATCTCTCAAGCAATCTCCTCAGGAGAAGTTACTGATGCCCTTGGGTCTCCACCACATCCCTTCTCAAGACAGTTGATCATGCTCAGGAAGAGGACAGTGCTAGAAGCTCACCAACACTCTCACCTCAACCGCCCCCAGGGGCTGGCTGACCTAGTTTTCCAATTTTCATTATGTCAAGTATTTCACACAGGCAGTAGCTTCCTGGAGGACAGCGTGAGCTCATAGTCACAAGGTTGTTCCAGTCACAGTTGTGTTATACACACAACGGCAACCTCTCCCTGACAGCTGTTCTATGTAAACAGTTATATGGGTTACATCTTGGAAACATCACTGGGGCCAGGTCCTCCGGGATTGGGTGCAGCCTTAGAGGTGGGCGTCCGGGCCCTGAAAAGAGGGAGACTGGCAGGAAATTCCCTCCGGCCTTTCCTCCTGTTGTCTAAATTGTTTTAGAGTCACCGCAGCTGTTTACTGCAGAGTAATTGTGCTCATAGCTGCGGTTATGCACGGCCATGAAAGGGGACCTCCACTTCCGCTCTCTCTAGAGCACCGTGTGTGTGAGGACTGACTTCTTCCAAGGCCGCGCTGTAATCTGTACACTCCATCCCTGGGGACTCAGCACCACTGCCATCCCGCTCGGGGAAGCCAGCCACCAGAGTGTACTTAACACTGCACCAATCATCTCTAGTTTGGCGTCAGTAGCAGCTGAGTCTTAATTCATGCATATCATTATTGCTGTCAGAGTGTGGGGGTGGGGAGACCAAGAGGCGGGAAGCCCTGAAGTCTGTTTGAATACTTCTAAATGGCAGGTACCTTGCCGTGACCAGATATGATGCTAGCTGACGTTTTTCCAAGATCATTGTTTGCTAAAGGTATCTGTGTCTTTCTGTCACCTTTATTTTGGCAGTCTTACAGCACATAGGTTCACCGCCGCCACCACCTCACCTTTGGCTGCTTGCATAGTCTGAAGACAACTAGTTGTTCTCTCTCCAAGACTGAACCTTATTCTCCCTGCAGCCACAGGATCAATACTCTCCTTTCTAAAAAGTTGTCCCAGGGCTGCTAGGAAACGTGCCTGGCCTTCAGAGCAGGGTTATTGGATACGTATAACCCCGCATCCATCTACCACCACACCCCACACCTGTATTAGTGGAGTTGAGAACTAAGTAAGCAATTGTCATCTACCCCCTTTAAAATCAACACCATTTTATCAACACTTCTTCATTCTAACTTCTGAGGTCATCCGAGATTCCGTTTGTCATCCAGCCCCCACACGCTTCTTCTTGACATTGTTTCTATCATTTTATTTACCGAACCGTGTTGAAAACAGGGAACAAAGCAGACTTCTGTGGCACCACGTAATCCTTTCCATCTGTGTGCAAGTGAGACTTCTTACTACCATACTTGGTTTAACTTGTAGTCAATCCGTGAAATCCGTTCAGCCACCTCCATTTTTCCTTCTTTATCTGCACCCCCAGGTCCTAGGGATAGAACTCAGGAACTCAGACATGCTAGAGAAATAATCTACCACTGGCCCATACTCTCAACCTCCAGTTTTCCTTTTAAAGTGCAGTTGAATTAGAAGACATGCATCCATGTATCCTGGTGGCTTTAGCTAGTACATTGACCTGCCATCTTTGTATTGGCACCTCAAAATGAAGCAATTAAACAAAATAATTTGCATTCACTGGGCTTCTTTGATATACTAGTAACCAACATGTCTTTAAATGCATAAGCATCAAATTGTAATGGCTGCTTATATTTTTTCTATTTTCCATCAGGTAGATATTTATCTGCATAAGCTTACCCTGTTTGATGATGGAGCAAGTTTGCCTGTCAGCAATTCTACAACATTCTGCATATTGTAGGCTTCCCTGAGGTTGAACAATGTTCAGCAATTCTGATTCATCTTGTTCCCTTTCCATGCAGCTAAAAGCTTGGGGAACACCCAGGGGAGGTGGGGAGCTGTGCTACACAGGTGAACGTTTTCTTAAAGCCTGGCATAGATGTTAATCTGATAATTAAGCCCCACCTGACTGACATTATAGCCTCACTCTACGACCCTGAAAAACCTTTTTTCGCCATCCTTCCTATCTAGGTCAATTTTGCAAGGATGCTACTCCTCTGGCCCTTCCGCAGGATTCAGAATGTTGCTTTCTTTCACCTCATTCCCCACTCCACTTGGGACTATCCCTTGTCTCCCCAAGATGAACCTGGAAAGATGAGCCTTTCCCCATCCTTGGCAAGGTAGATTTGCTACCCACCAGGAACCCTGAACCAGCTTACACCCAGGCTCTATACATCTGCTTGTCTCCCCCCTCAGGCCCCTCTTTGGTCTTTATAGCAGAAGAATGGGCAACCAAAATGCTACTTTAAAGTAGCATTCACTCAGCAAGCTTAACTGGACACCAAAATTCGACTGGAGCTATTTCTGCTTTTCCTGGGAGCTCAGCCAGTCAAAGCACTATCTGGCTAAACAACGTAGATTTTTTTCTGTACCAAAAGCTCATTACTTGCATTGTATTGTTTAGTTTTTATTTTTTCATACACAAAGGGTAGAGTATCTATGCTCATGTTAAAAAATAGAAAAGGAAAAAAACACCTTCACCTTACTAAAACTCCAATTTACAGAACACACACTGGCAGGGTGTGTCCTTATTCAGAAAAACACTTGTGTAATGTTGAGTAGAGCAGACCACTTGTGACTAGCAACAATAGAAAGCAGTTGTTACATGTTTACCATGTTGCAAGTGTACATTTTTCTATGGACTTCGAATTTTTATTAAGAACCCGGTTTACAGAAAGGCATGTAGTTAGTTTACCACAATGGAACTGGGGCATAGAATATGTCACTTAAATACTTCAAGGCCACATAGTAAATAAGTTGCCTGAATGGAGACCCTAGTTCACAGAGCTCCAACCTATTTACCACTGCCTGGACACTGGATATCACGATCTATATTGGACTCTAAAACAGGCTGAATGGATCCCATTCCCATCACATGTTGGTGATATGTCCGTGGTAAATGAACTATCTTGAACCTCACTTTTTTCATCTATAAATTGAAAAAATTAGGGCCTGTCTTTTGGGTTACTGTAACGATCCCAATGGTGTTTATGACTCTTACTACATAGTTTTTAGTAACTATCCCGTAATTTGTCAGTGGTGATGAATTTTCTTAATGAAGAAATGCCAGTGTCACACACCTCATTTGCCTCACCTCTCGGTGAGATCACGTGCCCTCTCCGGCTAAGCAAAGATGGCAGCAGCAACTCCGAGGGAGCAATGCATTTTAATGATCTTGAATTTTTTCCCTGTTGCATTCCAGTAAAGTGAGTGTGGGCTACCAATCAGGAAAAGTGATCTATGGTCAGTCATTGTTTGTACCTTGGCTTCATGTGATACAACGCAGATCAGCTGCACTGAGAAAGTTGTTTAAATCAAATGAAAAAGTAAACTAGTAAACTTGTCAGTGATGGAAATTGGTTGGAACCCCTGCTCCCTCTTGTACAAGGTGGGAAACCCTGTCTGCCCTATTTCCTCCAACTGAGTCCCCACTGAGAAAACTATGAACAAAGGAATGGACCCAAATGCCTTCCCACGGACCCAGCTTTTGACCATACTTGGGCACAACCTCAGCTCCTGGCTAGCACGTCATCACCCCTTCCCTAGGGTCTATAAAACCTCCCTGCCTTAGCATGGATGTGCGGCTTCTCTGGCCCCATTCTCTGGCCCAGGAGCCACAACCAATAAACCCACATTTATCTGTTTTTAATCTGGTCTAATCTGGCCTTTTGCATCAGCAAAGAATGTATCAGTAATATTAATAGCTAAATAGCTATCCTGCCCGCCCTTTTTTGCAAATATGAACAATTTACACTACAGTGACATCTCATTCAAGATAAAACACACAGTGAAAGTTTGATTCTGATTTTAGAATTTTTTTAGTGTAATTTGACTTGAGTATGATTTGTCTCAAAGTATTATTTTAAATTATCATTATTATTTTAAGTGATGATTTCCTTTTTGAGAACACATGTCTCCGGATCAAATGATCAATTATAATGTGGCTCCCTCATAAAAATGCTACAAATTGGTGTGGCTCGTGACTAAAAAAAACAGCGGGAAAAGCACATCCAGAGAAACAGACAAGGCTGTGGCTTGATTGCCTCAAGCATTTGTGATGAAACTGCGGAGCTCATCTGCAGCTGCTTTTTGTCTTATTTGTTCTAAGGAGTTTGTCAACCAGTACACATTTTTTTTCCAATGGCTTTTTGCTTCTAACAGAGGATTCCCTTTGCTACTTTCTGATTAAATAGTCACTTATGATCAAAGAGAACCAGGCTCTTTGACCTCACAATAGTCACTTATGATCAAAGAGAACCAGGCTCTTTGACCTCACAGTGGACACTACTATTCCCTGACACCCTCCATGCAAACCCTCCTGCAGGTTTTGTGAGCAAATCAGGGGATGGCTGAGAAACTCAGGGAACATTGGTGAATTTTGACCATCTCAGTATTACCTTAGCAGGCATAGCCAAACTTTTAACACTGCAAAAGGATGCCATCATATACAAAGTGCCTACTTAAGAACCTCTCAGTTGAGTTACAGAAGAAAAAAAAATCTCAAATCTCATAATGCTTTCAGGGAGTTTGTATTGGGCTGCATTCATTACTAACTTTGACCACATGTGACTGTACATGGTCTGAGGATCACAGATTAGATATGCCTGTCAAGATTTGATGACATCCAGAGTGGATTATAAAATGCCGTTATAATTAATGGTTGTGCAGAAAAAGCAGCAAAGCCTCCGGGTTTTAATGGCCCCAAGTTGCCTGACGATTACTTATGTAAAACGTTGCTCTCAATATGTACTTTGTTTTCATTGCTGTTGGTCAGTGCTGAGATTGAACGCCCGAGTCTCACACCTGCTAAGATTTAGCCATAGCTACATTTGGCTATTTGGGGGGGAAAAAAAATCTATTGCGTAGACAAGCCATAATTGAAGATGAGGAAATGGGATGTCAAGAAGAAAGGATCAACGTTCTGAGCATAAAAATGAGAAGAGCTGACCACTTTGTATTTCTGGATTCTTCTGGGGAAACAACAAAATTCAAGAGTTTTGTAAAGGTGCTATTTGAGGTAGTGTGTTGAGTGCCCAGAAGATGGATGTGTGGGTCTCGAAGCTGAAGAACAGTCAGACTGCACGTGAGACATGCCACTGGAAAGTCACATCCATGGCTGTTCAAAAGGCATGAGTAATTGAGCACTTGGTGCTCATGTAATACTAAGATGTTTACAAACCTAAAGTGTGTAAAGCAGTCTGCATGACTTAAAGCCAGGGCACAATATTTTTCATTACGTGAACATCACAAAGTGTCCGACAACAGCTACCATATCACTAGGCCATATAATCTTATGCAGTTTCTGTCATGTATGTGTCCCAGCCTTGACAGAAATGTTGTTTGCTACATGGATATATTTAGCAGAATACAACATAGAAACAAATGCTCGAGAATCCCCTGATAATATTTGGGACAACATGCACCCCAGTGTCACCCCTAGCTAAAGTCACAAAGTCATGTAGGTCAGGATTCACCAAGACCATCGAGCTGCTGTTTTCTGGGAGGTCCAGGTCGTGCCTCCAGTGACCTACACTGTCATTTCCCTTTGTCTCACTTCGAAAAGAGCTTTGCTCCTTAGAGTGAAATTGACCACTTTCCGTGGACATCAATGGGTCTAATTAATTGTTCATCTAGATTCTGTCATTTCCGTAAATCTGGGAAGGCACGCGTGTGCTCTGCCATCACAGAGTTAAAAGAAACTTAATCTTCTGTGTCAAGATTTAAAGTAACTGAAACTGTTGAAAACAAGCATTTCTGTTCTTTCTTTACTTATTTGGTTTGTGTGTATGCATGTGCTTTGCGTGTGTGTGTGTGTGTGTGTGTGTGTGTGTGTGTGCGCTTATTTGGTTTGTGTGTATGCATGTGCTTTGCGTGTGCGTGTGTGTGTGCGCGCGCGCTTATTTGTTTTGTGTGTATGCATGTGCTTTGCGTGTGCGTGTGTGTGTGCGCGCGCGTCTGCACATGCTCTTGCCACAGTATATGTGTACAGGTCAGAGAACAGCTTTCAGGAGTTGGTTTTTAATTTCCCACCTTGTTGAAACAGAATCTTTCTGTGTCCTCTGTATGCACACTCCCATCTAGCTGGCCTGTGGGCTTCCTCCCAATTCTCAAGTTTTACTTTCATCTCACCATGAGAGGGCTGTGATTACAGATGTGGCATCACATCTGGATTTTTATATGGGTTCCCAGGATGTTCTGTGATGGAATTCAAGTCTTTTTGGGCTGTGTGACAAATGCTTATACCCAATGAGCCATCTCCCTGGCACCAAAATAATCATTTCTTCCAAGAGGCTGGGTCTGATGAATGAATTAAACTGAAACATGCTCTTTCATTCTAAGCCATTTTACCCAAAATCTGGAATGCTGTTATATCCTATCATAGTGTGCTAGTTTATCATATACTACCTAAATGTTGGGGAAAATGCATTTTACTTTTTAAAGAAATAGATGCCTCTAAATTCAGGTTGTTTTAAAATTGATATTTACTGAGCATATTAGAAGTTTCAAACAAGACATTACCCTTTTATCATGAAATTATTTTCAACTCTTGACTCAAATGTTCCTAAATTTGTTTTCATAACAATGTTTAATATGTGAATATATGTAGAAATATGAGCTCATAAAAATCCCAGTCAGTAGCATGTGGTTACTGAAACTCAAACATCATGATTTACACAAACAGTCCACGTTGTGACTATTAACGCTCTTCTTCCCTGCCCTTTGCTCCTTCCTCCTCCCCACTTTTTCTTTCTGACACTAGTAATATATATTTTACCTATTTCCATGCAAGCTACACGATAAGCAAACTGATCATAAACTCTCATTCCTGCAGTGGAAAAAAAAATTCCCATGAAGCTCAGCTAGTCGATGACACAGGACCACTTTCACATTTTGTGTTCTGCAGCACCTGTACAGCAAAACCAATGAACAGCTTATTATTTCAGTTCCATGACTTAATGAATTTTGTGTGAACCACTGGCAGTAAAACAACATTAGAATATGATGAGAAGGTACCAGGGTTTGAGGAACCAGTAGAACTTAGATCTTCCAGCAGTTTGTGATGTCTCCACCACAGAGCACCAGACTGTGCCATATGGAGTCCTGGAGTGATTCCCTCTGCTTCAGAGAACATTTGACTTCCAAATTCATGAGGTCACAGATTTGCTGCTTGAGCATTTGTGGTTGCAATTGGAAGACAGCTTTTAGCAGAATGTCTTTTTACACAGACATTGTCCATTCATGCTGCGTTGTCCGCTTCTTTTCCCCCTCTTACCTGGTACAAACTAGTAAAGATGGACCTACCTGTAAAATAAATGGCTTGAAAACTAAGAAAAATGATGAGATCCTATGTAACTGATGCTGTACTGCATATAAAAGTGTCAATAAACAAAGGCCTGCTAATGAACACTCCATGGTGCAGAAAATCATCTTTTTCCCCCGTTTCCCACTAGATTTCTTAGAAATATCTGTATGTCTTCTTGAGTGTTCATCCACAAAAGATGAAATGAAAAAAATTCTATTCTTTTAAAATTGTTGGAATTAAACAATGAAATTAGAACTAAATGTGAGTCTTCATTACCCTGTGACTCATTCTAAAGGCAAAAATCTCCAGTCCTGCTCTTGTCTTAGTTTCTACCCAAGACACCTGTAAAGCCATTTGTGTTAGAAAAAAATGCCATCTATAGCCATTCTGTTATGTGCAAGCTTGAGAGACATGGGTGGGGGGCAGATAGCAGCTTCACAGAAGGCCATAGTTAACTACTCCCTCCCACCCCACAAACTAATGCAAACCCATACTGCACTTCAGAACACTCCTCTAGTGTTTCATAGAAGGATGACTGGGGCCAAAACAGGAAGCTGTCCTCATCTGCTTTCCACAAAGTGAGACCACTTCTGTTTTGCTTACTTTTTCACATTCAAAGTACATGCTTATTCTTAGAAGCTTAAAAACTTGGGAAAATATGACACAGTGTGAAAATCTATATAACCTAACATCCTACAACTCAAAATTGGCACGGAACCTCAATTTTTTTCCTATTAAATAGCAGAAGAATATTTGTCTAATGAAAATGTCAACAAAAATTACATAATTTAGAGCTGATAACTGATATCCGGAATTAAATTATGGGAGTTTCCTCATCTCTCTCTTTAATCTCTTATTACAATTTGTGCCATTTTCTTGTTGAAACATAGAGACTAGCTAACCCTTTCGATAGCTACCCTGTGTTTTGGTGTGTGGATGGCTCCTACTCTGCATGTCATGCCTACTATGCGTCTGTTGTTAGATACTTGATGTATTCCTATGAAAGGCTGGGATGAGCATCCCTGATTATGCTTGGTTATATAATTAGGCCAGGTTCTGTGGATAACCTTTGGAAGTGAAAACTCCAAGTGTTATGAGAAGCTGATGATGTGTAGTTAAGCTGAAGAGGATGCCATGCTTGGGATTTGTGAGTAACAGTGGAAATAACTGTGGATCGTAAGCTATGACTAGAGAGACAAGGAGGAAGCTGTGGAGAGAATGCATCTTTACACTTTCGTGGAGCTATCATTCCATTCTGGGGTCCAGTTTTAGCCAGTGCTAGCATAAGATATGGTGAGTGAGTGGAAGCATCTGACTTGAAGTGCAGTGCCTTTGACCACTACAATGTGTAGCAAGCATCTCAAATGTGTAAGACTTGCCCTTGGCAATAGAGACAGAAGGTGGCAAGATCTTGAAGCTCGCATTCTAGTGTTGATGGCCGAAATGCAGATGGTAGGATATAAATAATAATAAAACAGAATAACATGATAAACACTGGCTGGAAAGAAGGCAATAGAAATCACATTTAGTAGGCTAGACAGCAAAGGTCCACATGGGTGAATAGGCTGCCTTATTGGACCATAAAATCCAATGCCTTGGAACTTAGAAAGGGAACATACTAATGTGAATAGAAAATTTAAATTATGAGATCTGCAAAGTCGTTTAAGTATCTTTCCACCCAAAACATACTGATGTCATCCAAACAAAGCGTACCTGCATGTGCTTATAGTTTCCTAAGCGTCTAGTCTCGCTGTAGTTAAACTGATATGCATGCTTTCCTGTTAGAATATATATATATATATATATATATATATATATATATATATATATATATATGTTTATCTAGAGAGAGAGAGAGGAATCAAAGCTCTATCAGTGTTGGCATGTGTTCCCATCAAACTGGCTTTAAGTAGATTTTGCTTTTTAGATATAGCCTCGTGATCCTTAAAATGAATACATTAAAAATCAAGGGCCTTCTATGAAGAACAATACTACTGCCGGCTGGAAGCAACTCCTGTGCCGGAGACTACATTGAAGGCAAGACAGGGCAGGTTGGGGCATAGTGATTCAATGGCCTCCTGTCTTTCCCATGTGAGTCAGTGTTAGTCAGAATGTTACCTTTGCAGGAAGACTTGATTTCATGTCAGCCCTTAAAGAGATACTCCCTCAGCGCTTAGGTGTGAACTTTTGTTTCCCGGGACAAATCTTGACAATTTGAGGGTCTTGGATTGTGTTTCTTTTATGACAATGGAAGTCTGCCCTGTGGGGCATTTTAGCAAACAAAAACACCTATAAAACCATCCTCCATTTCAAAGAGCACCAACAGAGTTCTCAGCTGAACTTCTTTGCAAGGAAGAGGGAAGCCAGCTCTGTCCTGATGGGTGGGGCACATCAGCTATTCGGTACCTGGGCCAAAGCCCTTTTCCATTGAGCCTGATTTCTCAGATAGCCAAATCTGAAAGTGCTTTGGGGCTTGGGGTAAAAATACCAGAACATAGGAGCATTTATTGTAGAAGTAAAAAAGTATAAGATACTGTTGTGGGGCAGGAGAGAAAGAATCTTAAAATTCTTATGAGAATTTCCAAAAAAAAAAAAACCTTTTAAGTTTTTCTTTCTTTTTTTTGGGGGGGGGGCATGAAACTCATTGTTTTAAAACTGCACAGAATATACTTTGTGGTATAAATGTCTAGATATAACATCCATGATCTCTTCTTGTATGTTTGTATAAATAGGAATGGACCCAGAGAGAGAGAGAGAGAGAGAGAGAGAGAGAGAGAGAGAGAGAGGATCCCTGTGGACGTAGTTATTTCTATGAATCTGAGTGAACAACACAACAGAAGTGTTCTTTTGAACTGTTGTACCCAAGGCTGCTCTATCTTCCAAAACCACCTCCTTTAGTGTGGGGTAGTCCCGCCACAGAAGGAGAGTGGAGATTGGGAGCAACCCAATACTTTGATTTGCACCAACCTCAATGATTTTAGAAACTCATGTCTTACTAATATTAAATTATTTATCACTGTCTTATCATGTATCCCAAACCAAGACTATTTAAGACCATCCCTGAGAGTAGAAATCAAAGCTGAAGTAGCCGCCCTGGCCCGTAATTACTGAGTTTTCCTGCCCTTTCCTGCTCCTATCCAGAAGTAGAATTTCAAACACTGTTTTGTACACTTTATTTCGGACTGGTTTCTGCCTGCTCCCCTTTCTTCTGCCTGTCACTGGCGGTCATCCACTAGACTGCACATGACCAGCTGGCCCTTGGCAGATCTTGGGCCCAGGTGTGAAGTAGCTGGAGAAGCATTATGATGCCAGCCAGGGTGGGAGTGATTTCATTTTCCATTGACGCTGTGCAGAGATGAAGGGGATTCAAGTGCCTTCTGAAAAGCTTCCTCCAGTGAGTGGAGTTTTGGGGGGGTTCCAGACCTGCAACTGCTTTTTTTCTTGGAAGCGTCATTGTTGCTTTTTCCCTCTTCCATTTATATCCCAGGAACTGATTCAGAAACCATAGAAATTGGATTTGGAGTCGCTGAATGCTTAGCAGACAGCTGACTGCACTCTTCCCAAGCAATCTTGCCAGCTGGGTGGGGGTACCCAGTGTGCTCGCTCTCGCTTGGCTGGTGGGGCTGAGTCCTTTAACTCCCATCCAGTCACATCTCACAGCACTAGAACTAAAGTGTTTTGCTTCATTCTTTAGACATTTTGTGGTTTGGGGCTCAATCAACCAGGATATGATTTGCAATCCACAGTAATCAGTTTTGAGCAGCTGCCCAAGTAGACAGGTTTCATCTGGCTTGCTAGTCCTACTTTTTTTTTTTTTTTTTGAAACTTCACACCTTTTATTTATTAGCCGTGGAGTCCAGTTTCCTGAGCAGGACCCATTTTACCCCCTGCCTACTTGCAATGATGAATATGTTCGTAGATTTTTAAATCACTCAAAATATGACTTAAAAATATTGTGACTGTCTAGACTGGATATAATCCTATAGAAATGAATTCTTGATGGGAAACGTGAGCCGCTTTTATCTCAGGAGGGGGTGAGTTTAGTTAAGTTGCCTAAAAGAAGATAGGATCAAACACAGGCAAGTATTAACTTGAGAAGTACCTTACATGCTTTGTTGGGGAGCTTTTTTAGAAAAGACCTGTCCTTTTATGTTGGCAACCCACCAGATAAAGGACAGGTAAATAGCATATTTAGGAGGACCTGGGTAATGCCAAGAAGAGGAGACATTTGGAAACAGGAAGGAGATGAGATAAATTCTCTTATGACATGTTCTTCTGTGCCAAGCATTTCTCACATTACCTCATTCAGTTGAGAGTCACCTGAGGGCAGGAATTGGGGTAGGGACACAGATCTGAAAGAAGCTGAGTGATGGATTTGAGATCTCAGGCTGTCACCAAATAAAGCCAGAACTGGATCTCAGGGTGTAATGGATGTGGACACCTGGGCTCTGCAGGTTCATCTGAGATGTCCTGGCTGATGAACACAGGGTCTTTAGGCAGCAGGGCAGCAGCAGCCCTCCTGCTGGAGGCTGGAAGCTTCCCTTACGAAGCATTTTCCAGGTGAAACCAGCAAAATACTTCACAGTTATGCTCTGAAACCTTCTAGGATTCCCAGTGGTTCACCTGGGTGTCATCACTGCTTTACGGATGGTTTAGTCATAGCATTAGGATAGCTGCAGCCAGGTGTTTTCTCCTTATGGAGATCTTTCCAAGTTCAGTTGTCCCTGATGGCCTGCATGAGTCATCCAAGACAGGCAGCAGGAAGGTCACAGACGTCTTGGTCATGGCGAGAGCAGAACAAGCAGGTGACTGAGTCAGGTGGGGTGGGGTGGATGGAGACTGGGTGCAGCTCGGCCTATGGTTCTAACCGGGAACTTAGAGGCAAACACAGATGAGTTGGGAGTTGACACTTTTCAACCAGGTGTCCTGTCATTGTCTAGACATAGCCTCGGAGTCAGACCCATGGAGCCCTGGCGTACCTTTGTGATGGCCAGGGAAGCCTGAAAAAGGAACTGTAGCTGGTCCAAACTGGGACCCCGAGGGTGAGGGATTTATCTTGTCTCCCTCACATGAAAATGACTTTTCCTAGCAGCTCCCAAAATATGAAGCAATGGGAATGTATACCAACTAAGATGTGGTAACTTCACAGTCTTTATGTACACTGTAAAACCCTGTGACATTTGTTAAGGGACCCAAGTCATTCATGGAAGAGTTGATGCCGGGATCCCTATCTGCTGTGTATATTCTAGGACAGCATGCAGCCTTGTAGTTGGACTAACTACAACCTCAAATGCCTTCTAAACAGGAATCAAGACAGGCAGTGTTGGCACATGCCTTTAATCCCAGCACTTGGGAGCAGAGGCAGGAGGATCTCTGGGAGTTCAAGGCCAGCCTGATCTACATTGTGAGGTCCAAAATAATAATATTTTTATTATTATTTTATTATTTATAAACAGGAGTCAGTTTTGTCGTGATGGTCCAGATAGTTGTCAAAGAAGATAAAATGAAGCCTCATAAACTTAGAGCGACCTGTGCTATACTCTGGAGAGTGAAGAGTGGGTGAGGGTAGTATGTAGACCCTGACACAGTTGTCAGTGGGAGGGCTATGGTGGCAGCAGAGCAATAACTCTCACACGGCAGAGAAAGATTTTTGAAAGCCAGGTTAGAAAGAGAGTTTGTGGTTCTGCCCTCAGTTAAACAGACAGTTCAGTGAGTTAGAAGGATCCATTCCCTAAACAACTTAATTAACAATGACACGATGCTAGTGGTGCCGCACTGCTTACATCACTGCTGTGGTGACCGAATGAGACAAGGCAAAGTGACCAGGACGCGGCAGAACCCGATCATGCATCGTGGCCTTAATAATCCCAGGAACCATCTCCAAGCTGAGTCATCTCACACCAAAGGGAGTCTGCGATGGGAAGCATCCGAGACCCCCTCCCGCAGGCCCCAGCACTGACGGTAGAGTGATCTTAGTCTCGTTTTTTCCTCTAAAAGTGCATTCTTTGCTGCAGATGAACTGTATGTGTTTGCCTTATAGACCAGTAGATGGATGGTCTTCTCTTCACATTCTCGGTGTCTTTTTGGTGGGCCTCGTTGACAGGGCAACAACAATGAAAAGGCCATTAGAAGTTTCAGATGGGTACACTGCTTGATCCAATAACATCATTTAGCAATCCAATCGATAACTTGGCCTGCAAGTGAACTTCAGTTCAATTAAAAACGTTCATGGATATTTAGCTCTAACAATGTCCCCAACGTAATTTAATAAGCAGCAAGACAGTGTGTGGGCTCCTTTGGGATTTAAAAAAAAAAAAATGGTATTTATCTTGGATGAGGATTCAGGTGCCTCCCAGATGCCACAGACCTCTAGGGAACAGGCTACACACCCTATAGCAGTAGCCCTGGTGTCCCCTGGGAGTATGGAGCACACACTGACAGTGTCTCTGCTCAACATTCTGATATGAAAACTCCCCAAGGTGACTCTAGTGTGAAGCCAGGCAAAGAGATGCTTTCCAAACAGATGCTAACAGTGGTTCCTTCTGCTCCTGTCCTCATTAACACAGCCTTCTGGACTTACAAAGAAAGGTGGTGTCATTCTGCAATAGCAGAAAGATGTACAAAGGCATGATCCCCACCCACTTCATATTCTAAAAGATATTTAATTAATTTTATGTTGGTGTTAAGAGCTTTACATTTTATGCTTACACTTAACTTTATTAATTTATTAACTTTATATAACTTGATGGATAACTATCTTATTTTATATAGCTTTATTAGCACATTACTTTATATTGTGTAATTAGTAATTTTCTTTAAAACTTAGAAATCTATGTTTTTGTAACAAGGAGCCATTAACTTTGACTGGGGATACATTCTTATCTACTTCAGTAACATATTCAATGAACAAAGTGTTAATCCGTGTGTTTGTGCTTTATTATTTCTCATCATTACAATTATAAATACATTGTAGCCTGTATAAGATCTTGAGAGAAGGAAGTGTAATTGAAACACTGCAGCAATTTATTTGCATTATGGTGAAGTTCACGTGAAATTTTTATTTAATCTAACATAATATCCTAAGTTAAAACATCACCAAATCTTCATGTGAGTGAGGTTATAATAAAAGTATCCCAGATACTTAATGAGCTCAATCTGTTTCAGCCTACTGTTAGTTTTTGAAATATGGACCTGTCAGTATTATTGCAAATACTCCAAGCACATTGCCTACCCAAAGTAAATATTCAGTGATCAGCATTTTTATGATTTCTGTTTAACAAATATCTTTTGTCCCCTTACTGCATTTAAGAATTTATATTTATCATCACCTAGTATTTGAGCTATTTTATAAATATTGGGTTGACAATCAGTTCACAGGATAGAAAAGTGACACATAGTCTAAAACATGAGGGTTTTTCAGAAGCCTTCTTTTTGTTTTTTTGAGACAGACTTTCTCTGTGTAGTTTTGGTACCTGTCCTGGATCTCGCCCTGTAGACCAGGCTGGCCTCAAACTCACAGAGATCCACCTGGCTCTGCCTCCCGAGTGCTGGGATTAAAGGCGTGAGCCACCACTACCCGGCTTCAGAAGCCTTCTTGAGATACAGGGGCTATTGGAGCATCAGGCTGACATTTCCATTCCCTAGTTCACTGTACACACTCAGGTTGCTGCTCTGAGGATCCAGTCCTCATCTACATAGAATTTTCCCATAACATCCCCACTTCCCATGGCCCCTTCCATCTCCTGTCTGATTCCATTCATATATCAACCTTCCAGGACTTTCTACTGAGCAGATAGGCTGGTTTGCCCTTGGATTTCATAACTGGAATGGAGACTTGGATCTGTAAGCTTTATAATCCTCCAGGATTCAGATTGTTCGAGCTTTACATTTTAAGTGGCATCAGATCGCATGTAGGAAGAGGCGTACCGACAGCCACACTGCGTAACTGTCTGCAGTTGGAAACAAAAATATTCCTAAGCATTAGTTACTCGTGTATTCAATTTGCAGTGGTGGTTCCTGCTTGTTGTTATAACCTGATCTGCTTGTGACCTGGAAACAGAATTCAATTAGATTAAAGGAAGCAGAATTCTCCTGGGAAAAGGAAGATAAGCAGCATCCATTTCAGAAAGACATGCATTTTCTGAGTTCTCTACCTCTGAGCTCTGGTGGAACCCAGGCTTCCCTGCCTGGTTTATGTCTGCTCTGTTGCAGCCCAGTGAGATCCTGGTTGTCCTTAATCCACTCCTGTCAGCTCTCTGGGAAAAAAAAATAAACAAAAACAAACAAACAAACAAAAACCACTCACCTTCTGCAGGTCATTTCGGGGGGGAGGCCTGGAAAGTGTTCTGAGGCCAATGTTGGTCTCTTAGTACCTTCCCATGCACATACACCACTGGACCGTGATCCAAAAACCGCCAAGCTGCAAGCTGGGCAGTTTGATGACCATTTTAAACCAGTCAGCTCTTTGTAGACAGTGTTCAGACAGGGAGATAAAGCCACTATTAGAACCCCAGCATGCTTTGCGCCACTATTAGAACCCCAGCACGCTTTGAGCTTTCTTAGGAGTAGGATAACCCCTCGCCTGATGTTCATAGAAGTCTGTTCTCCTGCTTTGGAATTTTATATAAATGAAAAATAACTATCCAGTGCATTCTCCTTTGCTTCTGGTTTCTTTCCCTCAGACTATGGAAATGCTTTCCTATGGTTCTATGTGGTTGTGTTGCTTTCGTTCTCATGATGGACAGCTCCAGTGTAAGAGAGTGTAGGATCATGCGTAGGAAAATCTGTTTATCCACCAGTAGATTTGGCTGTTGTTTCCTGGTTTTTGTTTGTTTTTTGTTTTTGTTGTTTTGTTTTGGTGGCTGCGTGTCTATGTATGTTGTCATGTGCGTTCTTGGTACACTTTTGTGTTGCTTCTGCCAGCTTCTCAGGAATGGATTGCTGGGTCATAGGACAGCTTTACAAGTGTGGGTAGATGCCACCAGAAACTTTTCTAAAGCTGTCGTGACAAATTATATTTCACGAGAGATATCTGGCAGTTTCTGTTGCACTAAAGCTTTCTCTATACCTGCTGATGGCTGACTCCTTTGTTTACCTGTTCTGATGAGTGTATTCCTTCAAATTCTTACAACCAAAGTTTTCCACCTTACATTTGCACAACCACTTGTGATGCCAGAGTGTCAAGGTGGAGCCCTAAGCCATGCACCAGCCCTAGCGTCAGACATGGAAGGCTTTTAATACCACCTCTGTCCTTGCTCACTCAATTATTTACTGTATCTAAACCCTCACTTTATCCTTTTATAAATCACATGATGGAGTAAAGATTAAATTCTCTCTTTTCTGGAAACTGGCTCTTCAGAGAATCCCAGAGGTAGCCTGTTTAGGAGTAACTAGAACTCAGAGTCCTCTGTCTGATTCTAGCAACCTTTGCACAGTATTTCTTGCTTTTAATAACAAAGCATCAATCTACTTGTAAGCAATAACAAAAATAATAATTTCTGACCTATTGCAGTTACTGTAAAGGGATGAGAATTTTCAAGTTATTCACAATAAAGTCCAAAATATTCCAGATAAGCTGGGTGGTGGTGGTGTTTGCTTTTAATCCCAGCACTTGGGAGGCAGAGATAGGTGAATCTTGGTGAGTTTGAGGCCAGCCTGGTCAACAAAGTGAGTTCCAGGACAGCTAAGGCTACACAGAGAAACCCTGTCTCAAAAAAAAAAAAAAAAAAAAAAAAAAAACAGATAAATAACTGTTTCTCATCCTTGAAGGGGAATTTGAGTATTCTTTTATTAAAATGGTTTGTCAACTGGAATGGGCATGTGTGTGAAAGTTCCCTTGCTGCCTTTTGAGATAATGAATGTTTGCTGAACTAGTGTGTGGAAGGATAACATCTGTAGTGCCCACTGAAAGACGCAACACCATCCGGAAGGAAGTAGGCCCATTTTCTATGGTAAAACTCCTACTATGTGATAGGCCCATTCAGTGGGCACCTTATAGTTTAGATGATCAACAAAAACAAAACAAACAAGGGAACTTGTCAACATGAGTGACTTCTGGCCTTGGCTGCTAGCACCAAGAGAACATTTGTCACTAGCGAAGCAACAGGCACCCAGAGGAGACTGATTTGGATGACAGGCCAACTCCCAAGGGAGTGTGGTCCTGACCTATCCCACTGACCTCTGTAATGTGGGGCAGAGGCAGCCACAAAAGGTTTGTTTCTGGAAGTATGGCGTTCATGGTATCTGCATGCTCACTGTGGGCACTTTGTAAGAAGCACTTACCAGAGCATCAAGAGTGCTGTACAAGGTTTACATGTGTGTGTTTGTGGTTGGTGACTCTAGATGACATAGACTGGCCTTCAGGAAGCCTTATTAAGTGGGCATTTGAGGGTTCCAAAGTTTCCAGGCTAGATTTTATAGACAGAGAATTTTTAAACTCAGTGTAATGAGAACCTTGATTCTGAGGTTACTTTGAAAGATGATGTGTGTGAAGTGGGCCTTGAACATAGAGAATGAAGAGGTTGCACTAGGTTGACTTCTACCATTTGGCCGACTATGCCTGTAAATCCCACGTAGTCAGAGCCTCTTGTAGTGGCTTTATTATTATACTCTCACCTCAGAATGGTTGGTTTTAAAGTTTCTAGCCCAAGTTAATGTTGGAATGTGTCTTTTCTTTCTCTCCATCAAATTCTTACAAGCAATTATTTTTTTTCAGGCTTGAAGCTACAAAACCAGAACAGAGCAGGCTAAGTAGATAACTGGAGATACCCTTGTAAAAGCCAATAGGAAAAGCAGGGAGCCCATCTGGGACTGTGTGCCCTCCTGGCCATGAGCTGTGTTTGGTCGTTAAGTGAGTGTGCCTCAACATCTACCCTGCCTCAGGCATTTGAGGAGATGCTGCCAGGTGCTAGCTGAGGGGACTCTACTCTGCCCTCCAGAAATGGCCACGTACAATCACAGGGCAACTTAATCAATCCCCAGAGCCTCAGGATAGAGCTGCCCTGTTGAAATAGGCCTAAATCTGCTGTCCTCAGGAGAACCCCCAGGCCAGGGGAAGACAAAGGATTTGCAGGCATTGGGCCCAGTGGCAGATTAAAACATGACCAGCTGCTCGAAAGGTTACCTCAAATCTTCCAGGAAATGTTTTCACAGCATCAAGCCAGAGGGAAATGTGTTTACCTTACTCAAAAGAGTCAAGTTAGAAAGGGAGGGGTTAACTGAAAAGAATACATTTTAAAACTTCTTTTATTTCTAACAATCCCTTTCATTCACCTTCAAAGTTTAAGAAGAAAAGAATTGGTGTCAATATGGAGTTTCAGTAAGTTTGAGACCCCTGGCCCTCCCTACTCATCTTCGGGGGGAATGGTATCAATAAGATCTGAATTTTACATCTAATCCGATAAGAATACTCCAACTGTGCTTTTTGTCTGCATTTCTTTGTTTTATGTGTTCTGTTTCTGGTCCTGGAGATGGAATCCAGGGTCTCACATATGCTAGGCACTCACTGTAACATAGTTACACTGCAACCCTGAAATTAGTGTCCCATTGAACAGTTTTCTAATAACATATTGAGTACTCTCCTCCACAAACAATTTGTCTGGTGGTAAAAAACAAAATCCCTTTTCTATGAGACTTGACAAAGTGAGATTGTAGATTCAGAATTTTCTGGCATCCCTTGTTTGAGACAATGGCATATGGCATAAGTATCTGATTCCAATTCTACTTTTGGAGAAACTGTTGGCCCTGAAGATGCAGGTGCCCAACAACTGCTCCATGCCAGGAAAGTAGAATATGAGTTGAATGCAGAGATTTCTGGAATCTTGCCCTATTTAGTGTCTGAATTTGTTCAGAATTTTTGTTCTACCTACTCCACTGAGACATCGAGAGAGTGTCCCGGAAATTTAATCACCTTGACTCTCTGGAGCTACACCCTTATCTTGTAATCTTACCTTGACCTTGATTAGCCTCTGAGATGACTGTCCGTCTGTATCTACTTTGTCCATGGGTCTTGACCTGTCCCAGCTCTCCTATCTCCTTGATCTGTCTTTGTCAGTATCTCTGAAAGGCCGTCTCCTGTTTGAGGATGTGACTGAGTTGCCAAAGGCGTGCTGCCCCACTTCCTCCAACTCCTCTTATATCAACATCACCTAGAATCATTCAGAAAACTACAGAAACTAAGAGTCCCTCAGAATCTACATTTTAACAAAATCCTCAGTAACTTATGTGCCTATCAGAGCTTGACAATCCTTCTGCTTGCAACACAAGGCCATACCTAGGTAGGCCTCTGTTTTTCTGTCACATGGTTGTGGTTTTTTTGTCCTCCCTGACTGCTGACAAGATGATTTTCTGCAATCCCTGACAACTCCTACAGCAGCACATTCTCCAAGCCACAGAGGACACTGCCATATGCACACATGCACGCATGTACACGCACAAGCTTGTCAATTTATGCATGGATGACCCCAACAGCTTGTGATCAGTCTTTACTTCCTCATATTCCATATGAATAACTCAACTTACTACATGAATATTGAGCAGTTTTAGCAATGACAATGGAGTAACTCTCTTGCTCTTGAGTTGGCAAATAATTACTTCCATTGTTTCATTCAGAGGTTGTGTGCTTTCGTAGAGACGAAAAACATATTACAATGAGGATGTTTAATGTGGTGGTGGATGACCCATTTGCAAAGGCATCCATGTGTTCTCCCTTCAGCAGTTAATGAGCTGAGCGGTCCTGTGAGAAGAGTTAGCCTGAAGTATTTCAGGCCTGACTTCATTTCTGGCCAATCAACTCGTTGAAAGCAAAGATTCTTCATACCACCAGCAATAAGTACCCTGGCATGTATGTAGGACTTGTTAACATGCTAGCAATGATGAACTCATTAAATGTGCGACATGAATGATAAATCTTAAAACACTTACAGTAAAGAGTGCTCACTGAATTGCCTCTTATTACTGCTGCTATGATTATTACTGTTGTTATAGTTATTTTCCACTGGTCATGGTACCTACATGTAATGGAGGTCTAGGCTGTCTAGGGGATTGCCAAGTTCATTCTCTAATACAGACAGAGAATTGAATGTCAGACAGAAGACCAAGCCACAGAAAAAGGGAGAGTAAGAGCTTTATGTCTTCAGAATGGAAGAGCCTATGGCTAGAAGTCTCTACAGGGACATTGGCATGGGTATTTTATAGAGACCCCGGGCCTACCGTTTCCTCTTGGTTCTGTTTAGATACACCACCGCCGCCTGCCTTCTCACTGTTTCCACTTACGCTATCCTTGGGGGACAAGAATCCATCATCTCAGACGGAACTGCTTTCACATTTCTTGTCTATGTCCCACTAAGGCTCAGTCACTACAGACTTAAAAGCATTGCTAATATCACTTGTGAACAGAAGTGTCAGAGAGAGACCAGACCTGACCCAAGACCTGTGTCACTCTGAGCCTTAGTCTGAGAAGCTTTTTGTCATAGGTGGTTAATATACCGAGAGTGAGTAACAGCAAGTGCCAGGCACTAAATGGGACATCTACATCATCGACCTGTGTCCCTCTCCAAGGCTCAAGGAACATCGAAGCAGAGGAGGGAAGAGAGAGTGTAAGAGCCAGAGGATACAGAGGAGAGTCGGGAAGTGTGTCTTCTGCACACGACATGACTGTGTGGCACTCACAAACTCACAGCAGCAGTGCTTACCTACACAAGACTGACATAAGAACAAGCCTGTCAGAATTTTAGAACAACAAGCAAAGGGTCCGTGAAGTCCCACCCCCAGCTGAGGAGCTATTGACAGTTGAGGGCTTTGTGGGGAAGAAGAGTTATTTTTCTTTGGGAATGTGGCTTCTGGTAAGTTGCACATTTGCCAGTGAGTGACCCCACACTCTTATACATATGGGCAGCACTAATTGGACTCAGTGTGCTAGGAGAGGGGTGGGAGGACATGAAACACGGGATTGGCAGGGATATACGTTGACTGGTGTTCCAGGGAAAGTTTGGGTCAGGGAAGTGAGGGGTGGATATGATCAAAAGATACATGAATGAAATTTTTGAAAGTAAATAAACTACTTTTAAAAAAGAAAAAACAGATGGTGAGAATGAGCCGTAAGGTTTTAGCATAGAAACTCACCAGGTGTCATGCTTTGGAGATTAGATAACATGATTTCTGGTCCAGTGAATTGCCTGTTTGTTGCGAGCTGGAACTCTGCTGGCCTGGTTTACAGGCCAGAGAGAGAGATAAGTGAATCTTCTTGTGAGAGCCTGGAATATTCCATGAACTAAATCCAAGTGTTACAACACAGGGAAATGTCTCAAATGGTTCAGGGTAATGAAATCTCTAACATAGAAACAAAAGTTCTTCATGTTGTCCTCGTTGAAAATTCCGTATCATGCAAGCCTCTGAAAGCTTCCATGTTTACAGCCAAGAATTAAATTGGAGCTAAAATTCTGAAAGCAAAGAGAAAGTAAACCATTCTTCAGACTCCTGGGAGCACCCCCCTTCCATTCCTTCTGTGCTTCCAGAGGCCACGGAGGAGAAGCAAAGAGGATATCCCTGCTCCTCAGACAGATGACACATGTTTCCATGACATCTTGTGTGTCCCCTCTTAGATGCCTGTTTGGTCATGAGAAATGTCTCAGACATCTTCACCTTACATTGGAGGGAGGGACTGAGGGGCTGTGTTCTGTCAGACTCCTTGGTCTGGTAACCCTGAAGCCATATCTTCTGCCTGCCTGCCTTCCTTTCCATCCTTCTCCCAACCAGTGCCAGCCATTGGTACTTCCTTCCTCTCCACTGATTCTTGTTTGGAAGATGTCTATTAAACAACGTCTAGCAACGCAGCATGCCACAATGGAATTGGTCTGTTTGGGATTACAAAACTTTCCCGGGCAATTTCAGCCAAGCTGAAGTTAATATTAGAACTTTTTTCCCAGGGCAGAAAAGCATGAAGCTTCAGCTTTCACCAGCCCTTAATTCAGCAGCATAAATGTATTTAGCATCTGTGTGGTGATGGCTTGGTCTGAAGGAAATAGCAAGTGACTTCTGGAGCGTTTGTGATGAGAGAGAACTTGGTGAACTCACAGCATCCTTCTCGTAGAGCCTCCTGAGCCCTGACTGTATCCAGAAGCCCGGCTATACGGTACCACATCTCCCCAACACTCCCTTCTTCCCACCTGTCCAGCCTTTCTCCTGGCTCCTTTGTCCTCAGCAGCCTCCCTGTGGATAATGTGAGCTTTCATCTTCCATCTCTGGCACCTCACCTCGTCTTTACAACCTGAGGAAGTTTCAGGTCATCTGTGTCTCCTGGCTTCCTGTAATAAAAGCAGCCACACTCAGCCCACACCTGGAATGGGATGGGTCCACGCCAGGTTGCTGAAGGCAGTTGAGAAAACACACACACACACACACACACACACACACACACACACACACACACACACACACAATCACTCTGCTGCCAGATAAGTGTAGAACCCCCTCCCCTGCAGCAGAGACTGACATAGACCCCGATCTCAGAACCCCTCCCCAGCTGCAGAGACTCTGAGATAGACCCAATCTCTTCCTGCTGTGCTTCCTTCCTGTTTCCTTCAGTGCTGTCTCATTTCTGACAAACGCTGTTGTAACTGGACTAGAAGTTTCCCTCGCCTAGCAGCTGCGTTTGGGTCTCCCTCATGCCTCTCCTTTCTAAGTTTTCTTTCTGTTTCCTCTTCTTCCCATCCCCTGGCTCTGATCCTCTGTCTGGCACCGCATCACTCTTCACAGTACATCTCAAGCCTGAAAATCCTTTGGGAAGCTTCTCTCAGCCCCTAGCCTGAGTAAGAGCTATCTGTCGTCTTGTAAAAAGGTGTGGTTTGAACAGTCACTGTAGCTTCAAGTCTACATCACAAGCACGCACAATCATGGCATCTGTCACACTGTAGAAGAGTTGCTGGTTTGTTTCATTGTCCCTGCATTTACTTGAGTTCACTCAGTGCTGGGAATGTGTGTGGGGATTACGTTCAGTAAATGGCTGCCAATGTACGTACTGATGAAGTGGTCAATAGGATAGCCGTTGATGCAAAATCTCTTTAAAGCAATCCACGTGGTAGACTATTTTCAAATGATGACAAGGCTAATCTGTGATTGGCAAAGCCTGATAATGCTGGGAAATGATCTCCTTTCACATTTGGATATAGGATTGCTTTAGAACGGTGGTTCTCAACGTGTGGATCATGGCCCCTTTGGGGGTTGACCTACCCTTTCACAGGGGTCATATATCAGATATCCTGCATATAAGATATTTACATTACTATTCATGACAGGAGCAAAATTACAGTTATGAAGTAGCAATGAATATGATTTTATGTTTGGGGTCACCGTAACATGAGGAACTGTATTAAAGGGTTGCAGATTAGGAAGGCTGAGAACCGCTGACCTAGAAGATATTGAAATGACCCACTACGTTTTCTCTATTTTCTCTTGATACATCAAGTTTCATGATTGGGAAAGATGGCATGTGTGGCTACATATTGGGGAAAATACACTGTTGTGACATAGGAAGTTTCAGAATAATTCCTGGACTTGTGCTGGCATTATGGTCAAAGCCAAGGAGTAAAAGAGTTGATCTATAAGGCACAGGAATTTGTTTAATCAAGTCAAAATGCCTTTTCAGTATTTACTTATAAGAAATGACGTAATCATTTTGTTTATAAAGAAAAACAAAGAAACTTAACTAGAAATACTTCAGAACTCCACTCGAGACTGTTTATCCTAGAAAAGATGTCTTCTTTTCATAATGTTCTTGATCTACTCTCTGTTTGGGAAAGCATCTGTGGGAAGGTGTCTTCACATTTGAAGTGACTCTCCCGGCAGGATGTCTTCCAATGCACTTGTGGACATATGTGGTTGTGGACAATAGCTTGGAATCTTCATCATTTCTCTCTCATGAAATGTCACAAAAGGAGGCTTAGAGCTTTAATATACCACTGGCATGCTTATCTGCTCAGTTCGAGTGCAGAGGCAACTTTTAGAATGAAAGTTGTGTGTATGCAGTCATGTACATATTTGTCCATGTGAATACATCCATGTATGTCTATGCATGTGTGTGTCCATATGTTTGACTCTGTGTATGTGTGTGTGTGTGTGTGTGTGTGTGTGTGTGTGTGTGTGTGTGTGGCTTTAGAATCTAGTTAGGGAAAGTACATAAAGACATTGGCTAGGGGTGTGGCTAAGTAGTACAGTATGAGTGTCCAAAAATATAAATAAAAGGGAAGAGAGCTAGAATAGACAACAAAGATATATTTTAAATGATAAGGAAAAGCTTAGTTCTAGATCAGTGACGGTCTTTAAATGTTCAGACCTGGTGATGTTTCTTCCATACTACTAACATAAATGTCACATTATTTCATGCTACTTCAAATTTAAAGGTTTTGTTTCTATGTATCTTATCAGTATCAGTATTTTTAAAATCTCTACCAAAATTTACCATGAAGTTGAATTACTCTAAGTAACTGAGTGAATTATTTCAACACAAACCTGGATACTACATGAAGCATTGGCCAAGACTGAAAACTTGTCTACCTCTTCTAAAGTTTTCAGATTTTTAGAATTAAAATTTTTATGTAATTATTATTATGGGGGAGGGGGCTGTGTTCCATGTCTGCATGTGGAGGTCATAGGTCAACTTCATGCAGTCTCTTCTCTCCTTCCACCTTGGATGGGTTCTCGGATTACTCGGGGTGTCAGGAGTGCACACATCACCAGCATTCTTAGCTTCTGAGCCATCTCACCAGCCCAAACACTGGAAACTTTAGCTTTAACATAACGGTGCTGTTCATCATATCCTTTTGATTGCAACTCAACTGAGGTAGAGTTCAGAACATCTCTAATCTTTGACAGAAATGACCACCTCCGATGCTATCAAGGATCCCCCCAAACAGCAGTTGTTTTTAATTAACCCATTTATGTTCATTTTCATGAAGAATAATGGGCGTCATTGTGATGTTTTCAAACATGTATAATTTTAATTTGTAAATTCACTTCCTTTTCCCTTCTTTTGCCCTGTCTCCCATTGCTTCTCTTCTTCCCTGTACATAATAGCTCTTCTACTATTATGTTTATATATGTGTATACATATGTGTATACAATGTAGAATATGTATGTACATATAAAATCTATATTCTGCTCATGAAAAAAATGAAATTCTTTTTTCTGAGGGTAAATTATTGTAATGATATCCAGTTTCATCCACACTTCTGTAAATAATAGAATTTCATTCTTCTTTATAGCTGTTTCAAACTTCATTATGCATGTATACACTGTTCTTTCTTGCTTGGGTTGTTTTTGTTTTGTTTTGTTTTTGAGACAGATTCTATCTTCATAATCCTGGCTGTCCAAGAATTCACTATGTAGACCAGATTGGCCTTGAATTCATAGAAATTTACCTGCCTCTGCCTCTCAGTGATAAGATTAAAGGCATTCACCACCATGCCTGGCTACTAAATACACTGCCCTGAATGTTCTTTATCTGTTCATGCTTTGGTGGACATGTAGGCTGTTTCTGTGTCTTGGCTATTGTAAACAGTGTTTCCATAAAAAATGAATGTGTAAGTATTTTTATGATGTAAGCAGCAAATGTTTTAAAAACACAAATCTGAGAACATTATTCCTTGTTGGAAATCTGCCAGCAGCTTTCTCACAAACCCTCTAGCTAGAAACTGCCCGGCACTTCCCCTTGCTCCCCAGCTTAGCTTCCATCACGGCATCCTGCCATATGGCTGCTCACACCCATGGCCCTCTTTACTCCTGCTCTGCTCCTGCCGGGAAAGCCTCCTATCCCCATCCCTTCCCACATGTGGCCAGGTTCCACTGGTCTTTACGTCTCAGCGGAATGGTCATTCCCTCAGGGAATCCTTCCAGAACTCTCAGAGGAGGTCGAGGGTTGTCCTTTTCTCCGAGCATTCCAACGTGACCCTAGCTGCCGTTCAGGATCAGATCAACAAAGACTTGGTGGCTGTTTGTATCTGCTCCACAGGACAGGGAGCTTCACAAGTGCAGAAGCAGCAGCAGGCCCATCTACTGCCGTATCCTTACACCTTGTATGTTGCTTTGCATACACTAATACTAAAATAGCATTGACAGTTGTGATATCTTACTTGAGCCTACCACTTTTCTTGGTGTTTAGTGAATTTCCCCTCACCCTACCCTGACCTTGAAGTCCTTGATCATCCCATTATCCTCCTGTCTACCTCATGAGTGCTAATATTATAGACACACACAACTAACCATACCTGGCACATTTTACGTATAACACGGTGTGATGTGAAGCTGGAATCCATGCATTTTAACACACCACACCCTACCACATAGCCAGTCTCTGTGCTTATATACTGGTAAAGCGCCCACAGAATGCTTGCTGAGTTACTGTACGATGTTTCCTGAGCTGGTTGTGGTCAGCCCTCCTCACGGCTGCTCTTACATGCTAGCAGTTTCCTTATTAGGTCGATTTTTTTCACTACCTTAACTCCTAGGCAGACATTTTAAAGTCAAGATTATTTGCAACTTAGACAACAAAGCATTTTGTAAATGTTATTTCTTTTGTAAGGAGATGGTTCAGATATTCACTCTATGGAAAGCATTGTGAGATTTGGAATATAAAATTTATTAAAGAGTTGTAAAATAGACATTCGGTAAAACCTGTACACAGGCAAATAGCCTCAAATCAAAGCTAAACAGCAAATGGCTTACAGAGAATGTACAAGTGTGTTCCCACTGGTTAACGGCATTCCCTGGAGAAAATCACTTACCTACTAAGGAGACATGTGTACCTTAATGTTTCTACGGTACTTGGGTTTCTGGTCTCTTTTACAAAGCAAGGTGGTATATGATGAGTGACTGAGTTCAGCCACCTAACTTTTTGTGCTGTTCCCACACATAGAGTTGCAATTCCAGGTAATCTCTTCACCAAGGGTTAGGTCTCCTTGGCAGGGGAGGAGCAGGAGAGGGCATCTTGCCTACCCTCCCCAAACCAAACGGCCACTAACTGTCTGCATTTCTTATTAATTTGATGTGCTTTTTCCATGGAAGGAAGCATTACCACGTTTCCTGTGTGAGAGGCACCTAGATCCTCACTGCTTTATCCTCTCATTCCCACCCTCAGCCTTGCCTCTACCCACACAACATCTGTAGTTTTTAAACTAGCAGCACAAATTATTGTAAAAGTTAACTGAGATTACAAAGACATGCTTGTGTAGAAAACTTTCTTGGCTTCAGTTGGGAAAATCATCTTTGAGTGGTTATTCAGCCTCGTAGAAGTAGTTCATTGGAAGGGACTCACGGCACCCTTGGGAGTGACCCCTTCCTCCACTCGCTCGCCCCCTCTGCAAAGGCTTGAGAGTGGGCCAGAGTAAACAACTTCAGGACGAATTGAGTTAAGACATAAAGTACACACTTAGAGTCGTTCACTTCTCCAGTTTCTGGCTTCAGTCTCCAGGCAGTCAGCTTAAAAAGAAAAACAAGACTTGCTTTAGGGCTTATTGAAATATGTCCATCCCACAAGCCCTCTGCCTGCCCGCCACTGAACAGCCACTGGAAACCACCATCCTGCAATGGCCTTGCAGGCACATGCCAGAGTCCATGATTCCAGCACTAGCTTTATCTCCATCAACATGTGCTGTCAGGTTTAATAAGATAGCTAGGGAGACAAGAGTTGGCACAAGAACAGATGAAGTGGTTTCCTCTCTCCTGGAGTGATCCCTGAGCCTCAGTTTGGTATTCAGACATACCATGGGGTAAGTTGCTTTCATTTGTAATGGTTTTGCTCCAAGAACTAGGGTTCGGCCACCTCATTCCGTACTCCACACTCCCCCACCCCTCACTTATTTATCAGAGTCTCTAGACTTGTCACAGTCCCTGGGTGAAGCCACTTTGATTGTGGAACTTCCTGGAAACTGCCTTGTAATTCCCCTTTACAGTGCCCTCCCTGATCCTTCCTGTGTTCACGAACACCTGAGGTGTCTCCTTGCAACTGGCCTGTAACTGCCCTTGAGGGAAAGGATATCAAATAGTTTCTTACCAGTAGATAATGCCGGCCTAGTTCAAGGACATGTGAAGGACATTTAAGAACACATGACAAAGAAATTCGCAAAAGTTATCTGTAAGTAAAACAAAAGCATAAAAGTTGATGGCAGGATTCTTTGTGTGTGTGTGTGTGTGTGTGTGTGTGTGTGTGTGTGTGTAAAGAAGAAATGAAATGTACTTTGCGATTCACTGGGGCACGTCTGTAAGTACTCATGCACAGAATAGTTAATAATGAAGTAACAGTGTATTCCAAAGTTAATGAAGCAATGATTATTGAAAATGAAGCATTTTCTTGTCTGATGATTTTTACAGGCTCTTAAGCTGTGATAGGAACTAAATAAAGCCCAAGGAAGACACAGCAAGGAAAAATGCTTCCTGGTCTAAGCTTGGAGCTGATAAACAACCCTACCCTCTTTCTCGTCAATGCTGAGGATAAAAGTTAGGGCCTTGCATGCTGAGCAAGCCTCTGCCACTGAGCTATAGACCCAGTGTCTCACTGATTTATCTAAACTGGCCTCGAGCTTGTGATCATCCTGCCTCGGCCATCTGAGCAGCTGGGACGACACGCCCATGTCACCAGTCACTCTGATGTGTTATCTCCTTAAAGAAACAGGATCTGTTGTGAAATACCAGTTTCTCACTGATTGCAGGCAACACCTCACACAGAGGAGCTAGAACTACACCAGAAGAAGCGGCTAGACACAGGCCTTGCAAACTTCATGGGCAGGGAAGCCACACATGTGGGGTTCCCGGGAGGCCTGGCAAGGAGGGCACTCTACAGGAAGGCACTGGAGTGAGAACAGTGGTGAGAAGCATTCTCTGAAAATACCTGAAGGGCCAGAAGGTGGGCAGAAGAGGCATGAGTTGTACTTTTGCTGTGCCAAAGGAAGTTAAAATAGAACAAGTTTCAGATCAATGTAAGGAATAACTATATCATAGAGATGGTAATACAAGAGAGACTCATCCATTCCATTATTAGAATACAGGATTACTGGATGTGCTTAGGGTAGGGTGAAATCTAAGTCTGCAGTGATGCCCAGCATAGACCTCATTCATACCAACACACAGCTTTTTCCTACCTGGGTACCAGTTTTCAGTACCCTGTATCTTGTGGTGGTTACTCTGTTTAGATGGTGATGAAATAAAAACTTAGTCCCAAGAAAACTCCTTATAACATGCTGTTAGAAAATCTGTCACTGTAACCAGAGTTATCTCTAGCCTGTACAGGAACAAGAGTATCTAACTATCTACTTTCTGGCTTCCTAGCAGGCCTTCTTTTAAAGCAAGCTGGTAAAATACCACAAGAATTTGTATCCATCCTTCTACCTGCTTTTGCAAGTAAAGTTTCATTAGAACACAGCCAATTATGCACCCATTTTATCATTGCTTACGAGTATTGTAATGCCATTCCAGCAGAACTGAGGCATGGGTAGAGACCACCTAATCTGCAAAGCTGCACTTTGTGTGGCCTTTTCAGAGAAAGTTTGCTGGGTCCTGTTCTAGAACTACGTACATAATGCTACAGACTCCCTCTGGTAGACTTTGATGAGCATCGTAGAAAGCCAGTTTTGATCAGCAAAAACCCTCAAGTGTCCAGACACTTGGCCATTTAATAACAAATGGCGACACCTAAGAACACATACTTTTCATTGATAGCATTCCCCATGGAAACATGACCACAGCCTAGAAGCCACGGAACAGCCAGCCCATTGCAGTAATTTCCTGAGCCAAGTTCAGATTGTTCTGTGACAGAGCTTGACTTTGGCTGCTCGTAAGAAAATCTGGAAGTTTTTATTGATCTTTGAGTCAGTTTTTTTCTGGTGCATGAAACCTGAAAATGGGCTTTGGATTTCAGATCTACAAGAGAAAACAGCTCAGGCCTCCCCACCAGGAGAGCCTCCCTCAGAACTTTCCTCTACACCCTATGATAGCCCATTCAAGAAAGAAACAAAGGGACATTTAGCTGAACCCGGAGTGAGTGAAGAAAAGGTTGCTCATTTTCAGAGAAGAATTGAATAAAAACATGTGCAAACACAGCACACAAATCCAAATCAACTTATTTTTTGTTGTGAGCCTAGCCTTTAAACAACTTACAAAACCACCGCAAAGGGTCAGGAAAGGCCCTTTACTGAATGAGAAATAGCAACAGGAGAAAACATTCCAAGAGGCAAGAGGGGACTCCTTGTGAAAGAATTTTGCAAGGCTCATAGTATGTTTGACTTTCTTACTGACAACTGACCCAACACAGTCCTCCTGGCCAGATTTGGGCCCAGTTACCTTCCTACTGAGCCATGGTCCCTTCCCTGTGATTCGGGTGGGCAGTTAGCTATGGTCAGCATTAGCTACCCCTCCCTCAGCGGCACGACCTCCTAGCTCTTGGGCAGGCCACACACCAGCAGTGTGAGCAGCAGGGTAGAAAGGTCAGCCTCCTCTGAGAGTGCTTGAACGGAAGGAAGCAATTCATGCTCGTGGGCTCCGCTCCAGATTTAATTCAGATTCAAGTCACAGTAGGATTTAGTAAGGGTTTTCCGTGTGTCACGTGTGCTTTGCCGGGGACTCTCCCATCTCACCAAATCCTCCCAGAGCCATAGGAATTTTTGTTCCTGTTTAATAGATGAAAGGAGAGGCTGAACGGGGTTAGGAAGTTACCTGGGAAAAGGTAGAACCAGGCTTTTAGTCCTGATATGTATGTCACCCCAAGTCTAGTGACCACTGACAAGTGTCAGTAAAAGTCTGGCTAAAACGGTTCTGTAGTCAAACATCTAGGGGCTTAGATCCCTCACCCTCTTCTCTCTCGTTTTGCTTTAAACATTTTTTTTTTAAATGTTTAAACACACCATCCTATCTATTTTAAGTAGCTCTGAGACCTGTCTTGTTTCTGTAACTTGAGTAACAGCAAGCTGTCCACTCTGCTCACTGGTGAGATCAGACCAGCAACTTGTTTAAAGATGATTTTCTTCCTTTTTAAAGTATCAATGGTACAATGGACAGTCCCAGCCTGAGAGGCAGAGTGAGAAGCCAGACTTGTGGTGCATCTTGGCTCTCCGCCACAGCTCTGTCTGCGTACATACTTTCATCCTCAGCCGATTTCTTCCCCCAGCCACTCCTAGTTGGTTTCCTTCTACACCTCAGCATTGTTGCCTTTAACCACTCCTTAGGTCCCAATAACCCAGCATCTGGTCCTCAGGAGAAGAAACCTCCCTTCGGGAAGTTCAAATCCTCTGAGGCCTCCCCTGCCAACTCTTTCCCTTAGGTTCTGTAAGAGCAGCATTCTGGAAGATTCCCCCACCAAACTTGACTGGAGAGTGACTATCGTGGAATAGCCAAGAGCTGCCAAGGTTAAGAGGGAACAGCTGCAGGGTGACTGCTTGTTTTCAGATTTAAAAAAAAAAAAAAAAAAGCACACCCCCACACCCACACACCAGCCTTCTGGTGAAGTCTTAGCCACACCCACACATCAGCTTTCTGCTGGTGTCTGAGCCACACCACACCCCAGCCTTCTGCTGATGTCTTAGTGATTGCTATTCTTTTTAGGATTTTGGTTGTTGCTTGGTTTTCTATTTATTTCCTGTGGTGAGTGGAACTATGTACTTGTTTCTTAGATTGTTTTCTGGGTGCTCATCGTAGACTAGCATAAGTGTGAGTGTGTATGTGTGTGTGTCTGTATTTATAGAAATGGCCTTATATATAAGAGTGCATTAATTAAAATCTGATTTTTGAAAAATATGAGTTTTTGAAAAATACTATGGTTTCTGAAAAATAGAAAAAAAAACATGGAAAGTATCTTGTGGTGAGAACTGGACATGAACAGCTCACCGAGTCCAGAATCTCTCTGCAGATAAATATTTGCCCCAAACTGACTTCCAGTCCCATTTTCTGGATCACAATTCTTTTATTTCCTTACAAATTGAACGCCTTGTCCAAGATTTTTCATAAGACTTTATGATTCATATAGATGACTGTAATCCAGAAAAGATAAGCTGTATCCCCAAGTTAAAATGTGGGCAATGATCCAGAGAAGAGAAATGCAGAGAAAAGGCAAACAAATGGAAGCCCCGCCCCCTTTTAGGGTGGCAAACTGTGGCACTGGGGATGGTAAGGTCATTGGATTCAGCACTGACACTTCACCATTTATTACTTCAATCTGATGTGAAGCATTGCATTTTCATTTACTTTCCAAGGGATGTTGGGATGTTCTTTTCTGGTCACTGGAGCTTGGTTATTTCTCCTCTTCCTGACTCATTCCGTTCATTTATCATGGCTTCACATTATGGGGTGTCTCCCAACTACTGCACATTTCATGTTGTTTCCTAAAAGGATTATTGGATTCTTTGAGTCAGTATTTCTGATCCTTGGAAACTGTCTTTGTACTACTCAATTGAACATGCTGTAGTGCAGTGGATGAAGTAAAGAATAAACAGAATGGACAACCTGGAGTTGTAGTTAGAGGCATTTGTAAGCCTCCCCAGGTGAGCACAGGGAACTGGAGTCCTCTGGAAGAGCAACAAGTGCTCTTCACCACTGAGCTCCCTCTTCACGATATTATTACCGCTCACAATTACGCTGTGAAATAGGTAAAACTGGTCTCATGTCACCCGGTTAGGATACTGAGTGGCGTTAACTGGCTGGAGATGACATGTGATGATACTGTGGCAATCTTGCTAATAGAAAGGTATTTGGTGACGTCATTGGAAACACATTCTTCTGTCTCTCATAAAACTGTCCTTACTGTAACTCAGTGAATGAAGGACTGAATGAACAGAAGAAAGAACAACCTCTGAAGCCTGCAGAAAAGACAACGGAGCAAGGTAAACTTGGCTAATTGGCTCCAGTGTTGTTCCAGGCTGCTGGCCCCACATGTCATAATGATTGCTGGCCATATATGGCAGCCACATGAATTCTAGAGGAATAGTTCAACCTGCAAGTGAACAGCTCTATGTGGGAAATATTACTCAGCCTTCGTCATCAAGAAGTGAGTCATCAGACCTGAGCAAGATATGAAAGAGAATTTATGTGAGTTGGGTGGGGAACGTGCTTAGAGTAAGGAGCTCTTGAAGACCTGCCTCCCTTTTCTTTCACATTGCCTTGCTGGGAATGACATGGATGGCAGAAGCATGTCAAGGAAGAGACACCACACCCCGGTGGGAACTGTCAACTCTCCTGACAGAGCGCTTGATGAAAGAGTGTTATACAGACTAGTGCACCAAGACCATGGCAACATTGGATAGTGAGGCTGAATTCCAGCCTACCACTAGCTTTTCATGCTTCCAAAGTGCTTCCCGATGGCCAGTCCTCTACTGCACAGAGTGAAGAGAGGTCATAGATGACTGACTGGTAGTTAGTAACAAAGGACATCTTAAGGTTCAGTAAATAGCTATTTCTCTTGAAGCCAAGCTGGCCGTGTTTCAAAGTCAATTTTCCTGCAATCATTTTTAGCCCCAGTCTGTGGAGATTCTTTATTTCCCATCTTTCTCACACTGGTTCTTATTATAGCTTATGCTCTGTGATAATCATTTGTGTCCCTTAGCACTTACTAATCCAAACTCTCCATTCCTTCAAGTGTCCTAGCTTCCCATAGTGGCAAGAAACCAATGTAGGGTGTTAACCCATACTGTTTCTAGATTTTCCCTGAGGTCTTGTATTCAAGGGTCCCTCAGATTTCAGCCATAGGAGGGGATTGGCAGTGTTAGCTGCTTCCTTGAGGTCTTGCATGAACTCGGAGGAAGGACTTTGAATACTGTGAGGTGTGGGGACAGTACAGACACTACAGTTGTTTGTGACTCCAGGCTGCCAGTCTTGGTGGGCTGAAATACTCCAAGAACAGCAAGCTCTGAATAAATAGGTCACATTCATCGAAAATGCCATGGAGGCAAAGGGTGGAAGTAGAAGGCTGAGAGGCAGGCTTCAGGAAGGGAAATAGTATTCACCGAGGAAGTATGCCTCTGTGTGAAGAAACAGCCCTAATCGTGAGTGAGTGAGCGGGAGTGAGATTAAATGAATAGAACTCAGGCCAGAGAGGAGCACTCATTCACACAGGCTCTAAGAAGCTGAGCACAGCAACACAACATCATCGACTTTTTACACTTTCTCCATCCTGCACTTCTTAGTGCTCTCAATATTCAGCAGGAGTACTCCAACCATGTTTAGTTCTAGTTTGCTGTGAATCTACGATCCTTACTCTATGAATTTGTGTTGAGAGCATTTGTTGTCCATCAGTGTAGGTAACTGGGGAAACTCCCTGCGAGGACAATGTGTTGCCAGGTCCCCAGCAGGTTCTTATAGAATTAATTAATAGTTCAATCACAAGACAAATTTATAGCTGGTTTACCATTCAACTTCTTGTGGATAGTGGAATAGATTATCCTGTGACTAAAGATTGTCCATTAAAGATACAGTAGGATGAAGTAGTTTGCTGGCATCATTGAAGCCATGTAAGCAGAAATGATTACAACTGTTGTAGTTATGGTGAAGCCTCAGTGAGGCACATAGCCTACATTTAGAGAGGAATATGATTTATAAAGCACTTTTTCATTCACAGTCTTTTTTAAGATTTTTCTAAATTAAAATATGCATACATGTGTATCTTGAAGAATGGCAGAGGAGAGCGAGTTCCGTGGAGCTGAAATTACAGGCAGTTGTAATTTCAGTTGTAAGCCTTCCTATGCTGCTTCTGGAAACCAAACAGGAGTCCTCTAGAAGAGTAACAATTGCTCTTAACCACTGAGCCACCTCTAGCCCCCTGTTCACATTCTTATTACACTCACAATTGACCCGTTAAATAGGTAAAGCTGGTCTCATTTTACCTGGCTAGCATATTAAGAGGAGTTAACTGGCTGAGAATGACATATGATGATACTGTGGCAGTCTTACTAATAGAAAGGTATTTGATGATGTCATTGGAAACATAGTCTTCTGTCCCTCATAAAACTGTCCTTCCTGTAACTCAGAAATTTCATCTACCTCCCAAGGAAGTGGGACAAAATGTACAAAGAAATTCTAACTCTAATTAGTGTGGTTTTCAGAAGTCCTGGATTTGTTTTAGAATTATTTAGAGGCTACAGAGGAGAATCAGGGGATAAAAAACTAGTTTTGATGTTGGCTTTCCCAGCTCAAAATATAAGAAATGTTATTCTAATGTGCTTTGCTTGTTAATGTAATTGGATTGTTTGAGTTTGAAACTGTGTAATCATGCTACAACTTGCCATAGTTAGCTCCACACATTTATTATAACATACAAAGCAAACTATCAAAAGCATAAAAGGACTCTTCTCTCTGAGGATTACATTGCTTTTATTTCTAAGCTGCCATACAAATGCAGCTTGATGCATATGTTCACATGCCTACAAACTGGAAACAAGTTCCCAGTTGTAATAAAAGAGAAAATAGCTAAGAGAACCTCTGAGGAAGATCACTTTATAAAGACAAATCTTTATAATTGTGAGACTTTTCCCATTTCTTAAAACCTTTGATTTGGCCCATAGTAAATGCCAATGCTTCTGTTTTCTAATTATTTCATTATGGCTCAAATCAAAAATTTTTTTTATTTTCCTATCATTTCAGCTTTCATAAATTAGCCTGATAACATTGTCTTTACGGAGAAAATTTTAACTGTCTTCTCTAAACCCAAAATTAAAATTTTCCTTACACATAAGAACACCTGCAGTTTGGGTCCTCTTTGTCTCCATGTGAAGAGCTGTTATCTCCAAGTAGAGTACAGTAGTCCCAACCCGGTGGGAAGAAATCTCTAGCAAGTCTCCAAGACTCTTTTCCTCAAACCATGACTTATTTAAATACCATCTCATCTGCAATTTCCTTAAACTTCTCAGCCTTACACTGTGGAAATGGTTCCCTAGCTTGTAGGCTCCTGAAATGTGTCGTCTGGGTTAGAAAGATCCTACAATGATCTCCTACAGTGATTGACTGTCAATGTCAGAGGATTATCATTTTACAAATGAATCCTTTATCCTCAGCTCCTCCCTCATCAGACGTAAGGAAATGGGACATATAAAAACCCATGTGTGTCATCTGAGACTTTGGCCACTTGGTCACTCGTTGTTTTGACAACAAAAATAGAAATAGAATGCCACCCTTCGTGTGTACTTCATTCCTGCCAATTCAAAGAGTGTCCATGTGTATTTTTTCATCCCCTAGTATCCTTGGATGATGAGTTCCAGCAACTCCCCGGATTCAGTTACCTTATTAAAAGTAGTAATTATGTATGTATAACCTTTAAACACCTGCCCATCTATAGGTTGTCATCCCAACATTATCTAGTTCACATAACACCTACCACAGTGTAAATGCTGTAGAAAGCACTGTTACCTTATTAAAAAAAATGATGAAAAGATGTATATGCTCCATACAACTGCATTTTTATTTCTCCCAGCTTTGAATATGTGGTTTATATTTACATATAGGGAGAAGTAGATAATAAATGCATAAGCAATCATTTTAAGTATGATAAATATAGGAAGAAAAGAAGCTTGCATGGTGTGACAGGAAGTAACAGTGAGTTAGGACTGGCCCTTCTGAAGGACGTTTGTTGAATCACCAATGGAGATTCAACAGTGCTAAAATGGAGACCAAGATGTCCAGTGCTGGGCTCGGGGCGGCCCAATCAGCAAGAGCTATGTGGGTTTGAGAGGAATTAAAGGTGAGTGCCTGGACCAAAGAGCCAGTAGAAACGTGGCTAACGGGGCAGAACTACAAGGCTTATGAGCCCAGAGAGGAGCTTGCGCTCATCTTAATTATACCAGGAAACATTCCGATGGTTTGGACCCGGGCTTTGTGTGATGCGATCTCTGCTTTAAAGCAGACTGCACTATAGAAAACAGGGCAAGGACAGAAGCGGAGACAATTTCAGAGGTGATGGGGAGACATTTCCAAGAACCCCGTAACTTTGGCAGTCATTACTGGGTAGCTGAGAATAACAATAAGTTAAAACAAGTATGAATTCATTTAGGCACTTCTGAAAATATGCAGGTGAACTTGGAGGACTCTGGAGAAGCTTGTCTAATGCTCTGTGTTAATTAGTACCATGGGCAAGAAGAGCTGTATATGCAATATTAGCATAAAAGTGCCAGAGTCTACTGTAAACCCAGGACCACTGCACAAAGAGGCAGATTTCTCTTAATTTCAGTTAAGTGAAAGTTTCCTTAAGAGAAAGAATAACCAGGCATCAAATCAGTCCTCAGTGTCTTAAGAAAATGCACAGATATCTCCTCTTAATGTACTTACCTGGAATCTGTCGCAAAAGCAAAGATTAATCCCCCAAAATGCTGGGCTGTGGAATGAACCCAGCTAAAGGGAAGCATTTCATGAGTCCCATTCCTATGACGCTCCAATGTAGGCAAGACCACACTGCCGTGAAAATCCTAGAAGTCTGTTTGTGTCTGGTGTGAGTCAAGCCTGCCTGGGAAGGAAGGTTCAGGAAGTGACATTTTCGATCATGGCGGGAGTTTAGATTGTCTCAGTGTGTGCCCTCGCTATACTCATTTCCTAGTTAATGTAGGTTTCCTCAAAAACAGATGTAAACACAGTAAAGTGCCCAGGATACGGCTGTGAGTCAACGTGGAGTTCACTGACGTTTCTGCCTTATTTTAAAATATATCCAGGGACCAGATGGATGGAAATAGAATGTGATAGGGTGTAGTGAAGAGCTGACCTGAGGATGTTAATATTGTAATTCCTCCATTTTTACATATATTTGTAAGTGCTCTTGATACAGTCTGAGGGCCAGAAGCTAAGTGCCTTGAAGACCCGGGGCGCACAACCTTTGTTCTTGATTGGCAGCACTTGCCCTGGTGTGCCAGATGGAAGCCAAATTCCTAGCTTCTGTATGGAGCTTGAAGTGCTTCTGGTTGTCTGGTTTTCACATAGACAGTCCTAACATAATATGAGAGTCCGCTTTGAATAGATAGCTTAAATATTCAGTCCCAAACTGTGCTTCATAGAATTCTTAAAGCACAAGGTATTCCATTTGCTTTCCTTTTGATACTCTGATGTGATAAATATTCTCCAAAGCAGCTGTGTTCAGTGTCTGACAGCCGAGCTGTGACTGTACAGGCCTGGAGCTCCAGCGCAGGGTGGTGTGCAGTGGCCAAGCCCTAACATCTGCCTAGATGCATTTGGTATCACACATCACTCACATTATCAGTAGTGAAGGAATGTAATCCTTCCAATAAAGCAGGACTGGATGTTCTTACTTACTTCTCCATCTTCACAGCAATTCTGGGAGGACGATATTGTTTTTACCACTCTATCTTTCATCTCTGAGGCAGAGCAGATTCAAGAAACCAGTTCAAGGACAAACAGTGAGGAAGAGATGGCACAAGAATGCCTGTCTGGTTTAATAAAATAAACACAGAAATCCTTCTTGCTAGAGGTTGGAGAGGCTCAGTGGTAGAGTGCTTGGAATACTGGGGTTTAGTTCTCAAAACCCAAAATATTGCTAAAACTATAGTTGTTGATTTCAAGAATTTTATTTGTGTCATTGACATTCCATTTACTTTTCATCATGGGTTTAAAATTTAAGATGCTCCAATCAGGCAGAGGTAGATGGATTTCTTTGAATTTGAGTCCAGGCTGGTCTACATTATGAGCTTAGGGCTACCCAGTGCTATATGGTGAGACCATTTCTCAAAAAGTAATTATTTTAAGGTGAACTATTTGGTCTTTAGATGGAGCCAAAATTACATTTTCTTTCTATTAGGAAACCTAGATCAAATGCTTCCATTGCTTCTCTCTCTCTCTCTCTCTCTCTCTCTCTCTCTCTCTCTCTCTCTCTCTCTCTCTGCCTGTGTGTGTGTATGTGTTTGTCTTTCTGTCTGTGTGTCTGTGTGTCTGTGTGTCTGTGTGCACGTGCACTCTGGATTGAACCCAGAGATTTTTCCATGTGTCTTTCTACTAAGATATACTTCCTGCCCCTATATCAATTTATTCTTACCTTCAGCCTAAATTTCATTTATATTGTCATCTCTTAGGTACATAAAGAGAGAGAAGGCCTTGAAATAAACAAAATCATTAATGATTTATTTCAAAATGAGCAATTAACCCTGTATATATCAACAGAGACTTGACTGTATTGAATCACCTAGAATATCAATTTCTTCCTTATTCTGAAACACAGTATTGGGTGTAACAAGGGGCGTTTAGGTTTCTTTGCAATTCTGTGTATCATATTTAAAAGGTAATAAACTTGTGCGTAGATGTTTCAAAATTTTAGACTTTTTCCTCAGAATAGGTTTTCCAAAGTGGAATTATGGTATATATTTTAATTTATTTGTTTACATAAGTTATTCAGTTGTGTCCCAAATTGTTCTGTGAATTAATATTCATACAAATAATGAATAATACTTCTATTATCTTCCAAACATAACATCTTTTTTGTCTGAATATGAAAGTAATCTATCCTAACTGAAGATAATAAAGACCCTAATAAGTATTCATAAATAAATACTTCAATTGCTTGTTTAGCATTTTGAATAGGTGAATAAAACACAAATATATTGTTTCTGTAATACACTAATCTCAAATGAATATTTTGACTTTTGTTTAACAAAACTTACTAATCAGCTTAATAATAAAGAAAAATCTTAATGTCAACTGAAAGAAACTGGCAAGCTGAAGTACTTGATTATTTAAATATAATTAAATATATTTCTGTGTGCTGAAGAGTGACTTCTGAATGGGTCCAAGCTGCAGTGGGTTCTGCATACCATATGGATGTAGAGAACAAAGGGAATGCATGTGGTAACTGGGGCCATGGTTGATCATTAGGAACTAAAAGCAAAGGGTGCTGTCTCTTACTTGGAAAGGTGACTGCCACTCAACAATGTGACCATGGGAAGGTGCCATATTATTGCCAAACCCCTACCCATGCATTTGTGATGGCATCTTAAAAATCTGTATGCACAGAAGCATGAAACAGTTGTTCCTAGTGGAGGCGAACACCAGAGCAGCTCACACTCTTAGCTAAAAGTAGACCAGACATATTGGGTCAAGTCAAAGTCCTATTTGGAAGAATTTTGGAGTTACCCGGTCTTTACAGGTAGGAGATCGGGACCCGAACCTGTCAACTGCACAGTTCCTATGTGACAGCCCTAGCTTCTGATGAATTAGTTAGAGAAAAAAAGAGGCTAGAGAGATTCCCATATAGTTAGAGAGGATGAGAAGATTGCTTCATAGTGTCTGTAAATGCCTTGGGTTGATTATGTGGTGTCTGAACATGTGCAGGTTGCTTACTGTGGCTCCATCATGCAAGGCCAGACGGATGATGCTCTTGGAACAACCCAGGGGGAGGGAACAAAGAAGCCTATAAAACAGTAATGCACATTGTAAAAGTACCTGAAGAAAGTACCACTGTGTTGACATTGGCCTTATTTTGTGTTCTGTCCCCTGGTTACTGGGACTGTCAAGGGAGCAACTTTGCCAACACAGAAGGATCTGGCCAGTTCCAAATGTAATGTCTAAACCCACAGGCCATATTTCTTCACTCTTAGGATAATTTTGGTTCAAAGTCTATCCTTTAACAAGCTCCCTGCTTCAAAAGCTCCAAGCCTCTTTGTTTTGTTCTGCTTGCCTAAACATGTCTCCCCCAAAGCCAGGTTGTAAATATCATTTTATTACCCTCTCCTTTGCTTCTAAATGTAGACTACTGAGTGCATTTCTGTGGTCTAACTTGGGCCCCTAAGTTTTGCATGTTTTCTTGGTTTAAGTCTGTGTCTTGACACGCTGTATATTGGCAGCGAATGCAGGGCAAACATATGGACACCCGTATTGGTTGTATTAACACAATGTGAAAAAGACAAAAGGGCATGTTGGTCTCTTACTATCCTACTGATTTAAAGTGTTGTCTTTTCACTAAAATAAATAAATAAAAGATAAAAAAAACTTTGAGTATTCTATAATCAGAACTTTGATTTTTTTCCTTTGATTATTCTAAGGAGTATTTTTAGTTTCTAACAGTTGACTTTTAAAAATCCATTGTTTTCATTGACTTTAGGTATACAGAATATGTGGTTAGAAAACATTACCTATTGTGTGTTGTGTTTTTGGAGACTCTTTATATATACAACAATGTAGCACACTTATTTTCTGAGAAGTAAAATGTTCATTGCATTGTTATTAACTCACCTTGCAACTATATCATCCACATGGATTTGATGGATAGCTTTCTCTACAGCGTTCTTAATTCTATCCTGTTTTAGAGACTACTGTGGTTAATCTTGATGGTCAATTTAACAAGATTTAGAATCACCATAGAAACAGATATCTGGGCATACCTGTGAACAATTGTCTAGATTAGGTTCATTGATGTGGGAAGTTCTATCCTGTAGGTGTGCAGCACCATTCCATGGATGGGGTCCTCAAACTCAATAAAAAGGAGAAAGAGAGCTGAGTGGTATTCACCTCTCTCTGCCCCCTGACTGTGGGTGCAATGTGGCCAGCTCTTTCACACTTTGGTTGCCGTTCATTTTTCACCATAGTTGACTGTCTTCCCTAGAACTGTAAGTTGAAATAAACCCTTCCCTCCTTAAGGGACTTTTGTCTGGTATTGCTCCAGAAACAAGATAAGTAACTAATACAAAACCTCTGAAAGCCGGGCGGTGGTGGCACATGCCTTTAATCCCAGCACTCAGGAGGCAGAGCCAGGCGGATCTCTGTGAGTTCAAGGCCAGCCTGGGCTACAGAGTGAGTTCCAGCAAAGGTGCAAAGCTACACAGAGAAACCCTGTCTCGAAAAAACAAAAACAAAAAACAAACAATAACAAAAAAACTCTATAAAATGTCCATCTCCCCCACCTTGAATTTTTAATGCTTTACTTTCTCTATATCCTTAATATCACATGATTGCATGTATCACAGGGATGAGTTTTGTCTTACTATGGATTACAGCTGTGTAAACTTAAACATCTCTTACCACATCAGCGTTGTGGTGGCTTTGATCAAAGATGATTGTTAGTCACTGTGGCTCAGAAAGCTGACGAATATTGTTTTGTTGTGGTTTGCTACCTTACTCAGCACCTTCTGAGAAACCTCTTTCCCTTTTATTCTAGTTTGCCAAGGCACAAGTAACAGGCTCACTCAACTGGGCACTTTTGAAGACCATTTTCTGAGCCTGCAGAGGATGTTCAACAACTGTGAAGTGGTCCTTGGGAACCTGGAAATTACCTACGTGCAAAGAAATTATGACCTTTCCTTCTTAAAGGTTAGTTCATTGAATTTGGTTGTCCTACTCAAACACTATAGAAAGAAACACGAACAAAGAGAAGCCTCAGCCGAATTTGGCTTGAGGCATGGATACTTCATCTTATGGAAGCCACAAGTCCAAGGGACTATGGGTGAATGTTATGAGAAGTCCACTCTGCCAGCTAAGGTCAAGTTATTTGTGGAAAAGGAAATGGGACAGAAACACTTCTGATGTTCCAGTCCTCATAGGCATTAACACTGATGGTCGGCCATTGCCTCAGCCAGATAGTGTTGACACACCAGCTTTTCAAATAGTACTAACAATAACTTTAAAGAGCACTGTCTTGTGGTGTGTACCTATATACTTGGCATCAGCACTGACACCATAGCTGATTTCAAGCTACCAGGAACTTATAACTGGTTCACAAAATTCCTAAATATTCCTAGTGAGCCATTAGGAGCCAACTCTGAAGGCTTCAAAGTCTGCTTTGCTGATACTCGGACTTCGGTTGGGTTTACTTTGCCTTTACTTCTTTTTCGTTTTTTTCTCCCCCTACTCCCTCACTTGTTCCTTCCGCAAGTAATCATGAGATTCGCCGGGCGGTAGTGGCGCACACCTTTAATCCCAGCACTCGGGAGGCAGAGCCAGGCGGATCTCTGTGAGTTCGAGGCCAGCCTGGGCTACCAAGTGAGTCCCAGGAAAGGCGCAAAGCTACACAGAGAAACCCTGTCTCGAAAAACCAAAAAAAAAAAGAAAAAAAAAAGAAATCATGAGATTTATTATCTCACTATGTTCACTTCCACTTTCATTTTAGTTAAAGTGGGAATTGCAACATGTCAAATGATGTGCTGTTCTCTAATGCAAACTTCAAATGCAAATGTGAAAGAATCCTTGCAAACCCTACCACACCCTTTACCCAAGTGCAATTGTCTGTGTGTCTTAGATTTCTCTGCCACACGAATGTGTCATTGTGAAGTTCAATGGTGCTCCTGGACCCACTTTAATAGGCTTTGTTTTTCCTCTCAGACCATCCAGGAGGTGGCTGGCTATGTGCTCATTGCCCTGAACACTGTGGAGAAGATCCCTCTGGAGAACCTGCAGATCATCAGGGGAAACACTCTCTATGAAAACACCTATGCCTTAGCTGTCCTGTCCAACTATGGGACAAACAAAACTGGCCTTAGAGAACTGCCCATGCGGAACTTACAGGGTAAGAGGTGGGACACCAAGGCAGAGAGGTATTCTGACGGCATGTGGCAAATCTGTCACTTCAGTTAATTCTAACTCAGAGAAGACATGTTTGTCAAACACATGTACTGAATGCTGTTTGCAGGATTCAGTGGGTAGCAGTTATGTAGACAGTAGGTAATGAGATGGAAAGAGATTTCAGCCAAGTAGAAATCAGTTCTTCCATAGATGAGGAATAATACCCAGAGATAGTAATAAATGACCAAGTTCTCTGGGTACTCAACCTTGGTGAGTGAGAGTTTGTGTTAGAAGTAAACTTGGACCAGAGGCAGAAAGGACATGCAGTCACTCCCTCATCTTGCATAGACACATTCCTAGGCAAAATTGGATGTCGGAAACATCAAGTATCCCAAGGCATACATGCCATGTTTTCTCCTCTATCTATATGCCTCTCATCATTCAGTTCATTGATTAGGTATAGCAAAACATTAACAACAACAGTGAAAAATAACAGAACAGTTAGTGTGCTGCAACAAAAGCTTGTGAATTTGGTCACTTGATATTTCTCCCAAAGTGGACCCAAAGCGGTTGAACCCAGAGACAATAAAACCACTCATGGGAGAGGGGTCTAATGTACTCAATATCCTGTCACGTTTGAGACGCAGTTCAATATTGTTATGTGGAAACTCAGGCTTAAGTTGGGGAGAGAAGAGAAGGTTTTAAGGTTGAGGAACCTGGAAAAGATGGTTGAAAGGATGAGAAGCAATTCTTCCTCCAGTTCACGGACTGTTTCTCAAGTCAGTAACCTCACTTAATGCCACAGCCTTCCTTAAGAGCAGGTGCCGTACACTGTCATTTTACAGATAAAGGCATGGCGATAAGATAACTCTCCCAAAGCCCCTTACCCTCTGCCTGGTTCTGTCATCTCTGCATGCCCTGCAGTTCTGATGGGGAAGCAGTGGGAAGTGGGAAGGGGACGGGATGAAAAGAAAGAGTACAGAGAGTAGGAACCTATCAGTGTGTGGAGCTAGGAGGTGGCCATGCAGCCAGCCAGACACTTCCTTCCCCAGCTCCCTGGTTCACCATCCTATACACTGCCTTCAAGATTCCCACCCACCACTTTAACTGCTCTGCGCACCCACGCATGTTTCTGAATTTGTGGTAGCGCTCATCTCCCCCGTACACACATTGCATGAAGTGGCCTGTTCGGTACTTGCGGCGTGCCTTGCTCTGCCTATCTTGCCTCATACATGTGAGGAAGCCAGTGGGTGTGAGTCTAGCTCCTGGAGCCAGGCTGTCTGTGATCCAGCCCCAGCTCCATCACTCATCAGCTAAATGACACTGCAGATATTCCTTCACCTAGGTCTTTCTCTGTATCTCAGTGCCCTCGCGTCAAAAATGTAGTACACACACTCGGTAACGCACTCCCTCTGTGTTGATAAAATCAGCCCTGTTACTGCAGGCAAAGCATGCATCAGCTACTTGAGTTCCTAGTCTGTTGTTGTTGTTGTTGTTGTTGTTGTTGTTGTGTGTATGTGCCCGTGTGTGCATGCTCTACCCCAGACTACCCCTATTTTTATAATTAATGCAAGTTTATAGTTGTACAGGTCCCGCTTATTTAATAGAGGACTACTGCGACAATTGAGAATTTCTTGGATTTTGAAATGAAAACAATAGATTTGACATTCTACTCATTGCTTTGCTCTGTTCAGTTGGAAGGGGGAGGCTATTGAATCCAACCCCACCCTCAAGTAATTATTATAGTTACCTATTGTTGGCTCTCCCTGTCTCTTCATGTGGTTGCCACTGCGACCTTAATGTGCCTGTCTTATGTCGCTAGGTTTGACCTCACACTCCTAGCTCCTCTTGTCTCTTTCTGTCATACTGCTGTCACCTCTAGTTTCCAGGCAGCGCTCCACATCTCAGCCCTTTCTGGCCTGCCTGCCTGCCTTTTAAAGTTCTTTTACCCCCTGTCATCTGTTGAGAAAACTGTCTCCTGCCCCAGATCTGCAGTTCCGCTTTGCATCTTGGTCTGCTGGAAGCCTCCAGCACTTCCAGCTTCCCTTTCCTCTAAACTCCGCTCCTGCACATGTGCAGATCCCCTCTCCTTGTCACCCAGCAGCCCCTGCAAGCTTCACCAGGGAACCCCTCCTTTTCCACGTCGGCAATCCGTGCCGACAGGTGCTCCCATTCCCTGCCTGCGCAGTGCGGAGACCACTTTTGTATCTATAGTTGGGCTTTTCCACATTTATATATTGTTTAATTTTCACTTTTAATTATATACATAGGTGCGGAAGTGGGGTGTGCACACAGGTATAGGTGCCCATGGAGGCCAAAAACATTGGGTGCACTGGCACTGGAGTTACAGGCAATTGTGAACCACCCACTATGGGTGCTAGGAACCAAACTCAGGTTCCCTAGAAGGGCAGTGTAAGCCATCTCTCCAGACTTTTTCCCGTATTTAAATGATAGTCTTTGGATCTTGCTGAGGATCATTGGAGGTAATACCTCTACATCAACTAGCTCAATTCTCAAGTCCTGTCTCCTCTAGACCTGGCTGTGACATATCTGTGCATTTCAGTTCTCGGGGAGAAGCCCACAAGTCAAATTCATCTTTGCAGACCAAAGCATCCTTTTTTTTGTATACATAAATTTTGTATACACATTTATTCCATCCCTGTTTATGTCTAATGTTACTAATGTAGCCCTCTCCCTTTGTACAAGTTTGACTTTTTCAACCCTGACTTTGTAAAGTCCTCTCATTGTATCACTAGTGCTTATTTGCTTCTTCTTCACACGTAAAATTCTTATTTGATATCACACTCACACGCTTTCCTTCTTCAGTGGAAATCCGCTAGTGGTACCCGAGAGTATACCTGGTGACAGTCACCTGGTGACAGTCCTGGTCTTCACAGTGCAAATGCTTATGACTTCCACCTTGTCCTTCTGCACTGACTGCCCCTCCACACCATCCAGTCATTCCAGTCTGCGTGATACAGCCCTAGACCTACAAGTCACTGTACATCTATCTGTCCTTCCTGCCATACATACGGAATAGGCCTTCTCTTCCTCCCTTCTGCATTTCTAAAATCCACAGCTCAATCCTTAAAAACTCCTACATCTTTCCTATCATTGTGAAGTATATCTTCATATATCCCTAGCAGATCTTTGTTAGGGCTGACCTTGGGGACTTCAGATTTGCACACTGGAAACATTAAGTAGAACATTAGCAATATAAAGAAATGAGTGCGTGCATTTTGTGAGTTAATAGGAGTCAAAGAGTTTGGTTACTGTGGTTCCATTCATGCAGAAATCCTGACTGGTGCTGTGCGATTCAGCAACAACCCCATCCTCTGCTACATGGAGACTATCCAGTGGAAGGACATCGTCCACAATGACTTTCTGAGCAACATGTCAATGGACTTACAGAACCATCCGAGAAGCTGTAAGTGCGTCATTCACCTTCCATTAGCTTCGGATCCTCTGAGGGGTTGAAGTGGACAGTGTTGGGGTGGGAGAGAGAATGTTAACTTTAGATCAAATTAATCAGCATACAACAAAAATAAGAAGTAAACGAATGGTCTTACCATTAGAGGAGTTTTATTCAAGACAGTAAGATAAGAAAATTTTCATCATACAAGGCAACACCCATCACTCTCAGGGTGGCAGAGCTTTTGTGAGGCCACTGAACAGAGAGACCTTTCTCCAGGATACAGGTTGCAGGGGCAGTCATGGTACAGGGTGTCTCTCCTTCTGCCTCATGGGCATTGACCAGTCACGTGTGTTTCTGCCTTGTTCCTGATTCTCACACTGGCACTCAGGTCATCCTGAGCCTGTGGGCTCTGCTCATCAGTGTATACACAGAACCACAGAAAGGAGATTTGTCTATGTTTTCCTGAATGCTCTCAACTCATCCATGCCCCACTCCTCCGGCAGCCCCCTACAAATGAGGGCCTTGCAGAGGAGCAGAACTAAGCTTGGGGGGCTAAACCCGTGAGCTTCACTAACACTGTGTAGGAAACTCTGGAACGTCATGTTTTCACTTACCAAACTCAACCAAGCCAGTTCTTCTTCTTAATAGTGCTAATCTTTCCACGGTATAAGATAAGGCATGGCCCCATTTCCCATTCTCCTTTTCCTGCAACTGCACTACATATGGGTTGGGTTTGGACATCCAGTGGAGCCTACATGAATCCTTAAAAAAAATCAACTAAACTCTTTTTTCTTTTTTTTTTTCTTTTCTTTTTTTTTTTTTTTTTTTTGCTTAGTTGCTTTATTGGTGCATTGATTAAAATAGTTAGGGTGAAAAACTTAGGAAAACTGTCATCTTTGTCATTGTGCGTCTGTCCGTGTTGTTGTGAAGCCCCAACCACCGTCCATGCTCACCTCGTGGCACTGTCAGTGTGAAAGAAAGGAGAGAAGGGGTCAGGATCCTCTTGTCCCTTCAAAGACACTGACTTCGATGACTGAGCTTCCAATGCTTCCACCTCTTTTTTTTTAATACAGCGTTTTGAATTTATTACTTGACAATTGCATATGCGTACACAGTGAAATGTGATCGTATTTGACCCCTCTACTATTCTTCTGCCTCCTCTGCTCCCATGCCTTCCTCCCACCTTCATATCTTTTTAATAACCCACTGAAGACAATTAGTGCTGCACACACATGCAGAGGTGGGATAGCCTCTGGAGCATGCCTAACCAACCAGGGGCCACACCCCTGAAAATATGGCTCTGCCTCCCCCAGCAGCCAGGGATAGGTTCTCATGGTCCCGTCCCCCACCCATGCTGGAATGTTGATTGGCTTGGTCTTCTGCAGCTCTTGGGCAGGTGGCCACAGCTTCTGTGACGTCGAGAGTACAGCAGCCCTGTTTTATCCAGAAGATGCTGTGTCACAGCAGTCCTCCCTGAACTCTGCCTCTTTAATCTTCCTACCCTCTTTTCTGTGATGTTCCTAGAGCCTTAGGTGTGACACAGATGTCTGATTTATGGTTGAGGACTCCACAGACACTTAGTCTCTGCACTTTGACCAATTATGAGTCTTTGTAGAAATCATCATTTACTACACAAAGAAAAAGTCTTTCTGATGAGGACTGAGCGCTATTCTATGGTATAGAGATAAGTATTTTGAAGGAAGTTGGATGCTATGTCTGTTTAGCAAAATAATAGTAGTAAGTTCTTTCTAGGGCTTAGGGGATCCCCAGCCATGAGTTCTTGGCCAGATTTACAGTAGCAGGCACATGTTTCCTCCTGTGGGGTGGATCATAAGTCCTACTAAAGAATGGTTGGCTTCCCCCATCACGCTCATGTCCCTGTTGCACCCATGGACACATCTTGCCAGGGCAGTCATTCGTTCCATCTCTTAGAGTTTCCATCATCTCTCTGTGACACAAATCCTTTAACATATGAGCCTCTAGGGGTCATTATATATCCAAACTGTAGCACTAGTCATGAGAATAAGCCTAACTAAATCAAAATTGCACAAATGAGTGGCATTTCAAGTAAGAAATCATTCAATAAATTGTTGTGTAATGACAGTGATTGAGGGACAAACAGCTAAAGAATCAGAGCCATAGCAGAGTTGTGAAAAATCAAGTAAGGACATAAGAGTTACACATAATAGAAGACCGGAAATCTGTCTCCTCTGTCTCCTACCTTCCGCTCTCCTCCACTGACCAGTGCTTTGCAGACACACAATCCTTTGGAGAAGTTTGTGTTTCCTCTTTCACAACAACAAAAACAGTATTATGAGGTGATCTTTAACTGTTATATAAATGAGGCATCTGAGATTCAAAAGGGCGGCCCACTGTGACCAGTGTATATTATTGTTGATAAAGTTTAGAATTTGAGGTTGTGAGAGTGGATTTACATGAAAGAAAATGAATAAATTCATCAGCTACTCCAAATACGTACTAAGCATATGTGATAAAATATTAATATATATTTAAGCCCTAGAAGGGAACATGAGGATGAATATTATAATAGCAAGTTGAAAAGCCAAATTCAGACACCATCAAATAAGCTTCCGTGTGAAATAAAGTCACATTATATGATAACTGATTGCCCCAAAGAGGGCTTTAGAACTAAGTAGAGTGGTCTTTAAAAGCCTAAGGGAAACGTTAACTATCCAGAACCACAAAAGTCAAAGGCAAGAAAAATAAATCTGCTCCGTAGAACTTTTCAACAAACTTGTTGGCTAACACTTTGATCCTCACATTTCTCAGTATGATTAATTGCAGAATAGAATGAAAGAGATTGAAAACCTTTGTAGCTGCAATTTGATATTGACCAAGTATAAAAACATAAAAATTTATGAATTACAAAGATCTCTAGACAGTAGCATGCCAACTATGAACTGAAATTTTAGGTAATTGGCCAAGTGACTCACAGAGTAAGAACGTTCACTTCCTGTGGCATGCTCCACACGACTCCGTGGCTTGGAGGAGAAGGGTGCTTATTTACCAGCCGTGGTTTAACACCCCTAAACCCACTGGTGATTGCACACCAGTCGGTGGGAATGGATACAGCAAGGTGAGTGAGTATACACAGAGCCAATCTGGTTGGAGAAGCAGGAAGCAGGTGGCACCTCTCAGACCCTGGATTCATTCAGATTTGTCATTTGTGTGGCTGTGACAAGTCACGAAGTACTCTCTCTCAGTTTCCACAGCCGAAGCACAAACAAAAGCAGCCCACGGCTCAAAGTTCTTCCTGTCTTTTAGTTCATCCTACAAAGCATCCGAGCCAACCACGAATACAAAGTTTCCAAACTGTTCCTTGTTTCCAGAACATTCTCTAGGACCTCGGCAGAGGCATCATTGGTTCCACGTCATTTGTTCATTTTTATCGAAGTACACATTTAACTACTAGATTTTTATTTCAGGCCAAAAATGTGATCCGAGCTGTCCCAACGGAAGTTGCTGGGGAGGAGGAGAAGAGAACTGCCAGAAATGTAAGTGGACACAGCGTTGGGGCCTGAGAAACGCGCCCCTGTGAGCAGAGTCCACACGGTGTGTGGCCCTCCTCTCCTGCCCTTTGGTAACTGGACAAGTACAGGAGCTTGGCAAAGGACCCGGTGTTAACTCTTTCATGACCGTCGGTCTTGCCAACCTCACTGCACGCAGCTATCTACGGCTGACTATTCGGGATACTTCAGCCTGTCATAAAATGCCAAAAAGCCAGCTACCCAAGTTCCCAGGTCACGCAGATGCCCTGCTCCCTGCTCCCATACCCCCTTTCCTAGTACCAACCGATATAAAAGTTTGACAGTGTTTCTCCAGGGAGCTTATGTGTGAATCTTACTTTTTAAAAAAGTCAAATTGACTCCAGTGTGGTTGCTGGTTCACACAAAGAACCCAGGAGTGTGCCAGCTTCAAAACTGACCATAGTTCGTTGTCTTTGTGACACAACTATTACGTTCCTTTAAACACTACATCTGGTCAGGTGCTCTTCTGGCTTGTGTGCTTTCTGTATTGTCAAGAATTCCCAGCTAATATCTACTTATTCGAAAGACCTAATCAGACTTGCTTTGATAAGTTTTCCTAAGTGATTTGAAATAAATGATAAGAAAAATATACCAAGAGGGAGGCTGGGATCATACTCAATTTGGCTGAATGGGGACGCCTAGAAGCCTATTCCACAGTCAGGAAATCCACCCGACTCCCCATTTGTTTCTTTCTACTGCATGCAAGTATTCCTCTTTACCCCTAGAGCATGAGTTGCCGCCGCTTAGATGCAGCTCATTGGTGATCTTTCTTTTCCAGTGACCAAAATCATCTGTGCCCAGCAATGTTCCCGGCGTTGCCGTGGCAGGTCCCCCAGTGACTGCTGCCACAACCAGTGTGCCGCTGGGTGTACAGGGCCCCGAGAGAGCGACTGTCTGGTAAGGCTCTGTCTGGTAAGGCATTGGGGAGGTAGGCTGCAGGGCTCTGCATTTGTTCCCCTCACACCATGACAGGAGCCTTCCTGTGGGGCCACACTGTAAATAAGTGCTGTCCGGGCCAACAGCAGCAGCATTGTGACAGATGCAGAGAGCAGCTTCTGTAAGACCCCCGGAGATGTGGCCAGCTACACAGACCTTTGGGCAGTAGGGCATTGGAATCATCTTAGCCTCACCGTTGTGCTTTGCCCACCATACTTCCTCTGAGGCTGCGTCTCTATCCCACACCATCCCCTGGCGTTGTTTCCTCTGTCACGACCGAAGCTCTGGTCAAAGTTCTAGTGTGAAGTTTGGCAGGCACCAGGGCAGGTGAATGTGACTCCTGGGGTTAGTATACAGCCAAGCAAGGCCCTGTCAGGCTCCAGAAGAGGAAGTTCATCCTAAGCTAGAGTCTAGAATATTCTGTGGTTTCTGGAAACAGAAGATTCTTAAGTCCCAGAAACCAGAGCTGGCCACAGGGATTTTTTTTTTTTTTTTTTTTGGCTTGGGCAGTCTGGACTGGATCTAATGAGCAGCCTAGGGGAAAGGCTGTACATGGAGTTCTTAGTAAGAGCCAGCATCTTTGGCCTGGCACTTTCTGCATGGAACGTTCCTGCTACAATTCCTGCACTTCAACAATAAATTCTAAAATGTTTTCTAAAGCGCTCTTTATAAGACTAACCCAGTGTAGCCTGGGTTTAAAAATAGTGCTACACCATTCTTACCATGTCATGTTTAGATTTCTTCATTGCCTGTAATCAATAGAGATGTATTTGTTTTTTCTAACCACCAACCCTATATTATAGCAACTGGGACAGTCAGTATACTTACAAATAGCACTTATTACTTGCAAGAGGAAGGTGTTTCTGCCTCCCCTGGAAAGGCTTACTGGCTTTTTTTCCTCTCTAATTGAACACATGAGCCCTGAGGGCGCCACTGGCCTTTCGTTTGGGCTCCACATCCTTGACCAGACATGTTGTCCCTCCTGTGACAGGTCTGCCACAGGTTCCGAGACGAAGCCACATGCAAAGACACCTGCCCACCACTGATGCTCTACAACCCCACCACGTATCAGATGGATGTCAACCCTGAGGGGAAGTACAGCTTTGGTGCCACCTGTGTGAAGAAATGCCCCCGTGAGTTGCTCACCTTTGACTCACCCCCACTGTCCATGTCCCCGTTGGTCTTACGCCGGAGTCTTGGGTAGTTTGGGGGCTTGCCTTGTTGCTGGGTGAGTTAGTGCATGCCCAGCTAGATACAAAGGTGAGAAGTCAGCTCAGTGCTGAGGGACAGAGGCAGACAGCCTGCAGCATGTGGGCTCCTCTCCTCCAAGGGTGGGCTTCACCAGTGCTGCTCCTAGTGTGGCTGGTGGCCAGACTTCATAAGAAAAGGCACCTATTGCTTCATGCTAAGACTGAGGGCCAGCTATAGTAACTTGGGGTGTCCTGGAACTGACTAACACAGAATCACGACCCTCTGGGCCAATCATGTTTGACTCTGTATTATTCTTGTATTTAGCAGACCTAAATTAGAGAGAGCAGCAGATCCACCTTCTTGAGTAGAAAAATTTCTGGTTAAGGTTAGAATCTTGGAGTACTGTAGTTTTAGTTTTGTTTTGATTTACTCATTTGGGTTCAGGCTTTGTTTGTGTATGATTGTTCCCTACTGGGGCCTGCAGGGAAATGGCAACATGGATCACTCTCAAACAGAGGAAGCGAGGCAATGGATAAAGAGCTGTAAAACTGATCATGACTACTAGAAAGAAAATTGAGACAAAAAATGTAAAAGAGAAACTATGAGGGTGAGATTTTTGCCTACCTAGATTTAGGTGATGAAAGTCTATTTAGGAAAAAAAGAGGAAGAAGGAGGAGGAGAAAAGGAGGAGGAAGGAGGAGGAGGAAGAGGAAGGAGAAGAAGAAGAGGAAGGAGGAGGAAGAGGAAGAAGAAGGAGGAGGAAGAGAAGGAGAAGGAGGAGAAGAAGAGGAAGAAGAAGGAGGAGGAGGAGAAGGAGAAGAAGGAGAAGGAGGAGGAGGAGGAGGAGGAGGAGAAGGAGAAGAAGAAGAAGAAGAAGAAGAAGAAGAAGAAGAAGAAGAAGAAGAAGAAGAAGAAGAAGAAGAAGACAAATAGAATACTAAGCCACTGCAAAGCAAATGAAAGCTAAGATGAAGGAAAACTCAGCACAGCCATGCCATAGATACTCTCTTTGTGTGAAGATTTAGTAAACGGAGGTTTAAATCCACAGGAAACACTCAAAACCTAAGATAAAAATAGCACATGACTCGCAGATATACTATCAATGCCCAAATCTTTGAGGGTCTGTTTGGGAAACTCAAAACAGGAGCATAGGGTTTCTAATACGTGCTATAATCCTAAGTATTAAATGAGATGGACTACATAGAGATGAGGGGAGGTGGAGAGACAGATTGGGATACCTGTCTGGGAAGCAGAACAAACTGATCCCTCACTGTTCCACCAAAGGAGCACACGGCGGGTGGGAAAGAACACACTATCGCCACCTCAATGGGACACGGTCTGTCGGATAAGCATTAATGGGTGTCTCCTGTGTACTCAAGTTTACCTGTAAGCTCTAAACACAGATCTGACCAAGGACACTAATGTTCAAAGAGGGGCTTTCAGTCAGTGAGCATGCATGGTGATGTTCCCCCACTGCTGTCCCATGCCTGTGATCAAATACCTGTGTTCCTCCACATTACCATCAGGAAAATCATTAAACTCAGGCTTGATTCCTTTTCTAGTTGAAACCATCAGTCTCTCCCCTCAAAGTAAAGTCAACCAAACCATTAGGGACCTTTCTCGGTGGCCCATGTGGAGCAGGACATGAGGATGTTTGCGGAAGGTTAGGCGCACCTGCTGTGGCCTTCAACACCTTCTTTTCATTGCCTCTTCCTCAGGAAACTATGTGGTGACAGATCATGGCTCGTGTGTCCGGGCCTGTGGTCCTGACTACTACGAAGTGGAAGAAGATGGCGCCCGCAAGTGTAAAAAGTGTGACGGGCCCTGTCGCAAAGGTAAGGAGCCTACCAGTGTGGACAAGCCTTTTTATTGACCTTTGTGCTGGCCTCTTATGTCCACCTCCAAACAAACACATCTTACTTTTTTAATTTAAAAAAAGAAAAAGAAAACGTGCATTTTTGTCTGTAAAGTAAAAGATAAACTTGCAAGGCCAAGTTACAAAGGTGGAAGAGGTGGGGGACGTTCTCGTGAACCAGGTACAGAGGCGCCACCTGCAGCCCAGGTAGGTGAACTGTCTTGGACAGAAAGGGGAGGAGCCAATGACTTAATGAGTAACTCGATTCAGTCCAGGTAGAAAACAACGGGGAGAATTCAATGCCAACAGAGATCTGTGACAAGGACAATCCCAAGCCCCACTCCAGTGACCAGAACACCAAAGTCTGCCAGGGGTCCAGGCACGTGGAGGGCCCCCTCAGAGTGGAATGAGTTAACAATGTGTGGCTCAGGGGTTCACGCTTCTGCCTGTGTAGGTACAGCCTTCTTAATTCATCAAAGGTAAATGGAACCACTATCTCTCTTAACAGTTTGTAACGGCATAGGCATTGGTGAATTTAAAGACACGCTCTCCATAAATGCTACAAACATCAAACACTTCAAATACTGCACTTCCATCAGTGGGGACCTTCACATCCTGCCAGTGGCCTTTAAGGGGTAAGTAACAGCTGAGGGACCTAGACAGAGAGCAGCAAAATCTACTGGTTTTTTTTTTTTTTTTTTTTTTAAAGCATGGAGAATGATCAATAATCATGTTGCTGTTTGTTTCAGGGATTCCTACACACGTACTCCGCCTCTAGACCCACGAGAACTAGATATTCTAAGAACAGTAAAGGAAATAACAGGTTCGTGCTGGAGTATCCGGGAGCATATACAGCAAATTAAATTTTACAGAAACCGTCAGACATGCCCCGCTTCTTCCCTGGCACAAAAATGTGGTGTCTAAAGTTCTACCATGATGATTAATTCTTTGAGACTTTGTAAACTTCCAGTTTCCCTTGGTGCAAGCTGAAAGCATTTTAAGCCAAGGCTGCAGCCATGCTAGACTTCATGTGAACACATGGAACAGTGCTTCCCAGCTCAGACAGGCCACCCTCCTCACAAACCCCAAACTCCAGAGAGAATAAAGACGCGCAGTACAGAGTCTCGGTTTCATAAACTAGATTTCAAACGATTGCCCACTGGGGAGTCTGGGATCCACGACTGACTGCCCGCCTGCCCTCCATTTTCTTCATCTTTGAAAAGGGATCATTTGATCTGAAAAACAAGACTGATATGGAGATCAGAGTTAAATGAGGAAAGTATTTAAAATGAGACCTAAGTAAGCAGCAACGTGAAAACAGTCAGAGAAGGAATCAAGTGTATGAGCTGATATCCTTCAAGGGTATCAGAGCCAGAGCACATGGTCAGCTTTCTGGTTGGGCATTGGCCTGGGCGTTGAGAGAGGTGCAGTCAGGATTCAAAGTTCCACGGAGAGAGTAGGATTTCAATTTTTTAAAAAAATATCATCTGGACTTGTGTCTGTACGTACACTGTCATCCTTACTGGAGAGGACAGGAGAATCTACTGGCGCTGTCCTCCAGATACTGTGAATCCTAGAACATGCTTCCTACAAAGCAAAGAAATTTCTAGCACCATGTGTCTAAGCCTTTCTTCCTCCCTCTAGGGTTTTTGCTGATTCAGGCTTGGCCTGAAAACTGGACAGACCTCCATGCTTTTGAGAACCTAGAAATAATACGTGGCAGAACAAAGCAACAGTAAGTCAGCCATAACCAAAGTCTGGTAGATTCTTTTTGCTTTTTATTTTGAAATTGGCCGTAAAGGAGGGGTACAGAAACAGTACAAAGATGATCACTCACTCAGCTTCCCCGAATGTAAACCACTTACATGAGTCAATATGAGGACTGAGATAAAGATGTTGACACTGTACAGCGCTGTTCAATCGGCCACATGCTTTATTCTGAGTTCACCAGATTTTCCGTGAATGCATTTGTTCTTTCCCTGTCCTCTCCAGAATCCCACATTGCAGTGACTTCTAATGTCTTCTCAGTGTGTTTCAACCTTCCCTAGCTCCTATGTCTTTGCCCAGTTTCATTGTCTTGACACTCTGGGAAAGTATGACCAGGTGTTTTATAGAATGTCTCCTTATTTGCATTTGGCTAATATTTGATAATAATGCAGTTGATAATGAATGATATAACATTATCACACAAGGGGACCTAAGTAATGTTTTAACATGAAATGGTTTGGGTACCTATAATGACCACTCTTGCAGCTACGATAAGGAAATGTGTGCACAGAGTGAGAAAAATGATACACACACAGAGAGAGACACAGACAGACAGACAGACAGAGACAGGGAGACAGAGAGAAAGGGAGGGAAGGAGAGAGGGATAAAGGAGATCGTTAACAGAATAAGAGAAATCCTAAAATCTGTGGTGATGGAAATTTGGAAATCTGTAGCTCAAACTGCCTTGGAAACTTTCTGATTATGACAACTTTTTCTGAAATTCACGACCACTGACCTCACACAGCACCACGGACTATTTAACCAGTCAAAGCACCATATATACAGAGTAACACCACTTTCCAGAAACTCCGTTAGTCAGACACTTCTGATGCTAAGCACACAGCTACTCTTGCTTCCTGCCTTTGCTCTGAAACTCTCAGGGATGTTCTTTGGCTGGGGCCAGCACAGGGATGAGCTTTAGCACGGGCGTTTTGAGTGGCGGCCTTGTAGCCTTCTGCTTAGTTTTAAGGGTTTAAGCTCTGGGATGACCATTAGTTCCTGGTATGACTCACAAAAAGCTAGGACTTGACCTGCAGGAAAGACCCCAGCCAGACCCTGACTCCTTGGCTTCTCTGGGCTTATGCTGGGGGAGAATTCCCAGTAAATGGTGGTTGTGGGTCTCCTACCCAGGACCCCCGACCTCTCTGGAAACAGGCCCGGGGGGGGGGGGGGGGTACATGAGTCAGGGAAATGGGGAGAAGTGTAAGCAGGAAGAGGGGGCTGCCAAATAATGCTTTAAACCTTTGTCATTTAACCTCTTAAATTTCATTTTCCTCCTTTTGTCCTGTCTCAATCAACCCATTCCTGACGCTGGTGTCAAAGCAGCTTCCTACAAATACACTCTGCTTCTATGTGCTTTTCCGTCAGTTGCCTGTGACAACCCAAACTCCCCCAGCAGGGGCCTAAACCTGTGCTCTGACTTCCCACCATCCTCAGGCCCCTCTTCCAGCTCTGGACACTTGCAGACATCCTGCATAATCTTGTTCCTCCAAGTGGGGTTAGGGATTCCATTTCCTTTCGTCTGGTTAACTTTAATCCAGTCATCCACTGGGAACAGACCTTGTAGTACCTTACTTGGCTCTGCTCTCCAGGTCTCAGATATGAGACATCACGGCTTGAAGAAAGTCATCCTTCTATACCATTCCTTCATAGAGCTACTTGAGTTCCCATTCTTGACTAACAGTGTTCCCTAAAGCTGCATTCATTTCTCTGGACTTAAAAAACTCTGCCTGAATCAACTAACTTGGTCCCATAGAGACTCACAGAGACCAAACTGACAACCAAGGATCCTGCATGGGACTGACCTAGGCACTCTGCATATATGTTACAGTTGTGTAGCCTGGTCTTTTTGTGGGAGTCCTAACATTGGGAACAGGGGCTATTTCTGACTCTATTGACTGCTTTGGGGACCCTTTCCTCCTACTGGATTGCCTCATCCAGCCTTAATATGAGGGGAGGTGCCTAGTCTCACTGTAGCATGATAGACCATGGCTGGCTGATATCCATGGGAGGCCTGCACTTTTCTGAAGAGAAAGAGAGAAGGAGTGGATGGGGGCAGTGCTGGGAGGAGGGGAAACTGTGGTAGGAATGCAAAAACAAACAAGTAAAAATCTGCCTGTATGATTATATCACCTGCAGACAGGTTCCCCAAGTAAAAGAGACACATATTTAACCTATATCGTATTTGTCAAGTGGTACCACAGATATTCACTCAATAAACATGACCAGATGACACTGGATAGATGGATAGATGGGTAGATGGGTAGATGGACGGACAGACAAATTTGCTTAAAGTACATTTTGGTGTTCTTGGTTTCTAGGAAACTACAAATATAGTAAATGAAATGGCATGAGGCCACTGACTCAGGCCTCCAGTATATCCAAGGCTAAAGATAATAAATGGATGAGAAACCATCTTTTCCTTGAAGAAACTCAAAAAAACCACTTGCATTTTTTGAAAGTTGTGATTCATGTTTTTCACAGAATGACTAGTAATAATTGGAACACACTTTTCAGGAAACCTAAGTGGCCCATAAAAACAAAATTTGAGGGTAGCATGGTGTTTTCACTATCATGTACAACGCTATTTTTCTTCTCCCCATTTAGTGGTCAATTTTCTCTTGCGGTTGTTGGCCTGAACATAACATCACTAGGACTGCGCTCCCTCAAGGAAATAAGTGATGGGGATGTGATTATTTCTGGAAACCAAAATTTGTGCTATGCAAATACAATAAACTGGAAAAAACTCTTTGGGACTTCCAACCAGAAAACCAAAATCATGAACAACAGAGCAGAGAATGACTGCAGTAAGTAGCTGCTCCCGACTCACCTGCGCAGATAGTTTCTGGAGGGGATTTATTGTTAGAAGGAAGGCTGAAGAGGTCTGTGGCTCCTGCTCACTGCTCTTATCCAGGACCACAGTGTGCTGGAGCAAATAGTGGACACAGGGATATGAAAAATGTGCAGTCCTGTGGGGAAAGGAGAGAATTTAAAGTTGCAAGTAAGCCAGGTGCTGAGAATGCAATCATTAACTGCAAAGAGATGAGCGCCCTTAAAGGGATGCGTTGTCCTCTACACTGGGACACTAGGAGAAGGGTACTGAGGGCAGGCCCCACCCACCGAAGGGTTCATCTTGGAGATGTACATTCATTTGAAAGAAGAGAGCCAAAACTGAGAATTCTGTTGAAGAGATTGCCTGCTTCTGGAGGCTAGGCTACATCCATCTTCAGCTGGCCACTGAAATGGGCAGCGTCATCCACATGCTACTGGTTTTGTATACATGAAAGATACAAGATTGAAGGGGGCATGGAAGCCGGTGCCAAGGTGACAGAAATCCAGTCAAGCAGGCCGATATGAAGCAGGATTGAAGTCCCTAAAAGGAGGCCTGGAGAGGCCACCGTGCACACCCATAAAGACACTCCAGGACTTTAGAGATATCAGTATGATGGGGTGTCTGCTATAAAGAAAAAAAAAGCTGCAGGCTTGGAATAGGGCAGGCCAAATGGGGAACTTTTGCACACTGCAGGGGGGGCAGACTCAGGGCAGAGCTACCCAAGTTCTTGAGAGCACCTTATTTCCAGAATCTGGAAAACCTGATGAAATTACTCAGGCTCTCAAGAACTTGGGTAGTTCTCCTGGTTTTCAGTCTTGCTCTGGTTCCCTCTTTCTTTGCTGTGCCCCCATCCCACCTCTTTGAAATAGGAATGTTTCCTATGTGTCATTGTGGGTGGGAAGTTTGTAATTTACTTTCTGATTGCACCGAGGCCAACAGTGAAGAGATTGCCTTGAGTCTCAAGAAAAAATAGACTTGAGACCTTTGAGCAATACTGATACTGTTAAAGACTTATTACCAAGGGCAAGTGAGATGACTCAGCAGAAAAGAGCATTACTGCCAGGCCTGGCAACCTGAGTTCTGTTCCCAGGACTCATAGGGAGGAAGGAGAGAGCCAACTCCCACAAACTGATCACACACACACACACACACATATACACACACATAAACACACACACACACACACACACACACACACACACACACACACACACACACACGATGGCGTGCACATACACATCCTCAACACAAAATAAAAAGATAACGTAGATTTTTAGAACGATTTAAGATGATGGAATGAACACATTTTGCATTATAAGATGTTCAGAATCCTATGTGGTCTGGGAGCAGGGGTGGGAAGTGAGGGGGATAAAGTGGCTTCAGTATGTTTCCAGAAGGCTTGTGTGTTTTAATACTTGGCCTCATGCTTCTGCCACTGTGACGGACAAAGTAAAACCTTCCTCCCTCAGCTGCTTCTTGTTAGATGTGTGGTCATATCAATGAGTAACGTAATATATGCACTGAGGTTTGGCTACTAAATATCTGTAATTTAAAGAACACAAAGTTGGTGGTCTTTATCATACTACATTTTAACTAAAGGTAGCTCTGTGTTCACTTCGGTCTTAGATCACTATAGCCAAGTACGTAAACACACGTATGCATCAAAGGACATATGACATTTCACAGTGACATTCCCGACTCTGGTTTTAAAATAGTAACTTGAATTAGCTTTTGAAACTGGCCAATGCCCCTGGATTTGTGGCAGGACTCTAAACACCGGCAGAGGTGACGCTAAGTACCAAATGTCCTCTGGCCCAGTTGGGCTTTGAGAACTTGCCCTGTTGATTTTAATCCCGTTTGGCTTTGGCTTCCCCATTCACACATAGTGATGATTCCAGTACCGCGGTGCTCCTCAGTGACACGGCATCCTTCATGTGAAGCTCTTGGCATGGTATCCAGCACACAGCAAGCAGCTACAACCTTTCCTGCCATTTCTGTCAGCTGTGACATCCATCATCAAAGCCTCCCCAGAGTCAGGTCCAAGCTGCCCTGCGCAACACAGAGAACAGAGGCCATGGTACCCTACTCGTTTCAGAACCCCGTTGTGTCTGTGAAGAGCACACAGCCCCTCCGCAGGGTGTCACCTCTTTTAATCCCTCCTGTTACTATTCTATAACTGACCCTACGATTCACTGTCTTCTCAGAGGACACAGGCCACGTCTGTAATCCTTTATGCTCCTCGGAAGGCTGCTGGGGCCCTTCACCCAGGGACTGTGTCTCCTGCCAGAACGTCAGCAGGGGCAGAGAGTGCGTGGAGAAGTGCAACATCCTGGAGGGGTGAGACACTGTCCTTTCAGCCTTTGTCTAGCTAAGAAATAAGCCACCATGCTGCTTTTACAGCTTTGCTATTATCCAAGTTAATTTTTTCTTTTTGTCTTGTTCTTGATATGATCTTTGTTTATGTTCTTTTTTTAAAAAAAAAAGTTCATCACATTAGCAAGTAAGTTTTTCATTATTGTTCAGTTCATCTGGTAATCTATCATGTCCCTTTTCCTGAAAATACTTTAAATTTTCATTTTGCAAGAATTTCTCAAGAATTCTTGAGACAGTATTGAATAGACACAGTGGTTAATATATTCAAGAAAGTTTGGGCATTTGGCCTTTTCAATCCACTTTTCACATTATATTAAAATTTATCAACACAGAATATTTCCTAATTAATTTCAGTTTGATGTACCCCTCACACACACTGATCATTCAGTGGTGCAAATTATTTTTAATGCAACCAGGGACAAAGAAGTAATTCATATATTTGCTTAATTTAATAGTAATCAATTAATAGTACAATGTATGTATGCAATGACAATTTCAATATTGGTGTAAAGGTTTAAGTGAATACTGGTAATGATTAAAATAAATTACTTGGAAAATTAAATTGGAAGATAGAAAGGGGCATTTTTTTAATTGAAGGGACTAGGGAAAGCTATGGTGGAGAAGAGACATATGAGTTACAGTTAGTGCTGGGAAATCTTCCATCCTGTTTCGCTAACAGGGTGTGGACCACAGTTTGTATCCAGAAATATTCCAGAACTAGATGGAAAGACGGTTTTGATTGTGTAAGAATTTCTTAATGGGCTTAGGACAACTGTTACAACTGCTGTTTGAATGTCACATATGAAGCTCCAGCGTAGTCCTTCCTGTTACAAACAGACATTCGTATTTTCCACTTTGAAATCTCTTCACCATACCCAGAGGCCCAGGGCTCTTAGTGTGAGATGCCTGACGCCCTGCATCGCCTCACCACTGTTCAAGCCGGGACCCTTGTGCAGGGACAAAGTGACACAGAGACAAAGCTTGGAAAATTGCCACTGTGGGTCTTTTTCACTGCTGGTCAGTTGGCTGTGGTCCCTTTGTTCGGCCAACATAGGAACAGTGGAGCGACGAGGGGAAAGATTCCAGTGCTGGTCATTGGCTTCTTTGTTACACTCCACAGTTTGTCAGCAGTGAGCAGTGGCGACAGGCAGGCGGGCACAGGTACACATGCACCCTCTACTGTTCCAGCCCTTGTCTGTTACTTGATTACTGGGACCCTCAGCTCTACAAGTCTTAGAGTTCTTAGGCCTTCAGTGTGGGACTCTAAGGAGTTACAGCATGTGTGTAGGCCGAAAACACTGGGATTCCCATAGTGCAGTTGGTGCAGCTTCAGGAGGGGATGGAGTAATGGGTTCCTCAATCCTTGATGGTGGTTACTGTTACCGTTCTTGGGCCCGGGATGTTGGGGACCCTTGGCTCTAAAATCTTGGCAGTACTCTGGAACGCTTTCCGCAAGCAGGACCTGCTCTGTGCAGTCATCCATCCTTCGGCCTCAGCTCTCCATCCTCTCTGCTTCTGCCTCCCCCTGTTCAGGCGCCTCTTCTTCACCCACCAAGCAGCTGGCCATGTGCTACTTCTGCAGCCCAACCTGATGGCGGCTCTCTTTCACTGCTGTTCCGTGGCCTCTTCCATCACTCCGTCTCTACTGCTTCTTTCTAGATGCTGCCAGTTCAGTTTGAACTACTAAAAGTAGGCAAAGGAAAGGCCACCTGCGAGGAGTCTGTTACTGGATTAGTGTATCTGATGTTGCAATACCAGGAGAGGCAGGACACAGAAGGGCTCCAGAAGTGAACGAGCATGAACATTCCTTTCCTATCCCTTAGTCTTACTTAGTAACCATTTTTTTCCACCTTAAATGTCCACAAATTTGGTCTTAGAGGGAAGGGGTGGCTCATAAAGATATTTTTCATATTTGGCTTTCTTACCTGACATTCAAAAACTATGCCTATAGGAAAATGTCAGGAAAGCACTCTGATTAGAAATGAAGCTGTCTGTGAGGTGGCCTAAGGTTCTGTTAGTGACCTCAGCATATTATATTTCAGGTCAGCGCCAACATTCTGACCCTTTGCCCTTAAGACACTTTCGAATTTCTGGGATAGGTCAGTTGTGTTACTTGAAATAGTCACAGCCACTTGTGATATGGCACTCAAAGTTCACTGTGTTCTTCTCCCAGGGAGCCAAGGGAGTTTGTGGAGAAATCCGAGTGCATCCAGTGCCATCCAGAATGTCTGCCCCAGGACATGAACATCACCTGTACAGGCCGGGTAAGGAGCTCTGCTCAGTTGTCTCTCCTTCACAGCAGCAGCAGCGGGAACATCAATGATCCAAGCCACCCCCAGTGAGAAAGCCGTCCGTGCAAGCCCTTTCCAGGGAAGAGATGCTCAGGATCTGCTCCTTAAAGTGGCTATGCCGAGTAAAGGTGCCTCCCACCTGCCTGTCCAGTACCCCACTCACTTCACCAGGGCCATTCCCCCACTGTTCCACAGGACATCCTGTACTGGCCTTGGATACTGCCAGGCAGCTTTCACAGCTTCTACCATCCGCCATCACCTCCTCATTTTAGTTGAACACCACCAAAGTATTAACAAATTCAAGTTACACTATTTTTTAAAGAAATACCAGCAATTTTTTTTAAATCAGTTGCTTTTCTACATACACAGTAGCAAACTCATAAGGGATGTAAGTGGGAATTCAGGTTGCTCTGACATGAATATGCTGTTAATACTGATACTGGGCATAGTCGGGGCTCTGTTTCAGTGTGAGTTCCAGCAGCAGAACCTAAATCTCCTCATTGAAATGTGTTTCAGAAGTTGTCCATCAATCAAGCAGAGTGTAACAGAACTGAGTTAGGAAAGCTAGACCGTCAGCACGACTGGTTACAAAGTGAGCCCTTGGTCTACAGGCTTACACGGCATTGGACTGAATTTTCATTGCTACAGTGAAATAATTGCTGCTTTGCTGGAGGGTTCCAGCTGCTCTGGCTTTGAGTGTGTTCAGCTTCTGAGCAGACAAAGCTGAACCGTTAGCGGAGCCAAGGGAAAACAGGCTTGCCTAACAGCTTTATTTCAGTCCTCTGGGGAAGTGTGAAGCGCACAGCCTAGGCAGTCCCTCCGCCTTCCTTTCAGAGGATTTTACAAGGACATTCCACGTTTTATAGACAGACTCTAACACCGCACAGTCACAGTCCATTCTGCAGCCAGCACCGCCATGTGCCACCTTCCTTTCTCTGGAGAAGCACAAAGGGGGATTTTCCTCCATGTGCCTCAGCAAGTCAAAGTCTGGCCTCCCTCAGCACTTCATTTTAACTTCACATGTGATAGGCAAGAAAGATAAGGATATAAAATACATGTAGACCAATCAAGATGATTTTGACAAGGACTATGCCCACAATACCTTAAAATACTTCTAAAAATACAGTGAAGAATGTGGCTTATGTTTGGACATAATAATGCATTTGCTTTTTCTGTGAATATCTTTATGTGCTTTATACAACTTTGCTGTACTAGAATGGCTGAGAATGGGAAACAACAACTATCCTTTCTTAACAAATAAAATTGTTTTGCATAGCTAATCAGAGTTAGCAGAAAGTGTATCTGAGGGCCAGAGAGATGGTGGAGGGCCTCGCTGCCAAGCCTGATGGCTTTAGTTCCATCCCTGAAACTCACATGGTGGAAGGAGAGCGCTCACAGGCTGTCCACTCATCTCCACAGTTTCATCCACACATACATGTAATTACATAATTAATTAATTTATTTGAAACGTACTAAAGGAAAGTAAATATGTTTCAGGAACAGTCAGGAAAATGTACTAGTTATCGTTGGCATAGCGGGCAAAATTAATCACGGAACTTGTCATATATTTTAAGAACTTCTGCACTGGGGAATGGAGAGATGCCTCAGTGATCAAGAGCATTGACTGCTCTTCTAGAGGACCCAGGTTTGATTCTCAGCACCAACATGGCAGCTCACAGCCACCTGTAACTCCAGTTTCAGGGGATGTGGTGCCCTCTTTTGGCTTCTAGGAGCGCCAGGCAAACCAGTTGTGCACAGATGTGCATGCACATATTCAATAATAACAATAACAATAATAATAATAATAATAATAATAATAATAATAATAATAATATAATGTCTATATTATTGGCTTCTGTCTTCCCACAGTATATATTATAAGTAGAAAGTTATTTCCACTTTTAAAAGGGCAATGAAAAGTCCATAACCTTTTCTGTGCCTTGGTTCAGGGGCCAGACAATTGCATTAAGTGTGCCCACTACATTGATGGTCCGCATTGTGTCAAGACCTGCCCAGCTGGGATCCTGGGGGAGAACAACACCCTGGTCTGGAAGTATGCAGATGCCGGTAACGTCTGCCACCTCTGCCATCCAAACTGTACCTATGGGTAAGTGTAGCAAAGTCATATGAAAATTTGTACACTGGAAATGTCTACCAAATTTTAGGCAGTAGGTTATATAGGCTTGTATTCTAGCCAGGGCCCTAAGATGTTTCAACTCTGGGGTTGTGATGACAGCAGTCATGTGCCAGTGGGCAGATCTCAGACTGGTAAGAATATCACGCTGCCTGGCAGGATGTCTGTCTCAGGTAGTCTTGGTTCCTTGGCACTGCATGTGCCAATAGGAAAGAGTGATGGGTACAACTGCCAAACTGTCACCTCTTCCCCCTCTGTATAAACAGGGTTGGAATGGGGATGGTATGGGCTGGGAGTAGGGAAGGACCTGGGGAGTTGGCTCAATCAGTAACATCCTTTCATTCAAGCATGAGAACCTTAGTTTGATCCCCAGCACCCATGTAGAAAAAGCCAGGAGTTGCCGGGCAGTGGTGGTGCACGCCTTTAATCCCAGCACTCGGGAGGCAGAGGCAGGTGGATCTCTGTGAGTTCGAGGCCAGCCTGGTCTCCAAAGTGAGTTCCAGAAAAGGAGCAAAGCTACATAGAGAAACCCTGTCTCAAAAAACCAAAAAAAGAAAAGAAAAAGAAAAAGAAAAAGAAAAAGAAAAAGAAAAAGCCAGGAGTAATGACAGTACACATCTGTAACCCCAGTACTGGAAAGACAGAGGCAGGAAGAGCCCCGGGGCTTTCTGGCAATCGATTCTAGACAAATGGTTGGTGAACTTCAGTTCACTGAGAGACTCTGACTCAGGAAAAAAAAGGAGCAGTTGTGTTTGTGGAATAACATCTGATGCTGACTTCTAGGCTTCACACAATCAATGCACATGTACACACACACACACACACACACACACACACACACACACACACACAGTAGTTCTTCCTGAAATGTTGCTCCAAAGCACCTTTGTAAAATCTGCTTGATTGTTTAGCTGTGACAATATGAATTCAAGCTGATTTGACTAGAATTAGCAGAAGTGCTCTGATTCTATACATTTGATTTGCTGGAATACTATAAATTAACAATGGAATCAGATTACACCCAGTAACAAGATCAGAATCAGAGTTTTCAAATATATATATATAAAAATATATATATAAATGTTATATATATTTGTGTTATATATATATATATATATAAATGTATACACTCAGCAATCCTCACAATTTATGAACCAGTCATGTTAGAAGCTAGATTACACATAAGGAACCTGTGTGACTCCCAGAGCCACGGCTGTGGCCACCTCAGCATTTGTAGGGACACTTGGGGCACATGCATCTTTAAATTGAACTTTATTTTTATATTAAAAAAGAGGTATTTTCTTGACATTTTTACCTTGATAAACAAAATTCCACAAGCATTTGCTCATTTTAGTTGTATGTCCCAATGCATTTGTTACAACTGTAATAATAAATTTCTTGCAATGAAAGAGGGAAATTGAGCCTGGCGGTGATGTGCATGCCTTTAATCGCAGCACTCGAGAGGCAGAGCCAGGCGGATCTCTTTGAGTTCGAGGCCAGCCTGGTCTACAGAGTGAGTTCCAGGACAGGCGCAAAGCTGCACAGAGAAACCCTGTCTTGAAAAACCAAAAAGAGAGAGAGAGAGAGAGAGGGGGAGACAGAATATACAGAAGGAGATGATATGACCTCTTGGACTTCCCACCAAGAGTCAGAGGACAAGAGAACACGTTGTCCGCTTTCCCACTGATCCCTTACTCTTGTGATGGCCCGGTCCTTCCCTTCGGCAGCATCCGCACTGTCACTGTCCCCATAGGTCATCCTGTTACATGTGAACTGGTTTATCTTTCCCTCTGAGCTCACTGATCTCAGCTTCTTGTTGACAGTCAATGGCAATTGTCCAGGGTAGCTTTCAAGGGCTGTAGGAAACCCAGCAGCTTGTCCAAACTGTCAATCCCCTCAGCAGGCATGGACTCCCGGTGTTTAACGTTCAACAGTAAACAGACCACCAGACGTCGTGTTTGAAGGAGAGTCTAACTGACACTAGAGAATGCTTCCTGTCTTGCTTTGACTATCTTTTGTGTGTCTAGAAGGAAACAACCGGGCCTCCTGGTGTATCCTGCTGCTTATAGATGCAATGCCAGCAAAGTTTGCTTTATGAATGAAGGGCCAAAGGCATTGCACACGGCTTTATCTGACAGCAAGAACTCAGAGATTCAAACTCTCAAAATCCAAGAAAAGCAGAAGGTAGAGATTAGAACCAATTCTTGTCCTGAGTAATAGAGACAGTGTTTAGGGTGGAGTCTCCAAATACAGTCTTTGTCATACTGCTCCCCTGTCCATCCAGATATTTGGTGCCAGCTGTGTGGCAACTATACACTGTGTTATATTTCATTAATGACCTGGCTGCTTTAATGAAGGTTATAACAATCATGCCACTCAAAAAATCTTCTGCCTAAATAAACACATGTATTAATTATTATATATAACAGAATTAATGTATAAAATATGTTAGTAACTACCCAATTTTGAGATCACTGTGTTTATATCTATAAAAGAGTAATCTAACACAATTGCTTTATGACTTAATGTGGAAAATTATCAAACAAATGCCAATGAAGTAGAATGAAAAAGATGAGTGTTTTTTTTTTTCCTGCAGATGTGCTGGACCAGGTCTTCAAGGATGTTCAACAAGGTATGTACCATGACTTTGAAGCTGGTAGACTTTTTGGATCTATGACCAGGAACCGTTTCTGATTTCCCTCCAACCTTTCAGTTTCTTCCAAATCCTCTGGGCCAGCCACACATCCCCAGTTCTCCCTTCTTGCCCTGTGTCCATTTTGTTGGTCAGTGGAGGGCATATATGATAGAAAATGCGAGTGCCAACTATCTAAGAAGTTGACACTCGGACCAACCGATTCTATGTATCTGTTTCTCGACTTGAGGACACAGCAGCTTCACTTAAGTCTTATCTTTTCTGAAGGTCTCCTCTTTCTTCTAAGTAGACCAGGTGGTCATATCACAATCATGGTGTGAATAACTGTTTTTGTCAAATGGCAAAGGTCCATCTTGGGGGCATTTTCCCTTTTCTTCCTTCTTGAATCATATTGTCCAGCAAAGGCAATGAACTTCTTTCAACATTTTGTTTCTGATCAGTTTCCACTATTAACTGAAATGTTACCCTGAGAAAAGTAAAATTATGAATTTCTATTCAGAGCCATCATGCGAAAGTGATTATCATCAGCCAACAGAATCTAGTGAAGAATTGAGACTGCCTACAAAAATACCTGCTTGGTGCTCAAGCTTATCTCTCAGTTGTGGACATGTTTAAAATATCCCTTCCCTTACCATCTTTTCCTTGGCTTCTTTCTATGGTAGTTGGTCCCTTCTACCATCAGCTGAAACAGTAAAATAAAATAAAGCCTTGTCTCAGTGATGAGACCCTTCTGAATCCCATCTCCTTTCTGAGCTTCCAAGGTTCCTGCCCCAACAGAGCTCCCCCGTCTTCCTAGGCAGCCTCCATGATGGTCTTATATGGTTTTCCATACAATCCCCTCCTTGAAAACAATGACCATTTTTTTATAATCATATTTTTATTAACTGGTTTATCTTCTAAACCAGTTACCTGCCTTTGCTACTGTGGCTTCTCATTTAATACATGCTCTGAAACAAATTATCCCTGGTATATCCCAATGTTCATTTTTATTGAACATTAATTAATTAATGAGTGAAAACTCATTAATTTTTATTAGTTGGGGGGTTTAGTCTATAGCTCCAGAGATGACTTGTACTTCCTGAGAAGGAAATGTACATCTCATGATGTACAGTTGGTTCAATTAAGACAGGTCCGTGAGGACTTTGGTACCTTATCTATATGTAAATAACACTGATAGCAAATCTTTGCTATTCATTAACATGTCTCCCTGAAAATAAGAATATATTTATCAGGAACTCAAATTGAAGTAGATTCTTAAGGACAATAAACTTTCAACCTAGCACCACCATAAAAGAAATGAAAAATAAACCTTAAAATAAATTCCAAATTCAGAGTTAGTAATATTAATTCAGATAATCCTTAGTGAGCTTAAAGACATAACTTCTGATTTTTCATCTTTCTGAGGTTAGATTTGGTCTTGGTGAGACAGAGCAGTGAATGCATTCCTGGGTTTGAGGATTCGCCAGGGCATTACTTACAGCAACAATGATACTTTTTATGTCTAAATCATATCAGTTTTTACTTCCACTGAGTTCGTTCACATGAGCATAATAACAAAAGTAGAGGACCCTATGAGAGATCTCAATGTGTCTAGAAGTTCTCCCAACACGGCCACAGGAAAATATCTAGTATTTTTTTCAATCATATATATGTTCTCTTAGAAAGGACAAGATGCAAATTTATATAAAAAGCAGTGCTTACTTATACAACACAACCCTACACCTCAGGTCCAGGGAGTATCATGGAAGAGCAAGCAGAAAGATTATAAGAACCAGAGCACCAGGATATCTGCTGTGAGAGAGTCTTCCATATAGGAAAGGAAGCTGCACTCATGAATTTGTAAAAATATAGTTGTCTAAACAGGGCCTGCACAATGACAGTGCCTCTGACATGCCAACATGGATGTGGACTCTCACAAAGCCCCAGCCCTAGATAAAAAGCTACAGACAATTAGTGGCTGCTAAGACACTGAGAATCAATCCCTCCAGAGACAAGTCCCCATAGGTTATCCAGTTTCTGTGACCATCCCTAAATGCATAAACATACGAGACTATGAGCAACACTAACTGGACTCAGCTGGTTGTATTATATATGAGTGTGTGTGTGTGTGTGTGTGTGTGTGTGTGTGTCAACAATTAAAGAAGAAATAATGAACTTGAGAGGGAATGGAGGGACATGGGGGGAGTTGGAGGGAAAATGGGAGAAGCAACGATGATGTAAATACAGTACTCATGTATGAAATTTTCAAAAAAATAAAAAAAAATAAAAAGTTTACTGATGTCTGGATTGTTTTTGAATTCTATATTATATATTTTCTTCATCAATAGATTACAAAAAGTTATCATTATGAAAGAAGTTCAAAGAGACCCCAATCTTTTTATTTTATTTATTTATCTATTCATTTATTTATTTATTTATAGAAAGGGTCTCATTATTTAGGTAGCCCTGGGTGTCCTGGAACTCACTATGAAGACCAGGCTGGCCTTGAACTCACAGAAATCTGCCTGCCTCTGCCTCAAGTGCTGGTTTCAAAGGCGTGTGCCACAAATGCCAGGCCCTATGGAGACCTCAACTTTTTACATGCAGGAAAGGGAGCTGACTTGGGGCAAAGAAGCTAAGAATGCTGGAAACTCTGTCTTGGAACTCAGCCCCCAGTCCTTTGCCCTCTAGAAGTCACACAGTATCCCAGCGTCTGAGATCATTTTAAATGTTATCTATGTATCAAAAGGTGCAGGACATGGGTGAAATGCCGTTACATTCTCTTGTCTCTCAACCTCATTCCAGGCCCAGGATCCCATCCATTGCCACGGGGATTGTGGGTGGCCTCCTCTTCATAGTGGTGGTGGCCCTTGGGATTGGCCTGTTCATGCGAAGGCGCCACATTGTCCGAAAACGTACTCTCCGCCGCCTGCTCCAGGAAAGAGAGGTGAGTGGTGAGGCTGGCTGCCTTTGGATCAGTACCGTCCTCATGACCCTCAGCTGCGGCAGAGGTGAGTGGTGAGGCTGGCTGCCTTTGGATCAGTACCGTCCTCATGACCCTCAGCTGCGGCAGAGCAGAGAAGGCCTCCCTTTGAGAACTTGCAGCATGGATTTTATAGAGCAGACACTGTTTTAGCTTGCTATCCCTGTAACAAACACTCAGGATGATCCATGTATAAAGAGGAGATTTTAATTCGGCTCATGGTTTTAAGAGGTCAGGGTTAGCAACATTGTTTTGGGCCTGGGGCAGGAGTGTGTGTTGGAGCACATTAACTCACCACACGGCAGGGAAAGGGAGCTAATGCCCCCCCCCATTTATAAAGACCCCACTATTTCCTAATGGCATCATGGTCCATTTTTAACACATGAGTTTTTGGAAGACATTTGCCCAAACCATAGCATATACATAATTGCCGCTATGAATTATTTGCTGTGATGGAAGAACCAGGAAAAAAATGTCCAATTATACACAATTAGTTATATTTCAATATCTCCATTCAACAAAACATTCGTGTTTTAGGCATTGTCTTTCAAAATTCAAAGCCGAGTTGATGCCTGCCTAAAGGGTAGCTCCTGTGTGTGTATATAGGAAAGTAATCAAGAAGAGAGACATTGAAATCTTATGATGACCCCATGATTGAGATGTTGTTTTGGAGGGAAAATGCCACCACCCACACAAGTGGCTGCTCCTTTGTGACTTCTCTATAGAATGGGTGTTAAGCCATTAGCCTTTAGCCCTGTGTCTGGCACTGCATTAGAAGCCATTGTCCTTGATAAACAGAAATGACCCCAACAGTTACGGTATAACATTTTTCTTGCTATTATATGTCAACTAAAACACAGAAACAGACATGGAAAGTACAGCCCTCAAATGCAGCTGCTTTGTTAAACACCTGTATCAGAGAATCTGGGTTTCTCTTGTGTGTTATTAAGTCCTGAAGAAAAGGTATGCATTTCTCCTTTTGAACATGTGTGTTGAGTGCTTTGTACTAAGGCATGGCCACATGCTGTCAGCTGCTGGCCACTCTTGCTCTGAGTACATCTACTATCCATGTCACATATTGTGGAATGCAGAGCGAGCATCTCAGGTCTGCTTCCTTCTCCCTCACAGCTTGTGGAACCTCTCACACCCAGTGGAGAAGCTCCCAACCAAGCCCTCCTGAGGATCTTGAAGGAAACGGAATTCAAAAAGATCAAAGTTCTGGGTTCTGGAGCATTTGGCACAGTATATAAGGTAACATGCCTGGAGACAGTTCTGCATGAGGCCCTGGGAACCAGTGTTTGCCATGCTCTTCAGCCCTGTGTGGGTAAATCAGATGCCACAGCATTTTGGTGATTTTATCAACATCTGTCTGTTTTGCTGAAGATGTAGGAATTGCAGTGTTACCCCCGGTTATTGAAAGGAATTTTCTTTGTTAGCACTGTGAGATCCAAAGCATTTTCATAGATGACATTGCCCTCAATAGAGGCACTCATTGGGAATGTAGCAGGTAGAGACATAGGGGCTGCTTTTTTTGAACTGTCAGAATAAATCATATAATGGACATCTCAATGTACTTCTTCTAGGTCTATTTTTTTCATAATGTCTGATTCCAGTTAGAATGATCCACACTGTCTTTATAATTAGCTGTATTATTAGTTGCTTCTCTATCGCTATGATAAAACACCATGACCAAGGTGACTTAAAGCAGACTTTATTTTAACTTACAGTTCCAGAGGGTTAGAGTTCATAATGGCAGGGAAGCGTGGCAGTGGGCTACAGGTCTGGTGGCAGGAACAGGGAGATGAGTGCTCACATCTTCAAATGCAAGCACAAAGCAGTGAGAACAAACTGGAAATGGCGTGAGAATTTTAATCTCGTATCATACCTGCAGTGATGTGCTTGCTCCAGAAAAGGTGCCCTACCTACAATCCTCCAAACAGTGGCAGCAGCTGGGAACCAAGGATTCAAAAATCACAGACCACTCAGGACATTTCTCATTCAAACCAGCTCAAGCATAGTTTTTTGTTTTGCTTTGTCCTGATTTGTTTGAGACAGGCTCTTACTATGTATCCCAGATTGACCTTAAATTCAATCATCTTGCAATGGTGTCAAGTACCGGGATTACAGATGTGGGCCATTAAACCCCTTGGAAGTTTTATATGAATGTTTGTTTTAAATAATTAACTGGAATATAATTACATCACTCTCTCCCCTCCCATTTCTTCCTCTGCCCCTCCCAGGTATCCTTCATCAACCCTCTCTCGTGACTCCTACTCTCAAGTTGATAGCTCCTTTTTCATTATTATTGTTAAATATACACATATATGTATATATGCATATACATGCACAAATACATAAATACAACTGGCTAAGTCCATTTTTGTTGTTTGTGTGTATACGGTTTCAGAGCTGACCTCTCTGCATTGGACAACTGATAAGGAGGCTCATCTCTGGGAGAACTAATTCTCCTTCTCCCAGAAAGCATTAGTCACCTATGGCTCTTTTTCTGGGGCTGGAATCCCATGAGTTTTTCACCCTTCCATCTTAGCATGTCCACTGATATTGCAATGTTCTTGACTTGTTTATGCAGCCATTTCTAGGAAAAACTGTTTCACATCAGACTCTCTGGTATTCTGGCTTTTAACAATCTTTCTGGCTCCTCCTCTGAAATATTCCCAGTTGATCTCTGTATTGTATCCAGTTGTGGTTTTCTGTGATGGTCTCCATTTGCCATAAAGAGAGGCTTCTCTGATATAGAGTGGTATTTGTTTGTTTTCATGCAAAGAAGTATTCAGATTCTTAGAGCCTGGTAGTGAAGAGCCTCTAAGATATAATGAGTCCCAGAACTGTGGGCTTTGCGATGCAGAGCCTTGAGGACTGGAGTCATTAATAAAAAAACTCATCCATCTCACAAGGTAACAAGATGCCTGGCATGATGATTTCGGGTTAACGTCAGCTTTCTTCTTCTTCCCAGGGTCTCTGGATTCCAGAAGGTGAGAAAGTCAAAATTCCTGTGGCCATCAAGGAGTTAAGAGAAGCCACATCTCCAAAAGCCAACAAGGAAATCCTTGACGTGAGTTTCTTTTCCTGTCGAGCTGCCCACAGTTTCTGGATCTCAGAAAGCACCTGCTCTGCTTCCTGCCATCACAATGTTCGATTTTAAATAATTTTCATCACCACATCATAAACACTCAGTTTTCATCTCTTCTCGTCCTTCCTGATAAAGTACAGTTCTCTCCAAGAATCACTCTACCCCTCCACCCCGAAGAATGAAAGCTCAGAATTGCCATACGTTTCCCAGGGCCAGTCTTGATGCTAATTTCTTAGCATGTGTTACCATAGTGACCGAAGGATGCTCCCCAGCACAGGTTTTCCAGATGAGGGGATGGAGGCCCAAACTGCTCAGATTTCTATAGCTGAGGTCTGAAGTACATCACAATTTCTGAAATGAGCATTCATTTTTCTTTGCTGAATTAGCTTGTCTTTGCAATGGCTTTTTTTAAAGGTGCCAGAGATCAACAGCGTGAAGCCTACTAGACTGTTGCCCCACCTTCTGAACCCCTCCTAGTTAATGGACACATCATCTCCTATGTTGATGACCGCTACTTTCTGGAGCGTTTACGATGTTCATGAGAGCATCTTCTTGCTTTGAATTCTACTGAATTTTCTCCTACTTCTCCTAACCTTCTTAGCTCATGAAGAGGCTGAACTCAACTATGAAGAGGCTAATGCAAAGAGACCGTCTTGGAACTGGATAGAGCCCACTTCAGTATCTGTCAGGGCTTCCAATAAGATGTTGAAAACTACTCTTATCCTGAGACAGAAGGTTGAAGAGAAGAGAGGGAAGCTAAGGGAAACCCACACTGCCCATTCCTATGAAAGATGACACACGAGTGCAGTGTCATAGAAAGTCATGCATGCTGGCAATACACTTGTCAAGCAAAATCATCTTTCATTTTAAAGCTTGCGAATCAATGCCAAATCTTATTCATATACCCGGGGGGGGGGGGGGGGGGGAAGCAGACAGGGGCTTGAGAAGACGTTTTACTTACAGTCCATCACTTATACTTGTTAAAAGGAAAATCATTTAGCCAACCTTGATTCCTTAGTTAGCATTTTAATTCATTATGCATGCCCTAATAAATTACACCCAGTAATGTGGACTTGAGCCATGTTTATAAGGTAACAATATAAGGACAGTTTGAAGTTTGGAAATATGCTGAATGATAGCTATGCCCCAGAAAGGAGGCAAGAGATCTGCTTTTGGGGGCTTGGAAGTGACTACAGTAAATGAATCAAAGTCAAGTGCACCCCCATCTGAAGGCCCCTCCCCACTCTTGCTCCTTTGCCCCTTCCTCTCTCTGTTGCTCATTCTCCCTCTGCCTTCATTCTCGTCGGTTTTCTCCTCATGTGTCGGCCATCATGGCTATGGTGGCTAGTGGACAATGACCTTGAGGGCTTCTGGGTTGCTTGTCACGAGGCTGGGTTTGCCAGGCACTCAGAACGTCTTCTGTGTAGGACTATGTGCTGTTCCTGGCAGGCTCAGTGGGGGCGAGGGCACTGAGGAACTGGTTTCTGCTGAAGGAAGCAAGGCCTGTGGTTCTAAGGCCAATTTCAACAGGGGCTTAGTAGAACATCAATCGACATTGCCACAAGAACAGCCCACAGCGAATGTGCTTTTTAAATACTGGCATGCGCTTGTAAATGGTTCCAGTTACCCTGTGGTCTAGCTCCCTGTCATATGATTTTTAGTGATTTAATTAACTGGTAAACATGTTTAAATGTCAGGAATCCCTACCCTTTCACTTGTCTTAAAAATAGTTGTGTGTTTGTGTGCGTGCATGCATGTGTGTGTGTGTGTGTGTGTGTGTGTGTGTGTGTGTGTGTATGAGGCACACATGCACACTCATGAGCTCATATCCAAGTGTACATGATAAGGGATTGCCCTGAGATGTGTGTTTCACGACACATGTGCAGCGGTCAAAAGATGACTTGTAAACTTGATTCTCTCCTTACCTCCCTACACAGGCTGAGGGCTCCAGGGATCACAGGCCATCAGGCTTCCACAGCAAGCACCATTACACACTGAACCAGCTCACTGATCCACTACCACTCATTTTTATGCCTCTCCAGGAATTTAGCATCTCCTGGAACCCTTTGCCCTCATTCATAACACAAATAATTCAGAGTTGGGCGAAACAGCAAGCAAGGATCCAAAACCCATATCAGCAATCGTAACAAATATGGCTTTTCAGGGTCACCAAAGCCCCAGGGACAGACCGCCCTGCAGTGAGCCTGGGACAGAAGCCACCAGGGTCTCCCCTGTGAGTGCTGCCTGCTTGCAGCTGGTTCGGAGATTGTTGTGGGATACTAGGTATATTTGCTGCGGGTCACAATGCACCTTCCCCACTTCCAACATAAACAGGGGAGAACAAAGCTCACTTGAACGTTCGCACACGACTACACAACACTCCCATTGTGCTGGGTGTGGGCAGGAAGTGACAGCCCAGTTCTGTTTGTCTATCATAGTTTAGTAGGACCAACTGGCAAAGTTCCAGGCTCTGTGTGGCCTGACACCCACAACCCCTGCTCTGTTCCTGTCCCAGTCATCATCAGCCTATGGCAGTTAAGCGTCTCAAACTGCTCCAATTTGCAGATGGTTTTTCTCCCCCTCTAAAATGAATACAATATGTGCCCAAATCTCAAACACATCTTGAGAAAATAGGCCCAGCCAGAGGATTTCTTTGCTGTTATGATTGTACAGCTTCCCAGACCCAGAGGAGAGACGTGATTTGTGCTTTACTGGCAATCCCACGGCCTAATAATTTTTCCATATACTTTCCAGTTTAAATTTAGGCTAGGCAATGGAAAGAGAATGTAAAACAGATTTATATACTGCAGCATACGTGTGTGAGTGTGGGGGGGTGTGTGTGATGTTTCAGTGTATGTATGTGAGTGTACGTATGTGAGCATGTGTGAACGTGTGTATGAGTGTCTCATATGCATGAATATCCATTTCAGAGGCTGGAACTCGTATGCTGAGAGCACTTCTCCAGATGATCTTTGCAGGGCTGTTGTGGGCAGGCTTCGTGACCCAAATGCTTTCCCACCATTCAGTCTGAATCAAGCCTGCTGTTTTGAGAAGGGAGATCTTCCTCTAGACTGCCTGATGGCCCAGAGAACTCTCCTGTAAATAGGGTGTCTACAGTACCTGTGACCAGGGCTTCTCATGAAGTGAGCAAGTCACTGTCCAGGACATCCTGAGATCCAGACTCAGACCCCACAAAGGCCTAACAGCATCATCATTAGCCTTGAGGTGGAGGGTGGAGGATCATCTCAAGGAAGATACTAGCATTTCCTAAACTCTGAAATATCAGGGTGACTCAGGTCCCTTTCATCAAAGCTTTTACTAATAGCATATTCTATTTGGGTCTTTTCCTGTCAAGCAGACCTTCAACAACACCTAAAGAGAGGCCACATCCCACAGTATATCGGTATTTCATAGTCTCACATAAATGTCCCTGACACTGTGTACAGAGTATGTACTTTGAAACTCAGAACAAAATCATCCCTTTTTACCTGGAAAGGGATCCATGTGTCTCTCCCATCGGCCGCTGCCAGGGAGCAATCATAATACATCTGTTGTCCTTGCCTTGTAGGAAGCCTATGTGATGGCCAGTGTGGACAACCCCCATGTCTGCCGCCTCCTGGGCATCTGCCTGACCTCCACCGTCCAGCTCATCACACAGCTGATGCCCTATGGCTGCCTCCTGGACTATGTCCGAGAGCACAAGGACAACATCGGCTCTCAGTACCTACTCAACTGGTGTGTGCAGATCGCAAAGGTGAGCACAAGAGGAGCTCTGCCCACTGGGGTACACGAGGAGCCAGTGGCTGCTTTGGGAGGCAGGAGCAATGTTTCTGTGTAGTACAAGGCACCTTGACTTGCTGTACTCTGCCTTGGTCTTCCAGGAGACCATTTGTAAGATGCGATCATTTGTAAGAGCACGTGGAAAGGCAGTCTGGGCAACTGGGCTCACTGAGAAGATGTATGCATGTTTGTGTCTTTATTTTAGATTAAGTTCAGTTGCTTGGCTTGGGCACAGAACCAATGCCCACATACCTTGGTACTGGTTCGATGCTGTTGGATGTTGTCCTTTTTTCTCTGGAGTTCTTCTTGGTGAACACTGTTGTGATTTGTGGCACAGTATGGTGGTTTAATTCAGTTGGGACTTCATAGTAAGGTCAGCAAAACAGGGTGAGATCAGAAGAAGGAGGATTAAGAAGATGGAGATGGCTGGGCAGTGGTGGCACACTACTCTATTCCCAGCACTCAGGAGGCAGAGGGAGGGGAATCTCTGTGAGTTTGAGCCCAGCCTGGTCTACAGAGTGAGTTCCAGGACTGTTTCACAGAGAAACTCTGTCTCTAAAAACCAAAAAAATAAAAGCCTGGCAGTGGTGACGCACGCCTTTAATCCCAGCACTCAGGAGGCAGAGCCAGGCGGATCTCTGTGAGTTCAAGGCCAGCCTGGGCTACCAAGTAAGTTCCAGGAAAGGCGCAAAGCTACACAGAGAAACCTTGTCTCGAAAAACAAAAAACAAAAAACAAAAACAAAAAAAGATGGAGATGGTTTGGACATGTTGGCAGAGCCAGGACTAGCATAAAGCCTGATGTGCATATCTGGAGAGGCCGATGGAAGGGCTACTTCAGTGTCTCCCATCACAGAAATATTCCAAAGCCAGAGAGCGGCTGAGGGAGCACAAATCCCCTCCACCCCCGTGGGCTGAGGATGAGCACAGAGAAATAGACCAAACATTTAACTGCCCATGGCACTCTGAAGGACTCAGACTTTCATCTCAAATTTCTCCCATCTCAACCTCAGCCCTGCATCATATTTTGGCACCAAACTTGGAAAGTTTGATTTATTTTCTCACTGTAATGGCACATTTTTACATGGTTAAATTAAAGGAATTTGTGGTAAAGCCTGGTCTCTAAGTACGTGTCATCACTTCCATCCTCTTCAGACAGTTGACTAAGTTGTTGAAGGAGGTGCAAGGGACCACAGGAGCAGAGGCAAATGAGCTCCCGGATCTGGGCCATTTCTTCCCGTCGACAGGCTCTGCCCATGGTGGCAGTTGCTCCTGGCATGTAGGAAGGTGTGTGCTGAACTTGCCTCACCCATCTCTACGGACACATAGATGCATGCACATGTGACATGACCAAACCACCTCTTTCTGAGAGCTGTGGCATAGGATGAGGCCTGATTCTTAGTGTGAAACTCTGGACCATGCTGGGAAAACATCAGCCCCCTCCCCAGTGATCCAGACCGCAGCGTGTTCTTTATATGCCTGTGGCATCTGAGAAGATGTCTCAGCTGCAACCTGGAAAATCGGGATCACTCACTACTCACTCCTCTCCAGCTAGTCTAACCGTGGGTTTCAGCTGCTGCCGTTGTCCAGTCTTGATGCTCTGCACAGAATATCAGAGTTAAGCAATGACTGTTACAGAATAGTCCTCAAATAGGGCCGCATGTGCCTGAGTTGCTGTGGATTCCTGTTGCTGCTAAATGCTTATTGCTCGTATGTAGTTGTTTCTTGGTACTACCATGATGAAGTCCTACAGATTTGGTGTCTTATCAGAGTCAAAGCTTATCCCCTCATATTTCTGGAAGCCAACAGTCCAACCTCAGGATGTCTGCGAGACACTGGCTTCAAAGTCTCTTGGGAGGCTCATTGCTTGCTTCTCTGAGCCTCCGGGGTCCTCAGCACTCCTTAGCCTCTGCCAGCCTCACTGAACTCTCTGTGCTCTTCGTCTAGCTTTTCCCTGTCTCTTTGTCCAGGTGCCCTTTATTTTCCCATGCAGGTGCTATCACTGGACTTGAAAACACTGAGAGCAGATTTTCAGTACCCTCACCACAAAGAGATGAGGTCATGGCTATGCTGTTTAGCTTTGTCTCATTTTCTCCATATCAGGAACACTCACAGACACATCAAGTTGCAACCCATAAATATACACAGAAAAGAGGTGCCAATCATTGGACTTAGGGCTCATCTTAAATTCAGGTTGGTACACCTCAAGATCTTTAAGTAATTAAATTTTCATAATCCTATTTCCAAATAAAGTTCCATTCTGTAGTTCTAGAAAGATGTGAAATTTGGGGGGACACTATTCCACCTACTTCGTAGCTGAACTCTAGCTAATCCAGAACAACTTTCACTAGATATAGAAAGGTTTCTGAAGACCTACCCAAGTCCTCACTCCTGAACCCTGGAATTCTCCCTTGCATTTTCCTCCAAGATTCCCTCGTCATGAGGGAGACATGATGCTCTCCTTTTTCAAGCGGCCTCATAGTTTACTCTGCTTCCTTTATTCCTACATGCCAATCACTCAGAAGACATGGTTTATTCTTGAGTTTGTGACCACTTTCCCAAACTTCAATCCCAGAATGGGGAAGGGCTACCAGAACCCTACATTTCCTAGGGCGAGCTTCTCATGCATGACTACTTCTGATGCCCAGTTCACCAGAGGTTCCAGGAGACTTAGCATCTCAGGTTCCACAAAAGTGAATCCTCTTAAGGATGGGGCACAGCTCAGCGTGGAATGCCTACCTAACATATGCAAGACTCTGGATTCCATTCCTGTCACACATTTACTCTTTCTCTCTCTCTCTCTCTCTCTCTCTCTCTCTCTCTCTCTCTCTCTCTCTCTCTCTCTCTCTCAAGGTTGGCAGGTAGACCAATCAAGCTGTAATAATAATATCATCCTTTTGCCTTGACAGACAGAGAGTCTCTGTGAGTTTCGCCCAAACCAAAATAGGCTCACCATTTCAGTGAACTGTAAATTCAGATCTTGATTCTGGTGTTCACGGGTTGGGCAAGCTGGGCAAGCTGCTCAGTCTTCTTCAGCTGCTGAGCACTCATGTGTTCTGCCACCTGTCTTTTTACATGGTAAGGCAGAGAACAGTCAGCCCGTCACCTGCCTTGGGTTCCAGAGTACATTTTCTGCTGACTGTTGCCTCCTTTCTTCTCTTTTCTCTCTGGCTAAACAAGGTCAGCAGTGGTCAAAGTCAGTCTAGCTCTAGCTTGACGTGTTGCTTGGATCTAGATGTCTATCACTTTGACTTTATTTGAAAGTAGCATCTTCTAGCCCATGTTTTCCTGTGTCTGGTTTTGAGTCTTTTTTCTCCCTCTCCCCTTTATCTTAACATTCACATCGGAAGTTTGAGTGACTTCTAAACCACCCCTCTGAAAGCATGATAGTGCCCACCACAGACCGCATCTGTATAGTGTGGGTGCCGTTCAAGCATGAGCTGCCAGTGTTTCTGAGGTTTGACTGTCTCTTAAGATAGTTTTCTACATAATGTTAATCATAATTTCTGCCTCTTATTTGGGGCCACTGTTGTGCTGCTGTACTTTGTGTATATTATTTTGATTGGAAGTCTTGTGTATATTATTTTGATTGGAGCAGTTCACTCTTTGCCTGTGGTATGCCTGCTCGGGAATTCACAAGGAAACCTTACTGTGCTGGATTGAACCAGCCAAGTGGTGGAGTGTACACCCCTGACGGGGAGGAGCATGATGTTTTCCCGGGTGCACAGGAGAAAACTTTGCTCCTGCATTAGTGGCAACTTATCTCATTATTACAGTTTTCCTTTTCCAAGAGCAAAGAAAAACTTCCCAGACATTTAGTGGCTGAGCACAAACTCAAGTCCTAGGATTTCAAAGTAGGATCTATTGACTCACAAATACCTTCCTTGACCCACAAAAGCATTGACCAGCTTCAAAAGTTTTCTAGACATTGGTGGTTATACAAGTCCATTGTCTGAGCTAACCTGCTAAGAAGCTTGAAAATGGAGGGGAAGGAGGGGAAGAAACATGGAGAGAGATGGGAGGCAGTTTAGGGAAGAAACCAGTAGAGGATTGAGAGACTGTAAGAGAATTATACTCTCCTTACCATTTATGGCAAAAAATGATTCTCTTCTGTACATATAACCTGAGGAGCCTCAGGAGACCTAAGTTAGGAAGGGTTAGGGAGTCTCCCAACCACCTCACTTCAAAGTTTACCACAAGCTTCCACTTACTAGAATGAGCTCCTTAAGTATGTACATTCCTCTTGGAATATAAAACTGATAAACCCAAAACTATATCACTTCAAAGTTAAGGTCATGAAATATCCATTCACCTTGGCAAACACCACTCCTGTCCGTACCCTTAACTCATGTGAGCACACATTATCGCAGAACCCTACAATAAACAAAGTTGCATGAGCTAGTCCTTTCCCCAGACTCTGGACACCAGAGCTTTGCTTGTCACTGGGATTGAGATCTCACAGATTTGCACTTTCAGACAAACATCTGACTGACTCCAACACCTGTGCACGGTTCTAGGACCAGGATTTTGTGGAATATTCAAGACCGCTGTCTGAGGCAGGGAATCTCAGGAAGACTGGTTTATGGGCGTTTATGGGAGACCACAACTCTGTGAGCACCGAACTACATTTAAGTCAGTCTTGGTTTTAGGTTCCCACAATAAAAATTAAGAATGGTTTATTTCTGGAGCTGTGAATTAATATTTTTGGAGTGTAGGTTATCAGGCTAATTAATGGAAGCCTTGGAAGCCGAAAGTCCTGTAAGAAAAGCTACAGCAACGCAGTTCTGTCATCGTAGAGGAGAGGAGAGGATGGGAAGGCGAGTGGGTAAGAGCTGAAACAGGAGCTACTGTCTGCGCAGATACGTGTGGGAGAAGAGAGGCTCCCACTTGCTCTGTATACCATCAAATATGCAGCTTCCTACTCCGGTGCCAGCTGGACGCTGGTCTTTACCACTCACATCTGCTCCCTCAACCATGGCTTCTGCAGGCTTCAGGGCAGGACTGCACATTCCCATTTGGGTGGACCTCCCATCTCAGTGACAGAGAACACCAAAGTGGAGAGTGATGCAAGGCACTCACTGCTCCTGCCCACAGAAGGAAGGGCTTATAAGATTCGTTTGCCTTCAAAACACACACACACACACCCCTCATAAATAACTGCACAATACAACAGTACCCATACTAGAAGGACCAAATATTTGCTTTATTGTAATTATTTTAAATTTTTTTCTTTCATCCTTCATCATGAAAAAAGTTATAGTTAAGTATAAGCAGTCAACATAAGCTGAACCCTTGAAAATATAAACATAAAAAGCATGTTCACCAAAATCCAGCAGGTATAGAGTGAGCATTTAGCAGCATGTACACTTGCTCGTATGTTGACATTCTTGTCCTGCACTTGATGCTGGAGCACAGAAACACTCCCCAGCTGTCTCCCTGCTCCTCTCCCTCCTTGCACAGGAAAGTGTGGGGGCCACTAAGTCTGGGATTATCCTTATCGGGATTTCTAGGGCAGAACAGAAATGGATCCTGCTCTAGCCTCTCTGAACTTTGCCCAAGACATGTGGGATGTACAACCCTTGGGAAATTGGCCTTTAAATGTCACTCTCTACTCTCAGCCCTTTCTTGTTCTGCAGCAGGGTAACGTGCCAGAAAGACCTTTGATATCCCTGTGAGACACACAACTAGGCCAGCCCTTTTCAACAGAAGTTCCAGTGTGGCTCCTTAAGTTCCCTTCTTAACTTCAGCTTTTCAAAAACCATTCTCGCTGTCCTATAGCAATTAAACAAAAATAAATATGTTAAGCTCAATTAAAGTAAGAGGAATCAGGAAATGAGCCTCCCAAGGGGCCCTACAGGAGCCAGTGCTGATATTACTGTTTAGATTCTGAGAGTTCATAAGCAATATCACAGCTCTTATCTTTAGTGACCTGTTAAAATATAACCCTGTTGGATTCTGAGATGGCCTCTCAAACTGCCTTGAAAGTGTGTGGCAGAGCGAAGTGGATGGACATGTGTCTACAATGGATCTAATCTCTCTGTCCCCAGTTTACTTAAGACCCTTGCTGAGCTGTGTACCTCAGAGCATGTGGGCACTCCCCTCTGGCTTTTCCAAGCCTTTTCTGAGGAAACCTGTGTTTATAGTAAAGCCATGATGCTCCTTGAAAGCCCTGAGCCTGTGGGTGTGATGAGCCAGCAGGGCTCCATGGGTTTATCAGGCTCGCACAATGACAGGGAGTTCTTGACACACCACCAAGTACTAGATTTTTGTTGTTTTGATTTTGATAGCACAAGCAGTGTTGGCCCAGCCAGCAAGTTTCATTCACAGGCCACAGCAGGGGAAATTAGGATTAATCCCCATGGTGTCTGGAGACTGAGAACTTGTCTGAGAAGCGGGTTGCTCCAGGTCTCTAACAAGTTGGCCCTGTAGGTACCTAAACAGAGAGGCTGCTGCACTGTGGTGGTCACTGGTACATCCTCAGTACTTAGCATTGCTGCTGTCATTCATTAAATTATTCGTCGTTTAACAAATGCTCAAAATGTGTCCCATGAACCACATCTGTGTTGAGCATTTTATTGTTGTTTCAGACAGTGTCTCATAGAGCCCAGACTGGATTCAAGGGTAGCCTTGATCCCCCAATCCTCCTGGAGCTACCACTGAAAATCTGACTACAGCAGTGCACCACCACACCTGGGTCTCTGTTAAACATTTAAAGCAGCGAAATAAAAGTCAATACAGGTAGTTGCGTGGAGTTTGAAATGCCCTCTCAAGATCTCCTTGTGAATTTAATAAGTGGACAAAAGACAAGAAGCTTTAGATAAAGGCAGAAGGAGAGAGAGGGTGACTGGTCCTCTGCATAGAGACTTGTCACTTTAAGCCTGTGCAACATCCCCACAGTAGTTCCCAATGTGAAGAATGAATGAAAGAAAGACATGCTGGACAGTAATAGAAGATAGCAAGGGTGAGAGGGTAAGGATGAGGGGAGAGGAGAGAAGAAAAGGGGGGCAGGGAGGGAGAGAGAGGGAAGGGGGAGAGTGGAGGGGAGAACCAGTGAGGACATTCTACCCAGGCAGAAGGCCAAGTGTTATCACCCCCTTTTCTAGTGGGGAAAAGTTTATCATATTTAGTATATAGAGTCCTTACTCTTAGAAGACACAAGGGCACCAAAGACCAGAACAGTTACAGTTCCATAAATCAGAGAGGTGGCTGGAGCTGAGGAAGGAGCACCCTCTGAAGTGCCATCACACAAGAGAAAGGGGCAGAGAGAGGGAGTCTCGTGTTTGGAACTGTTTCTCTGGCTTCTGCTCCTTCCTGTCCTTTCGCTCCCCATCAGTGATTTCTAACTTGGAAGTGCTAGTCCAGAAAAGACACTGCCGGTTTCCTCTTTACTTTTATTTCCTTGAGCATGCAAATCTTCAAAAAGAAACACATAACCTGAACAGCATCTAAAATACATAGGCACTTCCTAAATAATATGATAGAGAGGGGGATAGTTCTTGTTCACAAGAGATGTGGACAGTGATTTATTTTCCGAGGAAAGAAAGACATCAAGGGTTTCCAAAATACAACTCAAAGCTGAGTTTTGATAGCAGCCTCCTGGAAATCTACTCTCTTGAGATGGCTGGTTCTGTGCTCAAAAAGAACGTTATTTCATTCTCATAGGCTAAGTCAACAATAATCTTTTATGTGAGAATCTGTGCAAAAACAAGCAGTTTGCCCAGAAGTTTAGGGGATGATCCTTGTCTATAGGTCTACTCTGACAATGCACTAAAGTGGAGTTGCATCCACCATCATGAAAACACTTTGACAAGAAGAGTTGGTTCAAGTCTCACATTTCCAGGGTGTCCTCAGCAAGCCTTGCTCTAGGTCAGCTCTGTACAGGAGAGTTCATAAAGTATTAGTCTGATAGGAAGTAGGCGATGGAGCCCACCCTCCTGGCCAGAGAGGACAGGTGTATTTGCAAATAGAGGAGAGAGTAGAACAAAACACACAAGACTTCAGCACACTTGACTCCTTCTCACGTGTCCCTCCGGACGAGCCTGGCCCTGCATAGAGAAGGCATTGCTGGTAAGCTAGTATCCAAATCAAGGTAAACTCCAGGGGAGCCCAGCTCAGCTGATCCCACACCAGAGAAGGAGTAGAAGCCAAACGTGATGCCCGTCAGCCAGCAGGAGGAAAACTGCCTGTGACAGGGATGCCAGAAGGTTTAAGCAAAGACAGCAGTTCAAAGGGAGTGTTTCTGGGAATTCACTGTGCACCAGTGTGCCGACTACATTTCAAGCATTACCTCTTTATTGCTATTGTATCGGTGATTCCAGTTGCAGCAGAATTGTGGAGCAGCCATGGAGGTGGTAAAGAATGGTGTCTTGTAAAACATACTCAACACTGGGCAAAGTCTTCTTTGTTGGTAGTGATTCACAGAAGACAGCCCAAGGAAAATGACAAAAGGATGCCTGAAATCCACCAAGGAACCCTGCTTTGCCATAGTCTAGTGAGATTTGCACTAGCCCCCTTAAGATAAAGAGAGAGCTGATGCCTGAGGCCTCATAGAGGCTCCAGGTAGCAAGTTGTAGGGGAAGCAGCCACCTTAGGTCTGCACCCAACCTTTGAGTCTTACTCTATCTACCACTGGTCTCCTCTACGTGTGTGTGTGTGTGTGTGTGTGTGTGTGTGTGTGTGTGTGTGTGTGTGTAGTTTTTATTATTAAAAAAAAAGATTTTCTTTCCTTTTACATACCAACCCTTTTTCCCTCACCCTCCTCTTCCCTCGCTTCCCCCACCTACCCCCATCCCACCCCCTATTTATTCAGATAATTACTAATGTTTACCAACTTCGAGTTACAGAGTATGAAGGCTAACACTATGTCCCCTGGTGTGGAGCAGCCCAGGGATTCTTTCGGACTTAACCTTGAGTTCAGGTGCATGAGCACCCACCTTCAAAAGACACTGGGGAGCCTCTGGATGGTCCACTCTCTCACTTCAGGGCCCTCTGTGTTTCAGGGCATGAACTACCTGGAAGATCGGCGCTTGGTGCACCGTGACTTGGCAGCTAGGAATGTGCTGGTGAAGACACCACAGCATGTCAAGATCACAGATTTTGGGTTGGCCAAACTGCTTGGTGCTGAAGAGAAAGAATACCATGCAGAGGGAGGCAAAGTAAGGACCTAATAGTAGATCAGGAAGCATCTCCCTGGCATCCAGACCCATCCCCCTACCTGTCAGCTGTGGGCAGCATTTGTCAAACATTCTGAGTGAGGTCACAGGAGCTGCCACCATGACCTGGGGTCTAGTCAGGGTCATGTCCTACCTTGTGAATGGAGTTTGGTGGGAGAGGTAGTGAAGAGGGAGACAGCCCCCCACCTCCCACCCCCCACCCCCCACCCCTGAGGCTAAAGAGAGCAAGCTCCCAACTCCAGGTGACATTAGCAACTGTTGAGTTCAACTCCCTCCTCCAGGAGGAAAACACCCTTCAAAAGACCAGCTGGGAAATATCACAGCTAATTTAGTAATACCCTCTCTTGAGACTCATATTGAATAAGCTGTGTTGTTCTGGGAGTTCCGGTGAGTCTGTGTGACTCACGCTGGGGACTGGTAGTGAGGGGGCTGGCTATCTTCCCTCTGTATTGTTTTTAGTTCCTTCAAGGCCTCAGCACAGCAGTGAGGAGTGCACAGCCCTGCCAGACCCCCTAGATGACCCCCAGCCATCCCCAGCTACAGCCCTCTTGTCATGCTGACAGCATGGCCCTAAATAGCACCATCAACCCCATGAACTTGGTTATTGAAAACATAACCCAAAGTCTGGGAGCTAGGGCTGCAGGGAAATACCACAGCCTTAGTTCGGCAAAATAGTCCATCTCCCAAAATGCTCTCAGCTACAGCTTTCATGAAGTGGCTCTGGGACCATCTGCTCTCTGGGATATTTAAAAACCCCTACTGAGAGGAAAACCCAAAGCCTGGCAGGGAGGTCAACTGGCTTTCCACATTAGTCATTTGTAATTACACCTAGAGCGACTAGATTTTTCAGCTATAAGCTAATAGTCTTCTTGCTGCTTTATTTCCCATCGTCCCAAGGTACCTATCAAATGGATGGCTTTGGAATCAATTTTACACCGAATTTATACACACCAAAGTGATGTCTGGAGCTATGGTGAGTCAAAACTCTGACGCTAATGAAATTGTACTAGGGCTAAGCTGGTTCTTATTATTTGTTAATTGACATTATGTGCTCTGACATGCAAGTGTTACCTTTCAAGACAGTGAGCATTAATAATGGAGTTGCTGTGTCTGTCTACTGCACTAAGAGAATCTGACAAAGGAAATGAAGCCTAACTACCACATCAAGTATCAATAGAGACAGCCATGAACTCAGGCTTCAAGGGAGGTCGTAGAGGGAAGAGGGCCAGGATGTGGGCTAAGCCTCTGCCTACAGAAGTCAAACAGACGTAAGCTCTTGCTTTGAACTTGAAGGGAACCAAGGAAAAACAACAAATGAGGTTTCATGGGGGAAGCATTTCTGATAGAGAAACGATGCTTTCTCATGAAACGGCCAAGATGGTTGTTTCATCTGGTACTTGATTTAATATCTCCGTGTCAAAGAGAGCAGCTTGACAAGGGTGACCCATGAGGATAACTGTAGGAAGTAAATAAGAACAGGAAAACAGTTGCTACTTGTTGCTCAAGAAAGAACCACCTCTCCAGGGCCCAGTTCTTCTCAACACAGCATAGCCGTGCACAGGACTCTGCTTCCTGTGCACAGGACGGCCACTCTTGCTAAGCCTGCCTTGCATGCTCTTCTCTTATCTTGAGCCTATTGTGGCCTCACCAGTAATGCCCTTGGTTGCTGTGTCTGGTGCTTGGTCCTTGAATTTCTCCCAGCCGTTCATGGAAAGGTTGGAAAATACTGCCATTATGAAATACAACCTCAAAGGGAATCAGGGGTAGTTTATTCTGACCCAGACATGGGTGGTCATCAGCAAGAAGCACAAACTCAGGCTACCCTGAACATTTCCCATGGAAGCAGATATATCAGATTATACTAGCTCTAGGACAAAGAACATTCTATGTCAAATGCTTTGCAGTTTACAACCATATTCGTGCAGTCCTTATGTCCACTACTGTGAGTATAAGGCACTCAGGACAGCTGGGTAAGTGGACGGACCTTGTTCTGTGGCAAACTCTTACTCCACAGTTGTCCTTATCTTACGGTTATTACTGAACCATTCCACTTATCAGTCAGCAGCTATATGCCTCACAATAAGCTAAACATTTTATGTATAAGACCTTACTAGATCCTTGAAGCCATGCTACGAAACAGAAGGTATTATCCTACCTGATAGGCAAACCAAAGGTATCAGTAGTGAAACCAATGGCTCAAGGCTATGGGAACATAAGTTTTTAAATACTTAGCAACAACAATGACTAAAGATTAAGTGGTGTGTTGCCCATTAACTCATGAAGCAATAACTTTCCTTGCCCGCTTTGTCTGCTCAGGAGTCACTGTGTGGGAACTGATGACCTTTGGGTCCAAGCCTTATGATGGAATCCCTGCAAGTGAGATCTCGTCCATCCTAGAGAAAGGAGAGCGCCTTCCACAGCCACCTATCTGCACCATCGATGTCTACATGATCATGGTCAAGTGTGAGTGACTGGGGTGACCATCCATACTCACGGAGATGGGTCTGGAAGGACTTAACTACTCTTAGCCAAATATACAAGGCCTTCATTTCCCTGAAGAAACATCATCAGTCTTTAAGGCAGGCACACAATTCCAGAAACGTCATAAACACCTCCTGCAAACATTCTTTAGGAATCACTTGCTTGACTCATCCTGACCTCATATTTTCCCATATTTGCAAGCAAATAAACTAAAGTCTTTCATAATCCATTATTCCAAAGTATTCTATTCTCTGAGTTGTCCAATGACCTTACAAAGTTGCCTTACATTTTGAGACCTGTTGCCAGAGAGACTTAATGTTTTCAAAATGCCTAACGATGAGTAACCATGGGAACTGGATGGAATCAACATTTCTGCTCCGGCTTAAACCTTTCAAACAGTGGGTTTACGTGAGGTCTCCTGTAGTATAGCAGTTAATCATTTTAATCCCAACAGGAGTGTGCATTTGGATCAGTGCTCTTATTCCACACAAATCACAAGTGTGCTCAGCTCTGAAAGTAACATTGCACATGTGAGAACCTTGGCATCAAAGCATAGCACAGGAATATGGCAGAGGCACGGGCTCCCTCAGTTTGTTTTCTGTTGTGGTGATAAAACACTGACCAAAAGCAGCTTGGAGAGGAGTGTGTTTATTAGGCTTAACAGCCTACTGTCTGTCCATCGTCAAGGAAAGCCAGGGCAAGCGCTCAACTCAGGAACCCGGAAGTAGGTTCTGAAGCAGAGACCATGGAAGAATGCTACTTACTGACTTGCTCTCCCTGGTTCCCTCAGCCTGCTTTCTTACACACCTGAAAACCACCAGCCTAGGGGTGGCACCACCTACCGTGGGCTGGACCCTCCCACATGACTCATTAATCAAGAAAAGGCCCGTGGACTTGCTGACAGGGCAATCTAATGGAGGCATTTCCTCAATTGAAGTTTCCTCTTCCCAGATGACTCTAGCTTATTTCAAGTAGACACAAACTAACCAGAGCACAGCTGGGTTAATATAAATAACAATGTATCTCTGAACTTTAGACCAGAGAGTTGATCTTTTCTCACTGCTTTGGTTTGGATTGAGGAAGCTGAGGCCCAGAAAGGTTACATGATATATGTCTAAGGTCACATAGCAATTTGGCCTAAAATAGTTTGACATCCAGTTGAAACAAAATAAATGTGAATCCCCAAGAGGCACAGTGATTTCAAGTCCGCAGTTTATCCTCCCCATCACTGAATCTATATTTAGATCATTGTGCAATCCCGTGCACCAACGTGGCTGCTAAATATATCTTCACACAGAAGGTAATAGCTTTATGAGGCTCTAGGGTCAGTCCCCAGCACGGGAAAAATAAATAAATAATAGGACATGGATGTAGCCTTGTCTTGTGTATGGATGGTAACTGATTGTAAAAGGCTTTGGTATTTCTCTGAATTTAATCTGGTTTCCAGTCTGGAAGGCTATGAAGTGGGGCCAATGACAGTGTGGAGGCACACCGAAGTCAGAGCAGTCCTGTAGTGACTGCTACACAGCACTGCTCTGTGGTCATTGAAGACCACAGTGTAACAATGATGACTAAGGAAGAACAGGTGTAAGAACATGAAAGTATCTTATTGTTGCTCTGACTTAAGGGTATTGTGTAGGGCTGGGAATGGATGCACAAGTCCCTGGGTTCGATCCCTTAAAGGCAACAGCAACTTCTCATGGACTTTGAGAACCAACCAGTGTCAGCTCTTGTGCCGAGGTTGCGAAGTCGGCCCCAAAGATTCTGTGTCTTCATCATTCATTTGCCTAGAAAGCTCGTAGCATAAGTGCTCTCTCTAAGTGACGCCCTCTTGACCATTTCTTGCAGGCTCTAATTGCTCTACTTTTCTTCATTCTTTTCTCAGGCTGGATGATAGATGCCGATAGCCGCCCAAAGTTCCGGGAGTTGATTGTTGAATTCTCCAAAATGGCCCGAGACCCCCAGCGCTACCTTGTTATCCAGGTACCGGGCTACAGTTTGTACTTCCATCGTCAAAATCCTTCCAACAGTTTCTGATACCACTGTGCTGGGTCAACACAACCTGTGGGACATTTTCTTGTTAATAAATCCTTTTGTGTATTGGAGCTGCCTCAGTTACAACACAATGATTCTGAACTACATGGGGATAAGCGGTGGGTTCCACCCAGCTCCAAAGTCACCCTGTCATTTGAGCAGTCCTACCTGGACCCAACCTGTTCCTCAGGTTCACATGTCAGTCATCTTACATTTTGGCTCATTAGAGCCCTGGCTTGGCTAAACAGAGAAGCGAGACTTCACTGGCAACCTACATGGCTTCCATCCTTGACTCTGTATTCATCCCTGTGCCACCTGGTACAACCAATCAGCCCATTTCCTCATCTATTTCTGAAGTAACAAAACCAAGATCATTTGACTTTGTGGATTTTAAGCTTCAGTAAAATAATATATGCAAAACTCCTTGTGTAACATTGTGTAGAGGACAGTAAATGTCCCCCCATTGCTTCTTCTTCTCCTTCCTCTTAAGCGGTTTTTCATATGCAGGCTGTCAGAACCAGATTTGTGTCTTTTATTACCTTGCAAAGCATCCACACGTTAGTATGCCAAGGGCCGTGTATCTGAGAGCCACGGAGGTCACATGATAATTAAACTGACAAGCCTGCAGACACCTGTTGATAGAGACTCTCACTCTGTGGCCAGGAAGCAGAAGAGCAGCTCCGTTGCCCTTTCTAATGGTCTCAAAATCTCTGCCCCAGGGGGATGAAAGAATGCATTTGCCGAGCCCTACAGACTCCAACTTTTACCGAGCCCTGATGGATGAAGAGGACATGGAAGACGTGGTTGATGCTGACGAGTATCTGATCCCACAGCAAGGCTTCTTCAGCAGCCCATCCACATCTCGGACTCCCCTCTTGAGTTCTCTGGTATGCTCTCTCTCTCTCTCTCTCTCTCTCTCTCTCTCTCTCTCTCTCTCTCTGTCCCTCGCTCTCGCTCTCTCGCTCTCTCGCTCCCTCCTCCCATGGTTTATATTGATTAATTGCCATTTTCTAGATTATACTTGGAGAAAAAGAAGTAAATTCTAACAAAACAGAACCTAGCATCATAATCAACAGTTATTTATTTTGTTGCCTAGTTTTCCTAAAGCTGTAATTCAAGACAAAAATCTTCTCTCCAAAAAAAATTTGCTTCCATCCAAAACATTAAACACCTTGAAATATTTCTACTCAGTGAGACCTACCTCCTGCATCTGCTAGAAATGGGTGAGAATGTACCAGTGTACCTGAGCAACATTGTTTTCTTTTTTTTTTTTTTTTTTCCAGAGTGCAAACAGCAACAGTTCCACTGTGGCTTGCATTAACAGAAATGGGGTATGTATGAACATGTTACAAACCAGCATCAAATAAGCTGGTTTCCAAGTCCTGTTACACAGGGAAAGTGCCCATCTCTGTCCACATCTGCTGACGTGCCTTGCTGCACATTCTTTTCCACACCATGGCTTCTTTGACCGGAATCCTAAGGCCGTCAAAGTGATTACTTATCGCACGACCACAGGAAGTGTAGTTCACAGGTAGACTGCATCAGCATCCCCTAAAGCTGTTAGAAATGAAGATGTTCAGGTCTCCAGCAGATCTACCAGCAGGATCTGTAGGGGTGCCACTAGTGTTGGCATGAGCCTTCCAAGTCACACAGAACATAATGAAGTGCAGTGCAGAAGCCACCACACCACTAATTCAGTTTTAAATAGCATAAAATAAAATATAAAATTCAACTCGTCACACATCCCGAGTGTTCAGTAGCCACGTGTGGCATGTGATGGCCTTATTATGCAACACAGATTAGAAGGCATCGCCATCCCTTCAGGACATTCTGTTAGATGTACTGATCAAGACATTGCCGGTCTCTAACCCAATGGAACAGGCATCACTTTGCAGCTTGTCAGAAATCAGCTTTCCCAGACCCAGACTCCATCCAGTCTACTTTGTCTGTTTTTGTGATGGAGTCTATGTAGCCCAGCTGGCCTTGAACTCATGATCCTCATGTCTCAGCCTCTAGAGCTCTGAAGTCAGAAGCACATGCCACCGTAGCCAGCGTGAATGTGCATTTTAATGAGACCACAGGTGGAGTTAATCTATAACAAAGTCTGAGTAATCCTCACTGGCTTCTTTCTCCAGCAGAGCTGTCGTCTCAAGGAAGACAGCTTCTTGCAGCGGTACAGCTCTGACCCAACTGGTGCCTTAAATGAGGACAGCATAGACGACACTTTCCTCCCTGTGCCTGGTGAGTAGCTTGCTCGGGAAATAGTCATTGGCCTTGCCGTCTGCCTTCATTTCCTCTGGCACGAGTCGGTTGTTTCTTTCCAAGTCATCCAGAGGTGGAGACTGGCATATCTGTAGATATGGTGAAGGGAGTAAAAAGAAACGGGAAAGTGAGCATGCCTGTGTCAAAGGCAAGTTACAGCTGGGTTTTCTGCAGATTTGTTGGGTTGGAAGCGAGTAGAGAAAGTGTCCATGTATGTATTCATCTACATACAAAAGATGGATATATGTGTCTTTTCTCTCTCTCTCTTTCACACACACCCTACACATCTTCCATTAAATTTGCAAAAAACCACATGTGCACATTGCTTTGAGAAGAACAGAAAATATCACAGTTTATTGGTCATCTCCATAGTACTCCCAGAACTTCCTTGCCCTCTGACGTCAGTTGTCTCACTGAAGAGGTTTGCAGAGTTCCCAGAAATTTCAGAGCCATGAAGTTCTGCTTTGGGAATCTTGGGATGAAGCTTTACTAATTCACATGTGCTTTCTTTTTCTTTTCAGAATATATAAACCAATCTGTCCCCAAAAGGCCAGCAGGCTCTGTGCAGAACCCTGTCTATCACAATCAGCCCCTGCATCCAGCTGCTGGCAGAGACCTGCATTATCAAAATCCCCATAGCAATGCAGTGGGCAACCCTGAGTATCTCAACACTGCCCAGCCTCCCTGTGTCAGCGGTGGCTTTGCCAGCACTGCCCTCTGGGCTCCAAAAGGCAGCCACCAAATGAGCCTGGACAACCCCGATTACCAACAGGACTTCTTTCCCCAGGAAGCCAAGCCAAACGGCATCTTTAAGGGTCCCACAGCTGAAAATGCAGAATACCTACGGGCAGCACCACCGAGCAGCGAGTTTATCGGAGCCTGACGCGGAGGGATGTCATACCAGCTATAAAATTTCCAGACTTTGCAGCAGCCCAGGACCAAGCCGCGGCAGCACCTCCATTCCCGACAGCCATGCCCATCTTGTGCCAAACGTCAGGCCCTCAGACTGGCTTAAAACTGTAGCTTTGATGGGCTTTGCCTTTGACCCAAGACGTGAGTGCCTCCTCTGACATACTCTGGGAAGTTGAAGGTACATTTTTTGATCTTCAAACTGGGAAGAGTCTACAAAAAAAAAAAAAAGGCATCCATCAAGAATGTTGTCCATTGGAACAGAAGTTTACCTCATGGTGAGGTGCATGGGGGAAAAAACACACGTAAGGAGATTTGCTGCATAGGGACCTGCATTGGGTTTTTATTTTCTTTACCAATTTGATTCGTGGGTTCTTCCAAGAAGGAAGAAGCTTGTTTGCGGTATGTATTACACAGAGTTGCCTGGGGCCAACTGTGATCAGACAGTTGGTTCCACCAGCTCTGCTTCAAGACACTTCTGTGGCAAGACAACTAACTACACTAAAAGCCCTGCGTGCCCTGAGCAGGCCACACGTGTACAGCGTGAAACCATGGCTGGTACGATAGGATAAGCCACTCTGTTACTCACCGGGCGGGGCTGGGAGAAGAAGGATGAAGGGGTAGAGTTTCCCTCAGACTTACTTTTGTACAAACATGTCCCTGGTACTCAAGCCACACTCTTTACTTACCAGTGTTTTCTGACTCTTAGAATTCCTTGTATGTTTTCCGTTTCATTGTTTTGAGTTGTAATATGCTTTCCCGTCTTGATGTCATAAAGTCAGCAAAAAAAAAAAAAAAAAAAAAAAAAACAGTATTATCAAAGAACAACCATGATGCCACATTTGAACCATCAGTGTTCTACCCAAAAGCCTTTAATCAAGATGTGGTGACAATGCAAAAGTTCAGAGGAATATAACCCAAAATTTTAGTCTCGGCATCGTGTCTGTTGAGGCATGGATCAGGAGACCACAAAAGTGATGCAGCTCTTCAAATCCGCTTTGTCTTCACCCCCTCTAGACCTCAAAATTAGTATAAACCACCTTGTGGAGAATAATCTTTGGTTCATTTTTATAAGCGTTTACTGGAGATATATTTTCCTCCCTGGTAAGCTGCCACCAAAATTTTCTTTCCCTTTGAGAGAAAATGATCTGGGCTACTGTGTAATAAGTGACAGCCCGTAGTAAGCACCATATGCAAGTTCCAAGAGAAAGGATGTTGAGAATCGAGTGGGACTCAGGTCACAAGCATGCAACCTGAGTTGGGAAGTAACGACAATGCTTCCATGGATGCTTTTCGGAAGAAATCACCCCCAAGTAACCCCACTGTCATCGGTGCCTCCGGCTACTCAAGGTCTCAGTGCTTCTTCTTATTTTGCTCATCCTTGCAGCCCAATGAGCTGTCTTTGGTAAAACAATATTTTAATGCTCCTGGTATCCATCCCTTCCCATTTATCAAGAGGTGGGTAGAAATGGACTTATAAACACTAACCATAAGGCAAAATAGTGAATGCCAAGTGCGTTATATCAGCCAGTCACCAAGAGCACAGAGCAGGGACGATCTAGAAAGTTCACAAAGGAAATAATATTGCCCATTGTCCTCTGAAATTAAAAAGGTCTTAAACATCAGGGAATGGAAAGTATGTTTCCTTAGAGAATTCAACCGAGAGAGCAATGACGGAGAACTCTACTAGTAAGTCGGGTGCAAGGCCAAGTCAGTCATCCTGCTGCTCCGTCAAGCCTGGTCATGAGGCTTGCAGCAGCCTCTGAGTTTCCTAACTGTTGTCCACTTCTGGCAATGTCAGGCTGTCATCTACAAAAATAAGAAGTTAGAAAATTAAGCAACATTTCTGGAGATTGAAATTCCAAGCCATTGCCAGGAAACGTCGCATTGATCGTTTATCCACCGAGAATGCAGAGGAAACATTTAGGCAGGTGTTTGTTCAAAATTGGAATTCAAAATGACCCTGTCACTTGTCGGGGCAGGTGATTGGTGAGGGAAAGCAGTAGAAAGCCAGTCAAACTGTAGCAATGAAATCTTAGTATTTTTGTACTTTGAAACACTTTTCTTATAACAAAATAAAGTAGCAAAAACTATTCAAAATTGCTTTTCTTCTTATTTAAATATTCTGCCTAAAGTTTAGTTGTTGTCAGGGTTAAGGTTTTGTTTGCCAACGTGTCCTCACTGTTTCTGTGTGGGAGACACGGGGCTGTGAGAGCTGCAAGGCAGACCCTTTAAAGCAGTGGTTCTCAACCTATGGGTCATGACCCCTCTGGGGGTGGTCAAATGACTCTTTCACAGGGGTCACCTAAGAACATCAGAAAACCCAGATATTTACATTACAATTCATAACAGTAGCAAAATTACAATTATAAGTAGCAACGAAAATAATTTTATGTTCGGGGGTCACCACAACATGAAGAATTGTGTTCAAGGTCGTTAGGAAGGTTGAGAACCACTGCTTTAAAGGGACCTTAACAGCCATTGGTGTAAAATAAAGTACAGAGAGAGGAGGCACCATCCTGGGTCCATCATTCTGTTACATCCCCGTCAGCCTATCTCGGCTTTACTTTTCCGTTACATAACCAGACTCATATATCTCCCAGGACATCTTCCTACTAATTGTCTCCATCCAATCTTAGATGAACTTGCCCTATACCCCGGCCCCACCCTAGCTCTTGGGTAGTTCAGGGGAAAATAAATATATGGAACTAACACTTAAAATGGGCACGGACATTATACATATGATCTACAAGGAGCCCCTATCATGATACCCTATGAAAATTACTTTTTACCTCATGATGGGAAATGATAATCTCTTAAATCCTAGATTTTCTGTTAATCCTGCTGCCATGAACTTTCTAGATAGAAGGACTGTTGTGGGGGGAGACCAAATTGCATTTCTAGCTAATGATAACACAGTTTAGGCATTTGTTGAACACTGTTTTGTGCCTTAGAATCCCATCCCATCCCCAAACTGCAGACATAAAAGAGCCTTGGACTGTATAAGCGCTAAAGGACTGGGTCTTGAGCTATGCTACCATGAGACATTTCCAGCCAGTAGAGTTTCAGTTTGATTCTTCTTAAGCCCATGGACTTTTCAGAGTACCCCCAGGATATCCAATAAATACCAAAGTTTCAAGAACCACTGTTGTAGAAAAAAGTGAAGACTTGAGAAAAGGACCCTCAGCCCTCACTAATGGCTGCCCATCTGCAGTCATTCATTTTGGTCCTCCGGTTGCACTTGTATTAGACAAAGCCAGTACATGATGCTCATGTACCTACTTCTACCCTCACTGCCAATGAGAATTCCCTGAAGAGCTTAGAAAGATTTCCCGAGACCTTACAGTCTAATCCAGTTAGAATCCCAGAGACGCACCCCACTGTTGATTCTAAGAGAGCCTGGGGTGAAGTCCTCATCTGCATCACCTTCGTCATGTCTACACGTCTGCCACTGTCTCTACCCTGCCAAAGTCAGAGCTGAATAAAAGTCTGGGTAGGGAAGAGACTCCTTGGCACATGGGACGGAAAATTGGCAGTCACCACTTTGCCTGTGACTTGGCCACAAATGTGGCCTTTCCAAAATCCAGCTCTCCCCTCCTTTCTTTTTTTTCTTTTTTTTTTTTTTTCAGTACAACCTGTTTCATCCTGAAAATGGCAAATATCTAAATCTGAGCCTTGCTAAAGTTCTGGGACATCTTACTAAAGTCCTGGGACATTTTGTGTTATCTAAGAAACAAGTTATAAAAACCAACAACCTCCTCCCACCCCCCACACTGCATGAGCTGTTCCCACTCAAGAAGCAGATGTTAAAATTTTGCTTAATCTCCACTTTCTTTTGATAAGCATGTATTTGTATTGTCACATAATGATCTGTTTACATTTCCTTGCTTGGAGGCTGTAAAACCTTAACTGAGCAGAAACCCTGCCTCCTTTTCCCAGCCACACCTGCCATTCCAGAGACAAACATCTTTGTACTGTTAAAGCCACATTTAGATAGAATTTGTAAATGTAAATGTAGTTTTGTAACTTTTTTTCAGTATTTTCTCTTTTTTATGTAGCACTGAACTTTGTAAAGTATATTTTTTTAGGAAACTCATTTTTTAACTAAAAAAACTGTATGCTTTAGAAAAACTGCAATAGAATCAAAATTTGAAATTGAAATCTTTGCTTAAAAACGGTTCAGCAGCGGTGAGGGGAGAAGCCTCTTCTCTCTTAGATGAGTATGCAGCCTCATTGCTGAGCTAAGCTGGGCGGGTCACTGCCACAGTGAATGGGAGGAGGGTCCTCTCAGAATCCTTCCAGGCAGAAAAGATGGAAAGCACACAAACTTAGTGCTGTGCTGGTCTGAGCAGGAGCTGTGGATTCTGAGCCAGTGTTCACACAGGAATTGCTGCCTGCTCATCACTGCTAGAAGAATTTAAATGTGTGTCCTTCTCAGATCATCTGCTAACATGACCTTGTAAACGTAAGAGGTTCGATAACACAACACTTTGTTGGTTTACATATTCTGATACGACATTAACGCCAATTATTTTGTTTTTATATTTACAAATGTCATTCACTTACTACTATGTACTAGGACATGTCTGGAAAGCCATAATAATATGTACGCTGTTTGGGTTACTCAATATATTCTTGAAGTCTATCAAGGGCAGACGGTCACTCTAGAGAAGACTTTCTCAGGCATGCAGTATAAAATTGCCTAGGTTGGTTTTAAAACTGTTGAAACTCAGCCATATCCAAGAGTAATCAAATATGAATTTCCATGGGGTAAAACCTGGGAATTTTTACTTCTTACAAAAATCCTAGGTCCCTTCTAATGTAGAGACAAGGCTACAAATCACAGGCTCAGGGATTAGCCCTAGACTTGCAGGTGACTCTGCAGAGGCAGATGATGTCCAGACCCAGAGACCCCTAAGCCTGCTTATCAGTATCTTTCTGGGAGATGGGGTGTCGTGTCAGGAACCTAGGCGGGATTCCCGCGGAAGTTGTCCAGGTATTAGAGGGTAAAGTGGCTAGCCAATGGGACAGAAGCAGAGGAAGTGTTGCACAGACACCCCCACCACCATTTTTGTGCTGCCAAAGCAAACTCTAATCAGAATGGGTGGCAGTAAAGCAAAGGTATTAGGCTGCTTGTGCATCCAACATCGTTGGCAACCCACCAGCCTGCTGCAGCCCCCCAACCTCCATTTCCCAAAGTGAAAATCTCAACCTACAATTTGACTGCAAAGGGCATACTTTAAGACAATTAGCAAATACTTGGGTGGCCTTCATAGGAATAAAGTTCCAAGAACAGGAATTTTGCATTAAGAAACACACACACACACATACACACATGCACACGCACACACGCAAATACACTGAAGCAGCTAATCCAGACTTTTCTGCCATGTACATATGCACAGTGATCCTCTGAGGTCTAAGCCTGTCTTGCCTGAATTACCAACAAAATTGCTAAGAGTCATTACCCCCAACAACATCAGAAAAATGTAACAAAGGATTTAGGTTTGTATGTCTTCGATGCACTTTTTATTTGGAAAATGTAATTCTCCACTCTCTTGATTTGGGTACAAAGTATGGTTGCTATACACTACAATGGCGTAGAAGTAAGACATCCCAGGATACGATGACGGTTTCTAGAAGTGATGACAGGACTGATTCACACCAGACAGCAGTCATTTCATGTCCGTTTCATTCACGCCATCGCTCTACAGCTTCTTCTACGGTGCATCTTAACTTTGTAAAGTTCTACAACGATGGAAGCAGTATCTGTACAAATGGAAAGCAGGGTCTCTGACATGCTGTCGATTGGAACATGTTGATTGTACACTAAGCATTGAAAACCCAGTGTGTCGTCTTCATTGTTTGCTGTTCCTCAGAACTTAATAACTTTGCGTTCTCTCTTAACACTGTCGGGCTGGCTTCTGTTATTATTCATATCTGACTATAGACATTCATTCCTGACTTTTTCCTGTTTTCAAAGTTATTTTCACTTTATAACTTGCGGATTTTGTGGTGCTGTGTGGACCTCAAATAAGCTGTATCCCCACCCCAACTGAAAACTTTTTTAAAAAAAAAAAATAATAAACCTTACTTTCAGAGAAGATTTAGAATCATAGCAAAATAGAAAAGAAAGTGCATGAAACTCCCATGTCCCTCCTGTCGCCACACATACGCCCTCTTTATTATACCCACCCTTACTGTAGTAGCCGAATAACTGTAGGATAAAACCTACAAGCCACTTCAGAGACATCCCTGGTACAACTGGACTCATTTCCTAGATTCTTTTGCAGCTCTTCAGATACAATGTGGTCCTTTCCAGACTTTCATATTCCTGACCGACGGGTAGACATACCACAAAAACAAAGGAAAAGGAAAGGCATCCTACCGATGAAACGAACTGTGCCATGGAAGAGAACCACTTCCAGAAACCCAGACCCAAGGACTGAGCAGCACTGAGGACCTAGGTTGGCAAGCACAGGGCATGAAGGGGAGGCTCGCTCCTCAGCTGGCTGGGGACAGCTGCCAAGTCAGTGTCCCCGGCCCACTGAGTGGTCTCTGGGGCTTTAAGTTCTTGACTCTCCAGTAGGTTGACTCCAGAGAATAAGCCAAGCACTTCATTCCACCACTTTCCCTCCAGCAGCTGTTCCCACACAATGCTCTACCTTGTTTCTTTTACACAGGAAGACTGAGCACAGGAAGCTGGGCTCTGGGGCTCCAACAGCCCTCCATCAGGGCTCGCTGGGAATCATTTCCAGGGAAGCCACTGATTTATCTCTGTGTTTTTCATTCTAGACACTATCAGTCATTTAAAAGTGTGGGGTTAGTCCATGGAGAATGAGATCTCCAAGACAGCTAGGTCCGTGTACAATAAGAAAATGAGGAGCTGCCCAGCCTTGGCTCTGGGCCTAGAACCCAATGTAGGGCTTTCCCACTCTCCCTGCTTCCTGACTTCCACCTACTGATTGGCTATATCCCCATCCTCTACATGTGGGCCTCTGGGAAAGAAAGCTCTGGAAGCCTCCAGAGCACACTTGAATGTGTTAGAATAAAAGAGTTTAGCGTCTCTACAGAGAAGAACAATTTACAGCAAACAATGTAAAGGTAGGATGTTCTAGGGCCCTAGACTTCTCTCTGCCCCTTAAGTGAAAGTCACGACTACAATTCCAGGTGCACAACCTTAACCTCTGGTTAAATCTCTGGTACCAAAATCTCCCTGCAGCCAACGTGTAGGCAGTTTCAGCCTAAAGAGAGTTGGCCTTTGGGGCAATAATCCCTTACCTTTAACTCTCTTTACAAAAGAAGATTCCCACATATGAAAGTATAGGAGAGAGGAACAGCTTGCTCTACATGCTTTGCCCCTGTGCTCCCCACGATCAGGCCTTCACGATATCCTCAACCCCCTCCAGCCACCAAGGCCTTTCTGTCCCTTGAAAATCAGAACCCTGACGAACTTGGAGGAAGAAGCAGTGAGAATACATGAGCTCTTTACCCCAGTCTCACGGTGAATACAACGCGATAGGACCCTGTGGACATCCATTTGTTAATTGCTATTGTGTGACCCTAGGGACCCTCCATCCTGTTGCTCATCAATGACACTGAAAGTTCCTGGAGACACAAATCCTGTGTGGATATCTGGGCCAAGCCTTGAGATCCTGACACAGCTTCTGTCTTGTGTTCCCAACTCCAGATCTGGTCACCAGCTAGGTAGCTTAGACGCTAAGTCCTAAAGGAACCAGAAACATGGCTGTGATTCCAATCCCAGAAGTTTCCCCCGCTGATCCCAAACAAGAGGTATTCCTCATTTCAGACCCAGAACACTACATGAGTATCTGCAGCCAGAGTAAAAGTGGAGTCTGTAGTGTCCGGCTCTCATCTTTCAAGTATGGCTCGACTGAGTCTGTACCCTGAGTCTAGAGGTCTGTATCCTATAGGCTTTAATAGGAATCCCCAGGTCCCAGCCACCAATCATGACTCACACAGTATGGGCAGGTGCCAGGTGGTTGATTCTTTACTCCAGCTTCCCACTCCCAGGGAAGGATGCAGTTTACGGATGGGAGAGGTCTTGTAGAGAACAAAAGGGTCCCCACTGCTTGGAACTGAAGGTGGTACAGCCCAAGGTGCCTGGTCACCAAAATATAAAGTCTCCAGGGCAGAAGGCTCATTCAGTATTCTACACACACAGGTCCTTTCCTGGAGCAGCGAGGCAGTAATGATCTAAGCAGCAGTTGTGGCTGAGGAAGGAACAGCCATCCTCCTGCTTCTCCAAGACTGTACGAGCCCACTCCTTAACTGCTGCTTGTATTTTGATGGAGGCCATTGCCTTGTAGGTTTCCATTTTCCCAGAACCCTCCCCCATTTTACCTTCACTGTATAACAGCCTTCACTGAACCCGAGCAGAAGAGGAACGAGGGGCCACCAGGGATAGTTTAAGCTGCGACAGAGCTTCCTATGCCCTCATGTTCTCACTCAGCTGAACTGTTCCTGCATGGGCAAATGTAAGAAGTGACCCAAGACAGGCTCTGAGAGTCGAGAACAGAATGAGGTGATTTGTGAAAGTAGGTGGGGCTTTCATGGTCCATCACTGGAACTATCTACTAGATGGAACTTTTCACTATTATTTGAAAGTATTTGTGTGTGTGTGTGTGTGTGGGTGTGTGTGTGTACTTATGTGTGAGTGCAGAGGCCAAAGGACACCACTGGATCTCTTGCTTTATTACTATATGTTTTATTTCCTTGAGATATGGTCTCTCACTGAAACTGGATCCAGTATAATTGTGAGTGCTACAGCTCTGGAGGGAAAGGTATCCTGACTTGTCAGGAAGTCAGACTATACCTAGAGTCACAATAGGACAGCTCAGCTCTGGAGGGAAAGGTATCCTGACTTGTCAGGAAGCCAGACTATACCTAGAGTCACAAAAGGACAGCTCAGCTCTGGAGGGAAATGTATCCTGACTTGTCAGGAAGCCAGGATATACCTAGAGTCACAATAGGACAGCTCAGCTCTGGAGGGAAAGGTATCCTGACTTGTCAGGAAGTCAGGCAATACCTGAAGCTGGGATTCAGTGGAAGATGGTCTTCCCGCAGGATATAGTAATCCTGCTCCTCTCCTAGAGAGAGCCAATACAGCTGAGCTCTGCCCCCACTTAAGGGGGCTTCCCAGCAGAGCTCTGTTTCTTCTCTCCGGACCAAGATGTTGCTTCTTTTGCTAAAGGGAAAACCCCTACAGAAATGTAGCAATATCCTCTGGTTCCTGGGAAAAGTTGGTACTTTTTTTCTGCTCTGCCTTGCTCAGCTCCACTAAGGGAACATCTCTGCATGATTTTTCCTGCTCAGTCCCCTAAGGGACATCTCAGCAAGGATGTCTACTCTGCACCAGCAAATGAAGATCTTCACCCAAGACTCTTTTGAGAGAGAGATTTATTTGGGAAGGAGGAGTCCAGGAGAGTGGCTGCCTCTGCCAGAGTGAGAAAGGACAATCAACAACTGAGCAGGCAGAGGGGCTTATATAGGGCTTCTTAGAGGTGGAGTTTCTCCAGGGCAATTTTCTGCTCAGGGATTGGTTAGTTTTCTTGCTGAAGAATTGGTTAGTTTTGTTGGTCAGGGGCAGAGATGGCTCTGATTTTAGGGCCAAACTGTGTTTCTTTCTCTGGTCCTTTTTAGCCTTTTGGCTCTAATTTTAGGGCCAGGGCATGTTTCTTTCACTGGCTCTGATTCTAGGGACAAAGTGTGTTTCTTTGGCACTGGTTTTGGGATCAGGGCATGTTTCATAGGTTCTGGGTTCAGGGCTAAAATGTTCCTTTCACGGAATCAGGTCTCAGGGTCAGGGTGGATTTCTTTAGTTCTTCTTTCAGGGTCAGGGTGGGTTTCTTTGGCTGACCCTTTTCCCTACAATAAGAGCCACAAGACACAGCAATGCTTTTGTCTCCATCATTCCACAGCACTGGAGTAACAAGCACGTGGCCACACCTGGCTTTTTACCTGGGTGCTAAGGATTTGAACTCAAGTCCTTATATTTGCACAGAAAATGTGCTTGCCTACTAAGCCCTCCAAATATGACCTGGTAAAGTTTCAAATAATATTATTGAAGTGTTTTAGAATATAGAAAAAGATGAGGTTTTTCCCAATTCAATCTACAAAGAGAAATAGCAGAAAGAAAGAAAGAAAGAAAGAAAGAAAGAAAGAAAGAAAGAAAGAAAGAAAGAAAGAAAGGAAGGAGAGAGGGAGGGGGAGGAAGGAAGGAAGGAAGGAAGGAAGGAAGGAAGAAAGAAATATGGCAAAAAGAGTCATTTGGTGATATAGATGTAGTCTTCTAAATGAGATACAGGAAGTTGAATCATTTATTCCAGAAACTTTAGGGAAGCTCGAAACAGGCATTCTGCTTATTTACAGAAGGCAGTTGATTAGGAAGGTACTGGCAGATGCTCACATACCATTCCATAAAACACAATCACACTTAATGACTTGATAACTTAGGAATGGATGACAGCATCTTTTAAGTAGATAAATATGCCTGCCAAAAAACCTGACACCTTGTATAGGAACCAGACAGGATTCATGATTACCATTTCAACTACTCGAAACTGTTCAGACATTCGGTGTTTAAGCAGCTTAGCTTTCTGTCACCACAAAAAAAAAAAAAAAAAAACCACACCCAAGATAAATTACTTGGCGAAAGAACAGTACTTTCTTGGCTTGCGGTTTGAGCCACTTTGGACAGTGAAAAAGTGGTCTGTCTGCTGTGTGCCTGATTAGGTAGAACATCATGGCAGAGCTGAAATATCCAGCCTGGAGGGAGAAAGAAGATGGAGAAGGATAAAGGAGAGAGAGGGGGAAGGAAAGGAGAATAAAAGAAAGAGGATGGAATGAAAGTGGGGTGAGAAAAGGGAGTAAGAGGGAGAAAGGCAGGGAGCATAATCTCCCTAAAAGAATGCACCCCACCCCAATCACACCACCCTAGACACGAGTCTTTAACACACACTTCACACCACATAATAGATAAGTGGGACTTTGGCAACAAGAAAAACACATTACCATGTATTTGCATGTTTAGAATATAGTGAGCAAAAGACATGTGTGTGACAAAATCCAGACAGCAGCCTGGTTGTATAAATAGTTTTAATGACTGTCCTGCTTTTTAACTACAACAACAGGGTTCAGTAACTGAAAAAAGAGATCCTATGGCCTGCAAAGCCCAAACTAATTTCTATCTGGCCCTTTACAGGAAAAGATTGTTCACCCCGAAAGAACTTGCTTAGAAGAAAAAGAAGAAGGAGAATGAGGAAGAGGAGCAGGAGGAAAAAGAGGAGGGGGAAGAGGAAGAAGAGGAGGATGAAGAGGAGGAGGAGGAGAGGAAGGGGAAGGGGAAGAAGGAGAAGGAGATGGAGGAGAAGGAGAAGGAGAAGGAGAAGGAGAAGGAGAAGGAGAAGGAGAAGAAGAAGAAGAAGAAGAAGAAGAAGAAGAAGAAGAAGAAGAAGAAGAAGAAGAAGAAGAAGAATCAGTAGGGCTAGCACATGCAAACGAAGAAGAAGAATCAGTAGGGCTAGCACATGCAAACGTAATCAACAGCTTTCCCTATATTGTTTAGATAATGGCAAATCTAAACAATATAGTGGGAAGGAATTCCATTGCAAATAGTAACTAGAAACTGAAGAGATGACTTGGCAGCTAAGAGCACATAAGAGCATATAGTGTTGCAGAGGACCTTTATTTAATTTTTATTATTTTGAGAATTTAACATATGATTATTGTATTTACGTCATTTACACCCTTTCTCCCTTCCCTCTTCAACTCCTCCCATGCCTTCTCTCACTTCCTCTCAAATTCATGACCTCTACTTCTTGAATTATTATTGTTACATATGTATACATACAAGTGTTTATAGATAACCACTTAACATTGGATAGATAACATGTCAGGGAGCTTGGCCTGAAGAAACCAGTTCTCTCTCTCAGCAGCCATTGATGGCTTCATCTAGGAGTGGGGACTTGAGAAACTTATTCCGTCCCCATGGCACACTAGTGGGGGGTGTCATTTATGCAGGTCGGTAAGCAACCATATGATTGAGATTTCACGGCAGCAGCTTCCCTGTGACGCCTGTACTGCCTCACAACAAGTGTGCTGGTCCTCTGGCTTGCAATCTTTCCACCCCCGCTTTTGCAATTTTCCCTTGAGCCTTAAGTGTCAGAACTGTGTTGTAGATGTATCAATTGGAATTGGGCATGCCATGGTTAGTTATTCTCTGCATTTTGACCAATCATGTCCTATAATAGTTTCCATGTGCTACAAAAAGGAGTTTCTTTAATGAGGGGTGAGCCTTTATTGCCTCCCAGAACTTGACAGTAAGACCCTATTGCTGTAGATGTCACACACTTCAGACACCAGACTTGGAAGAATTGAGCTAGAAGTGATCTAGAAGGCTTCTCCCTGAGGACTAGTTTTCATAGTATCTGTAGGTGCTATGCAAGCTTTGAAAGTAGAATAGCAATCATTAGTCCTACCTTGTTGTCACACCTCCAAACCACAATAATGATCAGCATGCTCAACCACCCACAGTGGTGCAATAGTGGCATTTTCATTTTTAGGGTAACCAACAGCTATCTAATTGGATTTAAGTCCCATTCAATAGAGGGGAATTCATGCCTGGTACAGTAAACCTAGCCAACTACCCATGCTAGAAAGGTCATGGACCTTAAGGAGAACTCACTATTGACATTTTCCTAAACAAACATAATTTCTAAATAGTTATCTTATACCCACAGGTAAAATAAATACTTTTAAAATAAAATAACCATTAAATAACCAAGTTGATAGAATAAACATAATGTGCAGAGGCTGGAGAAATGGCTCAGTGGTGAAGAGCACTTGTTTCTCCTCCAGAAAACCTAGGTTTGGTTCCCAGCACGCACAAGGCAGTCCACACCCACCTGTAGCCCCAGTTCCAGAACATGCAAAGCCCTCTTTTGGCTTCTGTGTACACCATACACATATGTGCTGCAGACATACATGCAGGCAGAGAACTCAGACACATAAAATAAAATAAGACAAAAATTTTAAAATACACACATAAACTTCAAGAATGAAACATAAAAGCTATAAAAGTTTGATCAGGCGTAAAAGAAACTTGAAAAGGTATATTGCATTCATAAGTGAAAGAATATTATAAAGATCCCAATTATCCCTAAATATTACACAAATTCAACGCTATTCAAAGGGAATTTTCAATGGTTATTTTGGGAAACATGAGTTTTAGAACTTGGAATCAAAAACAGAAAATTTGCCATAATAGCCAACAATATTTGGAAAACAATTGAGTAGAAATAGAAATGCTATAAAAATACACCATACAACTAATAATTAAAGTTATGTAATGCAAATGTAGTCAGAAAAATAATGAATAGAAAAATGCAAATTATGAAGCAGACACATATACATGGGAATGTAGCATCTAATAAAAAACAGTATTTCCAGATATCCAGAGGAAGAAGAGATTGTCTAAAAATGGCTTTGGATAAATTTTCTACACATTTAAAATTTAGAAGCCTATTTCATAGGTTACTCAAAAACAAATTCCAGATAGGCTGAAGACCAAACAAAAGCAAAAAGAAGTATTGGGTAGAACATTCATGGTCTTGCTTTTAATCTCAGGATAGAAGCTCTCTCTAAATGGCTAACAACAAACTCCAAAGTCATTAAAAAAAAGATTACCACCTTGTCCTTCTAATTTTCTTAGTTTCTAAGTAACAAAAAAAAAAAAAATAGCTAAACACAGTAAAAAGGTTAAGATGTGTCTGAGGGGAAAAACTTTGAGATATGTGAACAGCTAGCATCCTAAAATGTGAAGAATTCCAATGAACCCACAATAAAAGTTCAAACACTCTCAACTAAAAGTTTCAGTTTATTAAGGGATAATTAATGGAAAATATGCTTATGATATATGTTCAACCTTACTAGCAATCAAAATGCCACCCAAAACAAAATGATAATGCCTTTTTGCCACACATTTTTAAGAAAATTCCAAGAGCTGCTGAGAAGAACGTGTATTTGGATGAATTATGCTCTGTAGATTTCTGTAAAATCCGTTTGATCTATGATACCATTTAATTCGCATATTTCTCTTTTTATTTATTTTTTTTGTTGGGAAGAAGACGTGTCAGTTCATGAGAGTGGGATATTGAAATCTCCCACTGCCATTATGCTGGAGTTAATTTATGGCTTTACCTTGAATAGTATTTAAAAAAATAAAATTCAGTGCACCTGTGTTAGGAGCATATATGTTTAGAATGGTGATGTCCTCCTCAGGCATTGTTCCCTTAATCAGTCTGAAATGGTCCTTTCATCTTCTCTCTCTAGTTTTGGTTTGCAGTCTGTTTTGTCAGATGTTAGGACAGTGACCTCAGCTTGCTTCTTACATTCATTTTTAAAAGTATATTTTCCATCATTTCACCGTAAGTAGTATCTCTCATTTGTGGTAAGGCACATTTCTTGGAGGCAACAAATAGTTGATGTTCTTTTATCCAGTATACTAGCCTGTGCCTTTTCCCTGGGCAGTTGAGATCCTTAATATTCAGAACTATTATTGAAAGGTATATTTTGATTCCTGCCATGTTGTTGATTTTGTAGTATTTGTTTTTTCCCTCTTCCTTTTTTTAACCTATGACTCTGGCATGGTTTGTGGCTTTGCATGGCCTCATGAATGGGTTTATTTTTCTCTTCATCCTGAAAGATTCAACATACTTCATTGATTTCTTTTCTACAGAGATGGTTTAAGTGATTTAGAGCTGGTTTGGCTAAAGGAATCATAAATTCCTTTAGTTTGTTCTTATCATGGAAATTTTTTATTTTTCCTTCAACTATAACAGACAGTTTTGCTGGGTATAGTAGTCTAAGTTGGTGGTTGTTGCCTTTCAGAACCTGAAGCATGTCTGTCCTACCTCCTGGCTTTTAAAGCTTCAGCCGAATAATCCACTATTATTTTGCTGGGCCTGCCTTCATATGTGGCTTAATATTTCTTTCTTTCTGCTTTTAGTTCACTTTGTATGTCTTGAATAGTCACTGCCTTAAAAAGTAACACGATGCAGGGTCTTGATGATCTGGTCTTGTCTGTTTGGTACTCTGAATGCCTCATGTATCTGAGTGTCATTTCTTTTCATCCTCCAGAAATTTTTCCCCTACAATTGTTTGGGAGGGAAAATGTTTTCTGTGCTTCTAGAATTAAATTCTTTTCCTTCTTCTGTGCTTGTTATCCAGAGATTTCATTTCTCAGTGTGGCACTTACTTCCTGTACTTCCCACTGGCACCTTCTTATTATTTTATCCTTGCGCATATTTAATTGTTCCGTTTCCTCCACCTTCTCTTCAAGCTTACATAGTCTGTCCCTCCTTGAGTTCTTCTACTGGTGAGACTTTCCACAGAGCTTATGTACTTGACTCATGTTTTTCACTTTTTGAATTTTAGATTGGTTTGCCTTGAGCATTTCTGTCTCTCTAATGAATTCCTCTTTCATATCTTGCCCCACTTTCTTATTTCATTCCATCATTTGTGTTCTTGATCAGCAACTTCTTTCTGTTTGGATTTCTTTCACAAATTTGGATGTACTTTACTTTCGTTCAACTCACTTCTTTGATTTCTTTGACCATTCTTTGGATTTCTCTGGGATTGCACCTAATTCATTCTCACTAGACGCTGTTATTGTAGGATTCACATTTTTTGTAGGAGTAGTTACCTTGTTTTTCATGTGTTTCTTCTGTTACTCCTTTGGCATTTGTACAACTGGTGTTATATCTTTGCTTGATTTACATTGTTATTGACTATATGCTTTCAGTTGACATATTTGCAGTGTTGATGTAGGACTTGGGTGTAGTCATTGTGTAGTTGAAAAGTGAAGTCCTCAGATCCCTCTGACTCTAACCAGTTTCAGGTGGTTCTGTGTGCAGGAGGGGCAAAGGAGAGCTGTTCAGACATGTGAGTCCTTTTCTGGTGGCTCCTGGATGCTTACACTCCATCGTAGCTTCTTCTGGTCCTGCAGGTCTGGTGACTGAGACCAGGACTTCCCTTGATGTTCCTGCTTATCTCTCCCAGGCAGTTCTATTTGGCAAGTGGACAGGCTACAGTGGAGAAGGCTTCCAGCTGAACTCAGAATCTCAACTCTCTTCCCTACTTCCCATCAGAGATCTCCCCTGGTTTGATGAGTTTATCTACAGACCTTATACTTTGAAACATAAGAGCTTACTGTGTCTTATCTTCAAATTCTTAATTTTCTCTTCTGGTCTCTCTCTCCTCAGAGTGAGGTCCTAAGGGCAGTGTCTCTAACACTAAACCACCACTGAAAAAGAATTCATCTAAAGGGATCAAGAGGGTAGAGAGCACAATGCCCAAGTTCTTGAGATGAGCAAAAATAGAACAGGTAGACATAAGATGACAAAGACCCTTGAAAGTGGGAATTTCATAGTCAACTTGGGCTGCCTTAACAACCAGGCAGTTCTCACGGCAGCTATTTTTCTCAGTGCTGGGGACGAACATCCAAAATCAAGGTGTTGTCTAATTCACTGAGTGGTGAACATTCCCTTCTTCAATTTGCAAGAGCTTTTGTGTTTGTGTGCAGACTTAGGAAAAGAGAGAGAGAGCAGATGTTTTCTATTGTCCCCTGTTACAAAGACATTAACCTCATCCTGAGGAGTCCACCATCATGACCTCATTTACTTCACAAAAGTTTCATTCTCACTTATCATTACTTGGGATATTAGGACTTCAACAAGTATTTTGGAAAAACACAAATATTCAGTCTGTGTAGACAGGCATTTTTGTTTTACCTAATGTGCAAGAAATTAGGGGGAAATGAAATACATTTTAAAAGAGTGTATGTACTCCATCATTTAAATGACATTCAGATATAGCATAGAATTTCTGTTTGGATCATGTTTCTTTGAACAAAGTACTAATCTCAGTCTTAGCTACTGGGGCTTAAAGTTTCAGTGTGTCACATTTTAGAAGTTAGGAAATAAAGTTTAAGTGTACTTGCTACAGACCACCATCATTATTGAGACTTGGAATTTTTAATCTTTTTTTTTCTATAGATGAGTGTTTTGCCTAATGTGTATGTATGTGTACCATGTGGGTAACCGGTGCCCAGCCAGAGGACATCTGATCCCCTGGAACTGGAGTTACAGATGATTGTGAGCTGAAAGGCAGGTGCTGGAAACAAAACCTGGGTCTTCTGCAAGAACAACAGTGCTTTTAACTTTTGGGGCATCTCTCCAGCCCCTGCAATTTGTTTTTAAAAGTGAATTTGAACAGAATAATTTTGAGGACATTTCAAACAGCATGTCCTGAAGCCATTCTCAACCCATTATCACGTCAGTGGGAGGAAGGGGTGTGTAGATGGAGCACAAATAATTGGGAGGGCAGGGCAGCTGTGCTGCATGCAATGCAACAGTGAATGTCCACCATTATACACTTGTCCAAACACAGAGAACGCACAGTCTGAGGGATGAACCCTGATATCAGCTAGGGGCTCTGGGTGATGATTATGTGTCAATGCTGCTCAGGTACTTGTAGCAGATATACGTCTCTGATGGGAATGTCAATAGTCAAGAAGTCTGTGCATGAGTAGGGACAAGGGGTACCTGGGGCATCTCTGTGCTTTCCTTTCCATTTTCCTGGTACTCTGACAAAGGTGCTTTTTAATATCCTTAAAAGAAAACAGTGTATTTTAAACAAAAAAAAATTGTACTGCCAGTAGATACTTCTAGAACAACACCTTACCCAGTTTTCTCCCTGCCCTTCTTGTCATATAAGAGGATTTTACTTCTCTGACAAGGAATTGAGCAGGTCCATGTAATTTGGTCTGACTGATAGACAATAGAGGAAATGACACATGAAATATCCCACATTAAGCATTCTTTTTCAAGACAGAATTCTATCCATCCATGGTGTAAGATGAAGCCTGTGTAGATATGACTTCAGAGAAGCCCACTCCAGTCTCTATCCTGACCCAGAGGTGTGGCCTGAAGCCTCTACTGCACAGGTCACATTCCTTTGGGACCCACGGCAAAAGTGTGTACAACGCCTTCACTCTGCTCGCCCCAGACCATCTGACTTCTGCATAACCTTTACCTTCAGTACAGAACTGTGGAGAGGTTATTCGGGAGGTGCGTGTTTATGTTTTTGTGCCCATCCACAAGTGACAATTCCTTGTTTTCCAAACATAGCTTTCAAGTGTCCATTCTGTTTTATTTTGTTTGGTTTCATTTTCTCAAATACTCCTTTGGAATGTCAGCCAGGTTAAAACTACGTGTTCATACCTTGTTCCTGGGGGCTTTAATCCAGTCAGCCCATTATTATTTCTCTCCAGGAATACTTCTGAGTACCTGCAATGGGTCAGAATTGTGTTAGACTCCACTGGAACAAAGCTAGCAATGTCTTGCCTTCCTCTTTTCTTTGGAGACACCCTCAGTCTGAATGGGTGTAATGAATAGTGGTCCTTTACAAAGCTTTCATAACTGTATCCCCCATGTGTACACTAATATTGAAAATTTTATTATGTGCATTTTCCCCTGTGATGAAAGGCACCTTAGAATCAAAGATTATATCAGATTATATCACTTTAGTCACTGTTTCTGGTGCCCAGAACAGTCATTGGCACATAGTGAGTGCTCAATAAAGGCTAAGGGGAAGGGCTGAGGACACAGGCACTCCAGGGTATCCCTGCGGTCCCTTCCTGTCTCATTAGCAGTCAGTCCTTCCATTTAGATCCAGGATGAGATAGCACCCACAGTGACTTTTTCTTCAATTATGAAATTAATTTGTCAGTGACCAAAGAGAGGTGTCTCTGCAGATTGAAAGGACCAGCAACAGCCCACTGGGAACTCTTTCCAAGAGAGGTTCTTCTGCGTGTCTCAGGGGAGTAGCCTGTGTCAGGAGTGCCCCACTCACTCACACTCCATCCCCTCCACATTGCAATGGCTCTTCTTTCTCCCCACATCTAGTTTTTTATAAGTGTTGCAATATTTATATAAAGTCTTTAATATCTAGATTCATACAATATAGTTATACATTAATACATCTTTGTATTTTTTAAAGTAAATCATTATAGAAGGTTGCTAGAGATGTCTTTCTGTATGCTGTGAATATGTGTTGCTCTGATTTGGTTGATAAATAAAATGCTGATTGGCCAGTAGCCAGGCAGGAAGTATGGTATAGGTGGGATAAGCAGAGAGGCAAATTCTGGGAACAGGAAGGCTGAGTCAGGAGACACTGCCAGCCACCACCATGAGAAGCAAGATGTGAAGGCAGAACTAGGAAAAGGTACCAAGCCACGTGGCTAAACATAAATAAGAATTATGGGTTAATTTAAGTATGAGAGCTAGTCAATAGTTATCCTGAGCCAATGGCCAAACAATTTTAATTAATATAAGCCTCTGTGTGTTTACTTGGGTCCAAGCGGCCACAGGGCTGCAGGAGCCGGGCAGGAACAGGATAACTTCAGCTACAGAAGGTCTTAGATCATATTCAATAACAAAGATAGTTACTCTGTTTATAATTCTTCTCCCTCAGCAAAACATCTTGGAGAACTCTATTGAAGCACAAAACACATCAGCCACATACCGTGCACTCAGGAGGCAGAGGCAGGTGGATCTCTGTGAGCTTGAGGCCAACCTGGTCTACAGAGCGAGTTCCAGGACAGCCAGGGCTACACAGAGAAACCTTGCCTCAAAAAACCACAACAACAAAGCACAAAATCCTGGGTAATGCTTTCCAAATATTCCATAGTGTGATTATAAAATACTCTAAAGCAATTGCCTCCCTGTTGACGGTTTGTTCCCAGACTTGCAATACTATAAACAATATTACAATTACTATCTTCCGCCTTGGGGGTTCTATGATGAGGGTTGGCTTTGGAAAATGGTGTGGGAGTGTTATAACTTAAGAAGCTTCTGTCAGATTGCCAGAAAAATATAGAGGTATCACTTCTTCACCTCCTTGCCAATTGTTGTCACCAGAATTTTAAAATAGTGCCTGTTCGGTGGAGCCTCTTTGCTTTGTCTTGGTTTGTACATTTTCTGAGTGAGAATAAACATCTTTTCTGTGTAAAACTTCAGTTACTTTATAGACAACATAAAAATTATAAAAATTAAATATACACTTTCTTCCACCCACTCCCATCTTAGTTACTTTAATGGCCTTTTTTCCTACTGGGGTGCCCATGCCTTTTATCTGACTTATAAAAGTTCATTATAAACTTAATATTGTCACATCTAACTTTATAAGCACATGCATTATATACATTGTAAATGTTATTTCTAGTGTCTATAATGAAGAGTTAACTTTTAAAATATCACATCATTTTTTTTAAAAGTCCTACTTGAGCTGGAGAGATGGTTGTGCAGTCCAGAGTACACTCTGCTCCTACAGAAGACATTAGTTAGAGTCCTCATTGGGCAGCTCTCAGGTCCCAACTCTAAGAGATCTGTTGCCTCTGACCTCTGGGCACTTGAACTTAAATGTACATACCCACACACAAACACATAATTAAAAAAAAGAGAATAAATCTTTAAAAGTCACCCTTTTCACAAAAGACAAATATTCTTCTGTGTTTATGTCTTTATCTCTTTTCATTTTCAACTTTATGATTTTCAACAGAACAAGGCTCCCTATGTGGCTGCTCACGTATCATCTGGACATCCCAAGCACAATCCTCAGGTGGCAGTTCCTGGCCTGTGTTCTAGCCCACCCGGTCAGCTATCCTCAGTGGCCATCTGCTCACATCCGCTCCACAATCTCCTTTGGCTCCCAAGGTTCCAGTTGTCTGTGAGAAAAAAAAAAATCCACCGAAGCATTCTGAATGCACCACTGTCTTCAGTTTTCCAGAGCTGACTTCAGGGATCCTGCAGAAAACAAAACAAAACCAAAAAACCACCCCTGCCACCACCCACGGAGGCTGAAACCTGAGGACCAGGCTTGTGGCTTAGCTGGTAGGAAGTGCATGGGATCCCTGGATAGCCTTTATAGGTTTCTCTGCTGTTTCCTGGCAGGAGTTAGCTGTGGGCGGTGGGAGAGGAGCTGAAAAATCTTGGCAGCTCTCTTAGTTTGGAAGAACTTGTAAAGAGGAGTTCTCACAACCCCATTAGCTGCCAAAATGGGAAGAATGCACTCACATGGGCATCATCCCTTGTCACTCATGGCCCAAAAAAAGGTTCCCACAATGCCCTGGAAATGCCTATACTTCTTCAGAGTTGGGATGGGCTCATATGACTGCATTTTATTTATTTATTTATTTATTTATTTATTTATTTATTTATTTATTTATTTATTTTTTGGTTTGTTTGTTTCAAGAGAAGAGAAGTATTTCTGGATATTCTTATCACAGCCTCCACTGTGGTGGTTAGAGTGTAGGGTATCTGAACACATGGTTACCAGTTGATTGGCACTGTCTGGGGTGATGGTATAGCCTTGCTAAGGAAGTCCATCATTAGGCGTGGGCTTTAAGAGGTCATAGACTCATGCTACTTCTGGTTTTTTGTCTCCTGCTTGTCGTTGAAGATGTGATTACATAGTTTCCTGCGCCAGCTGCCTGCTGTCATGCTTCCCCACACCATGATACGCTCTTATCCCTCTGGAAGGGTAAGCCAAAGTAAACTTTTTCATTTATAAGCCATCTTGGACATGTCATTTTAGCATAGCAACAGAAAAGTAACTAACACAAAAGTAAGTACCAGAGAGTAGGGTCTTGCTGTGAAGAATCTGATGAGGTTGGTTTTTGCAAAGGAAGATGTATGATGTTAGAAACCAACACAGTAAGAAGGGTAGTGTGGGAGGAGAGTCTTGTCCTGAAGACAGCCCAAGTAGCCAAGAAAACTAGTCCATTAATTTTCTATTTAGTCTCAGTCAAGTTCTTAGGATACTGGTAGAAGGCAACCAGATTCTCTTCCAAATTATCACAAGCATGGGCTCTAGCCCAGTTGCTGATACTGTTCCCCTCTGAAATCTCTTGAGCTGGCTTTACATCAATCCTCTTACTTTCAGCACAACTGTTTTCCAGGCTCCTACTAGAGTGGCCAGTCAGCTATGCTCACAGCGTTCTACTGATTTACTAATGCAAAGTTCTAGAAAGGATATTTGGTGAGAAACTACAAAGTAACAGGGGAAATCCCAGCATAGGTCACTAGGTAACCTAGGTATAGGCAGGAAGAAGAAAGCTGACTTTGTAGACACATGGCAGGTCCGCATTGCCCCAGGAGTTTTAAGGGAAAGGTTAGAAAGGAAAAGGGATTCTAAACCCTGCTGGCTTATAGGCTAGGGCTCTGCAAAGTCTGTCATACTGGCCTTCCTGGAAGCCACCAGGCTCCTGTTGAAGTGAATGACATTGCAGTAACAATGGATGGAGACAAAGACCTGAGGAAGCTGAGCACATGCGCTCCTTCCAACCCTCCTCCTCCCCTCCAGCTAAGTGCACACGCTTCTCATCCCCTCCCTAGCCATCAACCTGTTCTGTACGGAGCAGACAGCCAGGCTCCTGGCACACCTCTGCTCCAGGCTCTTTATCCACACATGGTAACCCCTAAGGGAAGACACAGAACAAGCCTCATCTCTCTTCTCACTATAGCCTCCTTCCCATTACTTGGATTCTGGTGAGGTTTTTTTTTTTTTCCTCGTTTTTTTATTAATTATCTGTGAATTTTGTACAATGTGTACGACATTCATGACCCTCCCCCAGCTTCTCCCCATCCACTCCCCCTTCCCTATTCATACAACTTGGTATCTCAAAAAATAACTCTTTTAACCTATCAAGTTCAATTTGTGCTGCCTACATATTCCCAGGTGTGTGGCCTTCAACTGAAGTACAGTCAGCACCCAGGGAGCTACATGCTTAAGCAAAACTTATTCTCCCTCTCCCAGCAGCTATCAGCTGTCAACAGCTCCTCAGTTAGGGGTGGAACTTCATGCCCATCTCCCCAAAGCATGCTAAGATTTGGTCTGGCTTGGGCTTGCAAGGATCAAATACATATTGGCACAACCTGTGTGAATTCGTAAGTACAGCTGCCCTGCTGCACCCTGAAAGCACTGTTTCCCTGTAGTCATTCATCCATGCTCGTACAGTCTGGCCACCCCCTTTCCTACAATGACTCCTGAGCCTTGTTGAGGGTTAAGAGATGTATTAATCTAAGGATATAATAAGTCATTAGGAGTTGGTTTAATACCCTATCCATTTGTCAGAAAAAATAGAAGTAGTTTCTCCCCTAGGGTCTATGATAACTCTAGACACAGATTCTTGGCCTGATAATGGTATCAGGTATAGGTTTTATTTTGTGGAGTAAGATTTAAATCCATTCAAAAAGTGTTTGGTTACTCCCATGACATTCATGCCACTATTGCATCACCAGGCATGTCTTGCCAGGCAAACCATTATTTTAGTTTGTGTTATTCACAGATAGGTAAGAATAGTGATTGCTTTTAATCTTCCCATAGCATGCATAGCACTTTGCAGCACTACAAAAGCCAGTCAGTAGGAATGAAATTTCCAAGTGAAGACCAGCTTGATTTCTCCATGTTCTATGACTCAAGCATATGACATCTTCAGAAATATGGTCTTGCTGTCAAGTTCTGGTAGGTAACCAAGAGCACAGGCAATAGCCTATAAGGCGTGGGGAATCTAAATGACTTCATCCTCCAATGTCCCCAAAAGAAGCAACTCATACCTGGTATCAAGTTCTAGAGGTTAGCCAATAGCACTGACAATGGCCTGTTGCTACAAGCTGTAGCAATGTAGTAAGAATTCAGCCGACTATGATAAAGCTGTACCTGGAAGAATCAAGGAATTCTTCTGGAGGAAGTCAAATCTCAGGGAGATTAATTATTAATATATTAATATATCAGCTGTTTCCTGCTATGAATTTCATATGTGCTCTCATAACTTCCCCAAGAACTTCTAACAGTGTATTTTATCTGAAATAACTCTCAAGCATCCAAGGCCAAAATGGCAGACAGCATAAGCATTTCAGACCAACTGCTGATCTCCTGAATTAAGGTAAATATCCATACGGAGACACTGCTTAGTTAAGGCAGAAATTAGGTACATAGCTTTGTTTCTTGTGCAAATTAAGCTTAGTCTAGAACTTCCCTTTTGATGTTTAACTTAGAACAAAAGGGTTTTTTGCACACCAGATACATCAGGCTGAGACACAGCTGCCTAGAGATCCCCATCCTGCCAGTCAAGAAGGACACAGCCAAGTTACTGAGATAATTAAAGCCCCAACAAAATATAAGCAGTTTTATTTTACTCATGATATATACTAACATTATAGACTCCTAACATTTTACCTAACTACTTCTAGGAATGTAGTTTGAGCATATAAATTCCCTTTTTCTGATATACTAACTGATTTTAGCTCTTAGTTGACCTCCTCCTTTAACCACTCCCATTTTGGGTTGTAAAAGAAAACCTGACAGTCACTGCCTGAGGAAAACTCTTATCTGCCTTGATGATTCTGTAAAAAGTCAAGCCTGGTGACCTTTCCTTAGCCAGAGCATTGCTATTGCGTGTGTGTATAACTGTAAACCTCAGACACTTGGGAGAACTAGATTGGAGGACGAGTACTAGAAGGATGAGATGGTAGATGAGGAAGAGCCAGATGGGAAAGAACTAGGCAGGTGAAAATAAGATGAGAAAGACCAAGATGGGGCAGAACTAAGATGAAAGAATTAAGATAGCACATAGAGGGAAAGGAACTAAGTAAGAGAGCAGAATAGAAGCAGTGTAGAGAGAGAACTGACTCAGAAAAACAAAATGAATGAACTAAAGAGCTTCATGTACATAGATTCATTTAATATCATCAAAGATTAGTATATCAGCTGGTTGTGGATTTCTTCCATGGATCCTGGGAGAGGGCTACCAAGAGGCTGGAGCCCAATAGTTCTCACTAGCCTGTAATTTGGGGGAGAGGTGTCTATGTGATCTCACTGATTAAAGACTCTAAAAGAAGTAACCCAACTACTGGCATTGCACTCTTTACTTGCTAGTCTATAGTGTCTAACAGGGGCATTGTTGTGCCAATATAAGGAAACTCTATTTTAACTCTTTATGCATATATATGAAAGTTTCTACAATAATAATTATGACTTTTTTTTAAAGGAATTTAGTGTTATTCATCCCTCCCTGCTCTAAACTGCCTACTCACCCCCAAAACCAAAATAACATTAAGGTTTCCTGTTCCACAATTCCTCTTTAACCTTCTATGCCTCTGCATTCTATCTTCCCGCCTTTGAAACCCATCCCCATTCCCCTTTACTTATTTCCTGACCTCTTTGGGTATTCAAGATGAAACATACATATGTGAAGATTCAAAGCTAGCATCCACAAATGAAAGTGGTATGCCCAGATCACGGGGACCCCCAAAAGACCACCACGGAGACCGAATCCCATATGTAAAAGCAAAGAGCCTTTATTTTCAAGCTCTGGAGCTTGGTCCCTCTGTCTGTCTGTGGCAGTGGTGAGAACAGAGAGCCCCGAAACCAAGTGGGGTACAGTTTTTATCAAAGCAGTGGTTGAAGTGAGGGGATTTCCAGGGTTCAGGAACTGGATTGGCTGACATTTTGTCTAGGGATATCTGTAAAACAAAAATAGGTATGTGCTAGACTCAGGGGCATCTGGCCACCTTATCTAATGATTAGAATGTTTGGGATGTCAGGTACTTCCCTTTAGATGTAGGCCCTCCCTGGGTGGGGTCAGCTTATGGCTTTTCCTGGATCCGGGTGTTGCCTGCCAGTAAGCCTGTCACAGCAGCTGTGTCTGGGCCTGTCATGGCAGCTATGTGGTCAAACTGTTTTTGGGCCCCTCTACAAAAGACATCTAAATCCCATATGTTTGTAGAGCAGGCTCCACATAGCTACTGCAGTATAAGTGGTTTTACTATTTTGTACCCTCTTCTTCTTTCTTAGAATTCTATTTTTCTGGAGGTGCAGAAACCATCTTTACATCAGGAGGAATATCAAGCTCCTTAATATGTTTATTTTGTTATCTTCAAGACTGGTTTTTACATGCTTCAGTCTATTACATGCTGAAGCTGAATTTCTGTTCCCTACTCTGCTTCCCAACTTACTCTATCTAATAGAATATAATGGTGGATAGTTATGATAACTACTGCACAACAAGGAAAAATAGGCACTACAATGTGTAGCCTCATTAATTTTAGGATTTTCTTACCTTTACAATATAAAACTAAAAATATTTCATTACTTGTAAAGTATCTTAAGTTAATGTAATTTCCTAATAAAGTTGTTAAGACTATTAAAAAATTAGAAAACTTAACTAGGAGCTGATTTGATATCTTACTCTCCCCTGACTTTTTAACCCCTTGTCCAGTTTACAAATAAGAGCATCACCAATTTCTTGCACCTCCCCTATCTAAAATACTTCCATTCCTCTCAGATATAACCACTAAATGTGTGTGGTTAGTCTCTTTGTAAATGTAGTTTTATCAAAATTAATCCATTTATAGATAGCATACTAATTTATTTTATTCAATTATATTAGTCTAAAAATGAAGGTTAGTTTATCGGCAGCTGCTCTGTGAGCTTGCTTTCTCCACTTCATTGTTATGTTGCCAACATAACAATATAGGGCTATAATAAATTCCTTTTGAATGCAAAAGTTTCTTCTACAATCAGATAAAAGATTATGGGAATTAAGGGTCTTTTTTTGCCTGAAAAACAGTCAGTCCACCATGGTGAATTCTGTAGTGGATCACCTCTTCCATGCACAGCCCCAAAACCTCAGCAGAAAAAGCTCCCCTCAAGGTCATGGCATTTCCTTGACCTGAAAAGTAGGATGTGAGAGGGTTAAGGTGTGAGAAGAGGTAACTTTAATAGGTCATGAGACTACCTTTCTCCTCAACCCAGAAGAACTCTTCAGAAAACAGAAATGGGTCATGTTATTCCTCACAGATGCATTTAGTTTAGCTCTAAGATGATATCATAGCCTGTATTACTGAGAGAGGGCAATTCCATGATTTTCCCAGTGACCACAACACAGATCTTGTAATCAAATGCATTTCCCTTGTTCTTGAATGCACATAACTTCATCCTCAAATTACTTACCATCTGTTCTCAATAAACAAAATTCAGTAAGAAAGCACTTTGAGCACAGATCATCTTTTCGAGTAGGAGCTGCAGGTCAGGTCCCAGATCTGTGAACCACTTATACGTGTCCTTAAGAGAACGTTTCCCTGACTTAGTTTATCATACATAAAATGAGACAAGATCTAGTAGTCCACACAAAAAGTCTTTTCCAGGTCTATCATTCTAGCATCCTTTAGTTTAGAAAAAAAATAAGATTAGAGAAGCATGACTAATAGACTCCAGTAGGAGAAAAGGACCACATTGCCTATCCTACCTGTATATGCTCCACAGCCAGAGATGTGCCACCATTGTGTTAATCTGCTTTGCTGAGGCTGTGTTTGGGTTGGAGGCAGACCATGAATATTGGCAGGTGGTGGGAGTTTCAGTTTTCCTTTCTTTCCACAAAATAAAATCATTACTTGTGCTCACCCCTCTATGTGTGCTATAGTTATTTTAGTTATCAACTCTATATAATCTAAAATCACCTGGGAAAAGAGTCTCAATGAGGATTTGACCTGCAAGAATGTACGTGGGGGGTATTATCTTGATTATGTTAATTGAGACGAGAAGGCTCACCCACTGTGGGTGGCACCATTCCTTAGGCAGAAGATTATGAACTATGTAAGAATGGAGAGGGAAAAAAACACATGCATTAGTTCTCTCAGTTCTTGAGTGTAGGTGTGACTAGCTGCTTCAAGTCCCTGATGCCTTGACTTCTCCTCAATGATGAACTCTAATCTGGAATTCTGAGCTAAAATAATCCCTTTATCTCCTTAATCGCTTTTTTCAGAATGTTTTATCTCAGCAACAGGAAGAATACTAAGACAGTGTGCATTTTCCAGTAACAAGGACACTTTGTGGCAATGTCAAAAGTCTGATATTCTAAAATAAGAAGAAAAAAATAATCTGTAGATATTCAATAATTATCATTTCAGCTTGTCAGTAGACAAAGAACATACTTTCTCTTCTTCATCCAGGGAAATACTCTAGGTAGGAACTTGACACATTTCACATTCCCCCTATACAATGAGGGGGTTGGATCAGAAGCCCCTGGAGACCACCTACTTCTAAAGGATCTGCCGAGGTTCAATGTTGGGGTTCAGCCCCGACCTATCAAAGGGTCCCTTGAAGGGGGAAGTGAGGAATTTAGAAATGCTAAATAGGAAATATAGAAGTAGATGAAGAGAATAGATAGAGACACAGGATAGCTTCAGGAGGGCCCTAGGTCAATACCCAGCAGCCTCAAGTTTATTTCTAATGGACTTTTTATACACTAGCAAGGGGAGAGGCAAAAGACTTCCCCCTTTCAAGATCAAAGCACAATGTACAACCAAGTGTAGACCCCTCAATACACCTGGTAACTATACCCCATGGCAAAGCGTCTTTTGACTAGGCATTGAAGTATAAGACACCTGGTAGCCATGCCTTTGCACCCTATTATGCAGCTTTGGAAAGCAACATAAACTCTGACCTTGAGCCAAACCACAAGTTGGAATCTTTTGGGGCTCCAAAAAGAATCTGAAGGATCTGATTGCCAAGACAAATATTCGTCTATAAGAGAAAGGAATGAAAATGCCTATTCAAAACAATTTTAATGTATAAAAAATAATCTGAGTCTGTGTCAAGAATATTCATCAACAGGATAGAGGAGACAGGGTATGAATGAAAACAAAGTGTGATGATGGCACATGTGCATGTAAATACATCTCTTTCCATTTAAAAGCATTTTTAAAAACTAATTTAAAAAATGTGTGTAACTCAAGAATTATACCTTTTAAACAGCATTCCAAGGGCAAGTATCAATGATGCTGTTGTCATTTTCTAGAGAAGGAAACTACATTTTGAAGGCATAGGTTACTTTCTTGACAGCACGTCTGAAAGTCCAGTTCTGGGATCTGAACTGACATCTTGCTCAAAGTGCATACTACTGAATCCATGAATACCGGATGTTTTTGTGCCATGATTGTTTGTCGTAGAATAGATCTATTTCAGCTGTACTGCTGTTCATGGTGAGGAGAGGCTTGTCCAAACACAGGATTCTCAGGCCTGCACTTCCCAGAAAGCCGGCCGTTCTCCCATTATCTCCACTGCAAACGATGTAACTGTGGTGTGCCTGGAGGCATAAGCAGATGACTACAGCTACTCAGAAGTCCAAGGCAAGTGGATCACAAGTTCAAGGCTTGTTTTGTCAACAGAGTGAACTCAAGGCTGTCTGGGGCAACTTAGACCCTGTCTCAAAAGAACTGTTAAGTAAAAAGAGGACTGAAGATTGTGAAAGCTAAGTGCTGGAGAGTTTGCTTAGAGTGTGAGACCCTGGGTTCAATCTCTGCCACCTCAAAACTTTAAAAAAGCAAAGTAAAACAAAAACAAAAGTAAGCATCATTGGGATAAAAGGAAACTGAAAAGAGTAACTGACTTATGTGCTGCAATTCCAGGATGAAAGTCACATGGAAGGTGGGAAAGAGTCATTTTGCTTACATTTTGGATTCTCTATATAAAATAATTCAGGCCTGAGTTGAATCCAAAGTAGCTATTCTTAACCACAAGAGTTTCCAATGAAACGCTGGAATGATTTTTACAAGTCTCTATGAACTAAATGCCAGACACTTTGGGTTGCTTCTAAATTTACCTGAAAATATGCAACGAGTCTATAGACATGAACTTTATCGTTTTAAAAGAGCTGATGTTGAGGAATATTTTTCTCCTCCTCTTCCTTCCTTCTTTCCTTCCTTCTTTCTATGCTAGGGATGGAACCCAGAGCATTTTCCATACTGGTAAGTGTTCTACCACTGAGCTACCACACCTCAGCTGGGCTTTATAGACACAGTTTGTTTTTTGCTTTTTATTTTTTTGTTCCAAGTATTTTGGAGTGTGCTTATCAAGTTACAGCATAATGCAAAACATTAGAAAATCTTAAACTATAAGGCCCCAATGTGATGTATGTAAGATGAGATTTTTTTCTTTCTATTAGTGGAGAGGAAATCCAAGTTAACTAGACGTTCAGCTCTTGAACTACAGTTCAGGGGAGTGAAAGTACAGCTTCACAGGTCAACTGAAACCTGGTGAAAGTGACAAGTCCAGAGAGAGCCATGAGCCAGATTGGGGAAAATCAAATGTCAGGCCTGTCCTCTCTCTCTCTCTCTCTCTCTCTCTCTCTCTCTCTCTCTCTCTCTCTCTCTCTCTGTGTGTGTGTGTGTGTGTGTGTGTGTGTGTGTGTGTGTGTGCCTCTCTGTGTCTGTCTTTGTCTGTCTGTGTGTGTGTGTGTGTCTGCCCCCACTGTGTGTTTGTGTCTGTCTGTCTGTCTCTCTGCCTCTCTGTCTCTCTGTCTCTCTGTCTCTCTGTCTCTGTCTCTCTCTGTGTGTGTGTGTGTGTGTTTGTGTGTGTGTGTCTGCCTCTCTCTGTGTCTGTCTCTGTCTCTCTTCTCTGTCTGCCTATCTGTGTGTGTGTGTGTGTATCTGTCTGTCTGTCAGTCTACTAATCTCAATCATTCCACCTTGGCTTATAAAGCTAAGTCAAGCCATGGAGCATAGGGGGGAAAGTAGACCCAGAAAGGAGCATCAGGCCACATGTCTGCCCAGGTTGGTGCTAAGCCACTGGCTGCTGAGGTTATTCTAAACCAAATCTTCAGGTTCCAACTGGAAGAAGACTGTCCTGGATAGTTTTATGTCAACTCAACACAAGTTAGAGTCATGAGAGCCTCAAGTTAGAGTCATGAGAGCCTCAACTGAGAAAATGCCTCCAGAAGATTCTTAATTAGTGATTAATGGAGGAAAGCCCAGCCAATTGTGGGTGTTTCCATTCCTAGGCTGGTGGTCCTGGTTCTATGAGAAAACCATGGGGAGCAAGCCAGTAAGCAGCACCTCCATGCTTTGCATCAGCTCCTGGCTCCAGTTTCCTACCTTGTTTGAGTTCCTGTTCTGGCTTCCTTCGGTGATGGACCACAATGTGGAAGTGTAAACCCAATAAACCCTTTCCTTCCCAACTTGCTTTTTGATCATGGTGTTTTGTCGCAGCAATAGAAACCCTAACTAAGATAAAGACTGACTTGATTAGCTGTTTCTTTGCACTCAAAAGGGTCTTGGTGAAACCAGAGAGCCAGGTGGCCCAGACTATAGAGAAGGAAGAGAAAGAAGGGGGGGGCAGCAGATGCCTGGGTCTCACTGAGCAGTTGCCAAGCAGCACTTGCTGTGCTGTTAGGAACTGAGAATCCTAAAATCAACATGTCAGTCTGCTGGGCTCTCCAGCTGTGAGCCTGTGACACCACACCATGGTGACATGCCAGAGACTGTCACCCATGGACTTGCAGCAGTGCGCACGAACTGGAATGAAGAAGAATGAGTTCTCAGAGCACACCCTGATTGTAATCATTGCCCATTTTCTGAGCATAACTCGGTTCTTCTGACATTTGTTCGGTTTTTGTCTCTTTTAAGAAATATTTTCATTGGAGTGATAAAGTGAAAAGAACATTGGCCTTGGACACATAGAGGTTTGATTGTAGGCTCAATGCCCGGTAGTCTTCATGACTATGGTCAATTAATTCAACCCTGATGAACCTCAGTTCTCTCGTAAGTAAAATGAAGATAATATTGCCACTAATGGCTGAAATGACAGAATTGTAGAAGCATTCTGTGAGAAATTCTCTGGCTTTGTGACACAGGTCTGCATTTGTAACTCTCAGGTCTCCTTCCTGTCCCCCCAAACAATTCCTCAACACCTCTCAAACCTATTCTCAAGCATATAGAAGAAAGAAAAGGCCCTCAGGTAAGATGTTACACTGCTCATAAGCACATGGGGCCAGTAGCTCTCCTGTGCGTGCATCCATGAACAGAGGGTTTTCTGCCTCATAATGTAGCCAATTTCTATTCCTTTCACTATGGATACACTGGCCTCAAGCCAACAGACTCCACAAGGCATCACACTTTATTACTGTTAGGCCCAGTGGCAGCTGTACTTATAAATTTTATTCATTACTATGTGGATCATTTTTGACTAGAAAAATCATAAAACTAGAGGGCTAGACTCTGGTCTATTGTAGAGGAATGTCACTGATAGGCGTCTCCAGGGTTTTCAGTGAACATTAAACAAAATAGTTCATGAGAAAAGGCTAGCCCAGGACCTAATTCTAAATACAGCGAAAAATTACTTTCATTTTTCCACTCTGTCATTGTTGTTTTGTCCTTTCCTATATAGATAACAATAAAGAAAAATAAGCCAAAAGACAAAAATAAAATTAAAGTGCATTAATCCAATAGCTTCCTTATTTTATATATCTACTATAACTATTTTCCAGCTTAGAATCTAAGAAGACATACCTTGATTCCTTTTTGTTCAATACCTGTCAACCATGATTCTACTTCCTGCATCTGAGTCTCACGAGTCTGGCTTCATATGTATGTAAGATCATGTCGTATTTGTCTTTCTGTACCTAGCTTATTGTACTTAGCATAATATCCAGTAACATCTTCACTCTTGTTCTAAGTTGTTGTATAGCAATTTCCTCCAAGTCAAATCATTGCATCCTGCAGGAAAGCTCATTAAAACTCAGGACGAAACAACTCAGAAGTTTCAGGAAATCCCTGAAATTGACAAGATATAACAGGTCCATCCCTCCTCAAGCATATATAAACAATAAGTACTTCTGGGAGATACTTTCAGATAAGCCTAGCTGCCTGGAAGAAACAGAGACCACTCAAGTTGCCTGGAAGAGGCTCATACCAACTGATCTACCTGAATAAAAGCTCCCCAACCTGTCGAGCTACCAGCAAGTTGTACAGTGAGCTCTAGACTTCCAGCTTTCATGAGCTGTCACCCACTCTTGGGTGGCTTTGCTAATGCAACTGTTTTTGGGTTATTTCTGCTCCTGTCAGTAAGCCCTCCTGCAGATTCCTGTAAGTGCTCCCAATAAAGCTCATTGGTTCACCAAGTCGGACTTTAGTAGTCCTACTTTGATTTGTTGTCAGTTCTCTATCAGTAAGTAAAATTCTGTTCCTGTCCCCCGACAAATAGTGTCACACAGCACAACTAACAGACCCCCCTTTTTATTGTTAAATAACATTCCATTCCATGCATGTACCACATTTTCTTTACTAATTTACCCATTGATGGGGAGTTATCTTTTCCCCTATATCTTGGCAATTATAAACAATGTTACAATGAATAAGAGAATGTAGGTATTTCTTTGAGCCCTTGACTTTAACTTATTTGAATACGTATGGGAAGAGAATTATCCAGTCATTTGGTAGTGCCAGATTTAATTTGGAGGAACTCCTAGACTGTTCTCCATAATGAATGCGCCAGTTTATATTCCCAGCACTGAATATAGCAATTCTCTTTTCTCCATTTCCAGGACACTTGTTACCATTTGATTTTTGTAATGATGGTCATCCTAACAGCTGTGAGGTCATATCTTCCTATGGTTTTGATTTGTAGTTCTATGATGGTCAGTGAGAATGAGCACGTTTCTTGCTTATTGAAAAAAATCTGATTTTTTTTTGCCTCATTAACTATCAAGTCATTAATATCGATTCTTTTAATATTCTGTGTGATGAAACCCAAAGTGTGACATCTAGGAGATTCTCTTCAGAGCTCAGTTAGCTTCAATCCACTATTTCCCTGATCCCAAAATCTCATTTTTTTATTTGTTCTTTGTTTTGTTAGACTATGGCCTTGTAGGAGTTTTTCCAAAAAAGATAAAGTAAATTTGCCTCCTCCAAGGCCCCTCATTATCACAGGCATCTTTCCAAGGCTGTTATCTTAAGTTCATGTTTTGTTAAACCTTTTAAAAACGGGATAGTTAAACTTAACAGGTTAGAACATGACTGTGTGGCTAGCCCTATCCGGCTCCTCCTGGCTTGCCATGCAATGGAATCACAGGTGCACAGACAACCTGACTTAGGCTAGGAGGGGTACACTGGGCAGTCTGAGCCGATGCGTAAGCTGTACCCATGTCTGCATATAGCAGACTGCCATCTGGAGAAAGCAGAGAAGAAAAGACTTCTGGGAAAGAAGAAAAGACTTCCTCCAGATGCAAGCTACATCTTTTTCTGCTCTGTGTGCCATCAGTCAGGAGCTCCCTGCACCGAGGCAGAGATCCTGTCCCAGCATGAGAATATTCCCCTGTGATACTATCAATAAGATGGATATTTAAAATATTGCTCATAAGAAGTGATGGAATATTTTATTCTCCCTATAAAACTAATAGAAAATTATTATCATATAAGGAAACAATCAGAGAGTGTCTATAGGAAAATGTAGGGCAAGCTCATAATAAGTAAACAAGGAATCATGTCTTTTCTAGAGTTCATATAGTTTGTGCAGCACCCACATCCTTGTAGGATATGCTCCAGAAAGTATTTTTGGTAGATCCCCGAATCAGCAGCTAATGCTGAACCCCACACACAGCAGGCCTTCGGCGGCATGCTCTGCAACATTGCCATCAACAGCAGTTAATCTGTGCTTCCATGTTTCATGCCCTGCGATCCCCTTGGCATCCCTATTTTGGAGCAAGACAAAGGTACCTTGAACACAAAGCCTGGAATATCAGGACAGTGCTTCCCATGTATGAGATGGCTACTAAGAAAGCAGACAGTGTATACTGCGTGGATATCTTGAATAAAAGGATTATTCATTTCCTGGGCAACAGTTTTATCATGACACTTAAAACAACTATAAAAACTACAATTTAAAACTCACAAATACTTACTACTTACTTACTAATAAAAATAACTAATATTTAATTGTAGAACATTCTACTTCACATTTTCAGGTCGCAGTTGACACCAGTAATTATAATGTTAAAAAATGAAACTGTGGGGAAAGGGACACCTCTGTAGTAGTTTCCAGACTTACACTGTTATTGGCCGTGATATCTTCGTCATCCTAAATAAGTTTACTTCTGTGTTTAATGTGAAGGAACCATTTTTAATGACTTCAAGGAGGTTCCAAAAATTGGTTGCAGAACCAACCAAATCAGAATCCACCACCACCCTGGGGGCACATGCCAAGGCCTTAAGAGTCTGAAAAGACAGTGCATAGTTAAGAAGACTCTTAGGGTAGAATTTTTTCACATTCCCAAAGTCCTTACCTACAGTCTGCAAGCACAGCTTGCTGCCCAGAAGAACATTGTAGTTTGATTCCCTGGTGTCAAGGAAATGCTTAGGTACATATCATTTTCATTTTCTGAAACCTTGAAGGACTCTCTTGCATGAAGGTATTTTCTTGGGGTGTAAATCCCTCTAGAGAGCAACCTTGCTGGTTAGCAGTCTTGGATACCAATAATCACCCTCATAAGCATTTATCATAAACCTCAGATTCTACTCACCACTTGGCTAGCAATTGTGAGCTGTCTTCTCTGGCTGGGGCATATTACCTCTTTAGTCCCATCCATTTTAGGAGATTTACCTATGCTGTGGGATGTTCTGTATGGCAAATGTGTTGCTGGTTAGTCAATAAATAAAGCACTGATTGGCCATTGGCTAGGCAGGAAGTGTAGGCGGGACAAAGAGGAAAATAAAGCTGGGAAGTGGAAGGCTGAGTCATAGAGACACTGCCAGCCGCCATGATGACAAACAGCATGGGAAGATACCGGTAAGCCACGAGCCATGTGGCAAGGTATAGATTAATGGAAATGGATTAATTTAAGCTGTAAGAACAGTTAGCAAGAAGCTTGCCACGGCCATACAGTTTGTAACCAATATAAGTCTCTGTGTTTACTTGGTCGGGTTTGAACGACTGTGGGACTGGCAGGTGAGAGAGATTTGTCCTGACTGAGGGCCAGGCAGGAAAACTCTAGCAACATACCTACACTCTTCCTCCCTTATAAAGATCTCACGGGTCAAATCACCTCCTGGATCCCATAGCCATGCTCCCATTAAGCTTTGTCTGTGTGACGGGGGTAACTATTGCTTTTATACTCACATTACTGTCCCTCCTAATGCCATGGGTGTCTGCAGACAGCAACCCTTGTACAATGATGTCTGCTTCAAATAATTTTTTATTATTTATTATTTATTTAGATTGAGAGTAAAGGAGATATTATTTTATTAATATTTAGCTTGAAGGATTAAAAGAGCTACAGTACTGTGGAGAATTGACTACATTTTTGTTATGTTTGACATTTACATTTTTGGATTTTAGAATCCTGAAGAGGAGAAATTCAAAGACTGAGAATCTCTTTGCTGTGATTTCACAATGGAGAGTGGTATCAGAGCCATCTCCCTTTATACCATGACCCAATTTCCCGGGTAGATGAGGGGGATCGGGAAAAGGGATCTGCCCACATCTGACTGAGGAAAAGAATTGTGGAGGTTGTAAAAAGTAAGGCCTGCATGGACATCTGAGAGTCATCACTATTATTTCCCCCTCAAGTTCAAATGATTCAGACCTTACATCCTGGACGCCCGCCAATCCCTGTCTCTCACACCTGATCCCCATCAGAGTGGAGAAGGGACTTGGTCTGAGCTCTGAGGTTTGTCCAAAGATCTAGGTCCAGGGCAAGAAGGAGATGGCATTTTATGATTTTGTCTAAATATGTCTTATTTATGTCTGAGTTTAATCGGGAACAAGTGGAAGGCTCAGTTCTTTCTATTTGCACCAAGCTTGGTGGCTGACAAAAGGCAAAGCACTACACGGGCCTTCCTCACATAAAGTATTGAGAAGAACTGACTGTTTCGTCTGCCTTGATGAAAACACCCTTTGAATTCCTTGAGTCTGTTTTCTCTGCTCCTCACAAGCATCAGTCAAGGGCAGGATCAACATCCAGATAGTTTATATTCCCCACAGGGTCACTTATGGGGGATGTTTAATTAGAAACTGAGAGAGAAAACTGAGGGTTTAGATCAGATTTTTCCCATTAGTGTCTCAATATTCTTTTTTATCAAAAGAGTAGAATTTTTGAAGCAAATAGTCCATTATTTTATTTTCTTCATTGATATGTGAAAACCCATGAGACTCTGATTAAGTAAAATCCAAAGTAGGCCTCAAATGATAAACTTTCAGCTCTTTAGGATTTATTTTTATTTGTATGTATGTAAACATGTGTGTGCACATGTGTATGCCCTTGGATGCCAAAAGAGGGCCTAGGATCCCCTGGATCTGGAATCACAGGTGTCATGAGCACCCAACGTAAGTGCTGGGAGCTGAACTCCAGTCCTCTGGGAGAGCAGAAAGCATTCTCAACTGCTGAGCATCAGTACCGCTCCTTCAGTTCTTTCCTTAGTGTGAGAAGAATTCCTGTAAGAATTTTTTTTAAGATTTATTTATTTATTACGTATACAGTGTTCTGCCTGCATGTACCCCTGCAGGCCAGAAGAGGGCACCAGATCTCATTATAGATGGTTGTGAGTCACCATGGGAACTCAGGTTCTCTGGAAGAGCAGCCAGTGCTCTTAACCTCTGATCTATCTCTCCAGCTCCTCGTGTAAGAATTTAAACTTAGAAAAATATATGCCGATTTAAATAGAATATTGAACCATCCATCAGGAGCCCACGTTCTTCCTGCATCAGAACACACAGCCAGCACACAGCATCTGACACAGCTATAATATATTCCAGGAAAGAGCGAAGTCTGGAAGGAGATATATTTCCTTCTACTAGGAACACATGTCAGAGCTTGTCTTCTATCACTGCTCAGATTCTATCATTCTGGGTCATTTCCCAAAGTTCTGAGAAATTCAAGGACAGTGCCACCTGAGGCTTCCATCTACCTTAGGCTTCCTGAAGTACTTTTCTTTTTAAAAAAAGAATTAAGTTCAAGAATTATAGGACACCACCCCCATGTATGTGTGTGTGTGTGTGTGTGTGTGTGAGAGAGAGAGAGAGAGAGAGAGAGAGAGAGAGAGAGAGACTTCAAAGGGAAGTCTCTGCTCGCTGTTTATTACAGTGATGTTGGGGGCAGGGTGAAGTTACTGTCTTCAAGATGTGATAAGAAACCCAAATGAGATCAGCCGGTGCTTCTTAAGGCTACCTGACATGACTATAGTTGAGAATTCTAGCTCACAGGGGTACAGGAAGGTAGGATATCTTTACTATTGCAAAAAATTGAGATTCTCGGAAAATGTCTGAGAAAAAGAAGTGGCCCTACCCAACGTCATATGCATTCAGACCTCAAGCCCGGTACATTGTGAGTTTAAGATAAAGCATTTGGATACACAAAAGGGTTAAAGCCTGGGGTCTCTTGTCAGCCTTTACAGCAAATGCTGTGCTGAATTCCTGCTGCCCTGCTGGTGACAGCCTTCCAGTAGACACTGGGGTGAGGAGCCCTCTCCCTTCTCAGGCCCCCCAGATTTTCTTGTCTTTCAGTGCTTGCTCACTTCCAACCTATCCCTTTGGATGTCAATTTATTCTTTCTATGGAGAGACGAAGAGAAGGATGCTGTGGGATGGTCTGTATGTCAAATGCTCTGATTGGTCAATAAATAAAACACTGATTGGCCAGTGGCCAGGCAGGAAGTATAGGCGTGACTAACAGAGAGGAGAAAGGAGAGAACAGGAAGGTGGGAGGAGACACTGCCAGCCGCCGCCATGACAAGCAGCACATGTGAAGATGCCGGTAAGCCACAAGCCATGTGGCAAGGTATAGATTTATAGAAATGGATTAATTTAAGATGTAAGAACTAGATAGCTAGAAGCCTGGCACGGCCATACAGTTTGTAAGCAATATAAGTCTCTGTGTTTACTTAGTTGGGTCTGAGCAGCTGTGGGACTGGCGGGTGACAGAGATTTGTCCTGACTGTGGGCCAGGCAGGAGAACTCTAGCTACAAAAGGAAGTGAGCAGCAGGGAAGGGGACAAGGGAAGAGACTGAGAAGGAGAAGGATGAAAAGATGGAACTTGGGGAAGAAAGGAAGGAACGTAGGTTTAAGGCAAACCTACTTTGAGGCAGGTACACTAGTAGATAATTTTTAATATTCTCACCTGTCACCAGCAAGTGCTGGTTTGGAGGACCAGGAAATCTGCTCTAAGAGAGTGTCTCCTAAAAAAGACAGGGACACCTTCACCCATAAATCAACAATATGACTAGCTAAATAAGACCCAAACAAAGATCACACCAATAGAAAGCTAACACGGTAGTGGAAGATCTCACAGGACCCCACCCCTAGGCAAAGAGCTATAGGCAACCAAGGAATACAGAGAACATGAGAATTAGTGTTCTCCAAAGATAATCCCCTAATTGGTTATCCAGTACCAAGTAGTCAGCCCTGAACTTGTATGCCCCAAACAAGTAACACTAAGCAGGCTGAGCAGCTTACACATTTAGATGTGTGCATATGTGTGTGTGACAATAATACAAAAAGGTCATGATTTCAAGAGGAAGTACGGGAATAGGTACATGGGAGGGACTGAATTTAGGAAGGGGAAGGGGGAAATGATGTAATTATATTTTAATTAAAAATAAAAAATTAAATTAAAAAATAATAATAAAGTCCCAGGCAGTGGTGGGTGGTGAATGCCTTTAATCCCAGCACTTGGGAAGCAGAGGCAGGTGGATCTCTGAGTTTGAGGCCAGCCTCTTCTACAAAGTGAGTTCCAGGACAGCCAGGGCTGTTACACAGAGAAACCCTGTCTTGAAAAACCATAAAATAAAAAATAAGTAAGTAAAACAAAATAAAAATCTCTAAGAAAATAAACGGAAATGAATAAGTGTTTAAAAGAGGCACGGCCCCTGTTTTTTGACATTTTTATCTCAGCATAAATGGCAGTGTGTTTGTCAGAATAATATATGAATAAAACATCCAGTGCCTTCTAAGTGCCCAACCAATGCTGATGTTTAAGCATAGTCTTCAATGAAGCTGCAGCATGTCACAGACAGCTTCACGTTAGAGCACACTGTAATGCATCAATACATTGATAAAAACGGACATTTTCAAACACTCAGTTTTTAGTCTTCCCATCTATGAATGCAATAGTTCGCATATTAAGTTTTACTAAATAAAAAAAAAGAATGTCGTAGTTTTGATGACATTCACCACTCCTCCTCCTAACGCCTCTCAGAGTCACTCCCCCCCCCCCCCCAGCTCTCCTACTCATCTTTTCCTTCTCACTCTCATCCATCCATCGACTCCAGTTAGCTCTGCCATTTACTCCTGGGTGTGGTGCTATCCAGGGGTGCTTGCTTGACCTACCAGATGACACACCCCGTAAAGAAAACTGCCCCCCCTCCCCTGAAGCTATCGGCCATCTTTAACTCCTCAGTTAGGGGTCGAGGCTCTTGAACTACCCCCCATTCCTGCACGCTGGAATGCTGACTGACATGACCTATTTAGTGTAGGTCTTGCGCAGGCAACCACAGCTGCTGGAAGTTTGTAAGTGCTGCAGCTCTGTCCAGTCCATAAAACTAAATTTAACACTGTTACTAAACTTAGATCTTGGGGGTGGGGTGGGGGGCACCAATTGGTGAATGGTGCCCTCTGGTGGTTAACTGCAGCATGTTCAGCATAAAGTTTAGCCGAAGGAAAGAGGCAGAAATGGCAGGTTCAGAAATTTTCTAAGAGAGTATGAACTCAAAAATAACAAGGAGGCCGGGCGGTGGTGGCGCACGCCTTTAATCCCAGCACTCGGGAGGCAGAGCCAGGCTGATCTCTGTGAGTTCGAGGCCAGCCTGGGCTACCAAGTGAGTTCCAGGAAAGGCGCAAAGCTACACAGAGAAACCCTGTCTCAAAAAACTGAAAAAATAAATAAATAAATAAATAACAAGGAATTCCAGCCAGCAACGAAAGAGAAAGATCTTAAAATAGAACTCCAGGAGGAACGCTGCTTACTAGCTTGCTTTTCGTGGCTTGTTCAGTTTGTTCCTTACACAACCCAGGACCACAATGGACTCGGCCCTCCCACATGGACATATAATCAAGAAAATGCCACCACAGGTTTGCCCACAGGCCAATCTGAGTGAGGCAATTCTTCATTTTAGGTTCCTTCTTCCAAGGCGTCAAGCTGAAGAAACCTAGCCCGCACACACATTTCCTCTTTCCTTGTATTTCTGTCTCGTAGCTTCTACAGAAAACTGAGCTCTTCTTCATGCCAGCTACCGGGATGTGGTTTGGGTCAGAATTATCTACTCTTTATTCGAGTAGCTCCCTTCCCTCAGCTCTCACCCCAAGGTCAGTTCCTCTCAATGAGTCTCTGGTTTATCTCAGACATTAACTGGGAATGTGGACAATAACTCACACTAGGGAATCAACTTTTTTATTTTATTTTATTATTTTTTATTTAAGACTTTTTTATTCGTTTTACAACCAACCTCTCATCCCTCCTCCCACTCCTCTCCCCTAGTCCCACCACCACCACCACCACCACCACCACCACACACACCTCATCCCTTCCTCCAAAAAGGATAAGGCCTCCCATGGGGAGTCAGCAAAGCCTGGTACATTCAGTTGAGGCAGGACCAAGCCCCTCCCCCTGCATCAAGGCTGTGCAAGGTGTCCCACCACAGGCAATGGGCTCCAAAAAGCCAGCTCATGCACCAGGAATGGATCCTGATCCCACTGCCAGGGGCCACTCAAACAGATAAAGCTACACAACTGTCTTCCGTATGCAAAGGGCCTAGTCCAGTCCCATGCAGGCTCCACAGCTGTTGATCTAAAGTTCATGAGTTCTTATGAGCTTGGGTCAGTTGTCTCTGTAGATTTCCCCATCATGATCTTGATGCCCCTTGCTCATAGAATCCCTCTTCCCTCTCTTCGACAGGACTCCCAGAGCTCAGCCTGATGCTTAGCTGTGGATCTCTGCATCTGCTTCCCTCAGTTTCTAGATGAGGGCTCTGTGATGACAGTTAGGGTATGCACCAATCTAAGGCAATCTGTGGTGATATTTTATTTGTGCTGAAATGTGGTGATATTTTATTTGTATGTTAATAAATAAAGCATGCCTGGAGGTCAAGGGGGGAAAGGCCAGCCATTTTTAAGTAAACATAGAAGTCAGGCAGTGGTAGCACATGCCCTTAATCAGCTCACATGGCAGGCAGGGTGTCTGTGTGTTCAAGGACACAGCCAAGTGAGGTGACACACGCCTTTAATCCCAGTACCAACCATAGAGACCTGGAGGTCTGTACAGACAGGCAGTGAAAAGGAAGTGAGATAGCTAAGCTAAGAGCTAATGAGAGGGCAGAATAGCAAGGCAATAAAGGCACAGGTTAGACAGGAAATAGCTCCCTTTTGGTAGCTGCAGAGCTGGAGAGATAAGGTTGGTTGCTGTCACTATTTCCCTGGTCTGTAAGGTTTTCACCCCTATATTTGGCTCTGTGTTCTTTATTTAATAAGACCATTTAGAAATGGTCTTACACTACTACACTAATCAACTCTTAAATGTGTCTTCTCAGTTGAGTTAAGGTTTCTGGAATCCATAACAAGATGTATTGAGTTTCCCTAGAAGACTGTTACTTACCCTGGGGTGTCCCCTGTGATGGATGCTCTCTGCCAAGGGTAAGGTGAACAAGTGCCTCTTATCTTCAGCCTCTTTATAATCAGAGACTTAGAGATTGTCCAACTAAAAGTAGTCAGGTTGAAGTAAGCAAAAGAAGTTATAGAGACTAGAAGTACTGGCAATGGGGATAAACGCTGAATCCTAGCAAACAAAGACTCTGGAAACAAAAATAAAATGTTCAGCTAGGAAAGATCTCCCATGCTCATGGATAGGTAGGATTAACATAGTAAGAATGGCAATGTTACCAAAAGCAATCTACAGATTCAATGCAATCCCCATCAAAATCCCAACACAATTCTTCACAGACCTGGAAAGAACAATACTAAATTTCATATGGAAAAACAAAAAAAACAGGATAGCCAAAAGAATCCTGTACAATAAAACAACCTCTGGAGGCATCACAATCACTGACTTCAAGCTCTACTATAGAGCTACAGTAATAAAAACAGCTTGGTATTGGCATAAAAACCGACATATGGACCAATGGAATCGAATTGAAGACCCTGACATTAATCCGCACACCTATGAACATATGATTTTCGACAAAGAAGCCAAAACTATACAATAGGAAAAAGAAAGCATCTTCAACAAATGGTGCTGGCATAACTGAATGTCAACATGTAGAAGACTGCAAATAGATCCATATCTGTCACCATGCACAAAACTTAAGTCCAAGTGGATCAAAGACCTCAACATAAATCCAGTTGCTCTGAACCTGATAGAAGAGAAAGTAGAAAGTAGTCTTGAATGCATTGGCACCAGAGATTACTTCCTAAATATAACACCAGTAGCACAGACACTGAGAGCAACAATTAATAAATGGGACCTCTTGAAACTGAGAAGCTTTTGTAGGCAAAGGATAAGGTCAACAAGACAAAATGACAGCCTACAGAATGGGAAAAGATCTTCACCAACCCCACATCTAACAGAGGGCTGTTATCCAGAACATATAAAGAACTCAAGAAATTAGACATCAAAATAACCAACAATCCAATTAAAAAATGGGCTATAGAGCTAAACAGAGAATTCTCAGCAGAAGAAGCTCAAATGGCTGAAAGACATTTAAGGAATTGCTCAACATCCTTAGTCATCAGGGAAATGCAAATCAAAACGACTCTGAGATACCATCTTACACCCGTCAGAATGGCTAAAATCAAAAACACTGAGGACAGCTTATGTTGGAGAGGATGTGGAGCAAGGAGAACACCCCTCCACTGTTGGTGGGAATGCAAACTTGTACAGCCACTTTGAAAATCAATATGATGCTTTCTTAGAAAATTGGGAATTAATCTCCCTCAAGACTCTGCTATACCACTCTTGGGCATATACCCAAGGAATACTCAATCATACCACAAGGACACATGCTCAACTACGTTCATAGCAGCATTGTTTGTAATAGCCAGAACCTGGAAACAACCTAGATGCCCTTCAACTGAAGAACGGATAAATAAAATGTGGTACATATACACAACGGAGTACTACTCAGCAGAGAAAAACAATGACATCATGAGGTTTGCAGGCAAATGGATGGAACTAGAAAAAAATCATCCTGAGTGAGATAACCCAGACTCAGAAAGACAAACATGGTATGTATTCACTCATAAGTGGATACTAGATATAAAGCAAAGGATAATCAGACTGCAATTCACAACTCCAGGGAGGCTACCTAGGAAAGAAGACCCTGAGAAAGACACAGGGATCGCCCAATGACAGAGAAATGTATGAGATCTACATGAGCAAACTGGGAGTGGGGTGTGGGGTAATGAAGGGCAAGGGTTGGGGGGAAAGAGAGCTTAGGGGAGCTGGAGGTCTCAGCTGGATCAGTAGCAGAGTGGAAGAACGGAGAGGGAGATACCATGATGAATGAAGACCCCAGGGGAATAGGAAGAAGCAGAGTGCTAGAGAGGTCCCCAGAAATCCACAAAGATACCTCCATTATAGACTACTGGCAATGGTCAAGAGAGTGCCTGAGCTGACCTGCTCTGGTAATCGGATGGCCGAACACAACACTCTGGCTGTCAGGATAGATCTCTCATCCAGTGTCTGATGGAAGCGGATGCAGAGATCCACGGCCGAGCCCCAGGTGGAGCTCCAGGAGTCCAATCAGTGAGAGAGAGGAGGGATTGTATGAGTGAGAGATATTGAGACCATGATTGGAAAAAGCACAGGGACAAATAGACAAACTAGTAGAAATGCATGAACTGTGAATCAATGGCTGAGGAGCCCCCATGGAACTGGACCAGGCCCTCTGGATAAGTGAGACAGTTGATTAGCTTGAACTGTTTGGGAGGCCCCCAGGCAGTGGAGCTGGGACCTGTCCTTGGTGCATGGGCTGACTCTTTGGAGCCTGGGGCCTATGCTGGGACACTTTGCTCAGCCTTGGTGTAGGAAGGAGGGGACTGGACCTGCCTCGGCTGAGTCCACCAGGCTGGGCTGACTCCCCAGGGGAGACCTTGCCTTGGAGGAGGTGGGAATGGGGGGGGGGGATAGATGGGGGGAGGGCTGAGGGTGGGAGGAGGGAGGACCGGGAATCCATGGCTGATATGTGAAATTAAGTTAATTATAAAATAAAAATATTTAAAAAGAAAATAATAAAAAATGAAATGTTCAGCTAACTTAATAACCCCACAAGCAGGAAGGTTTACGATTCCACAGTATGTATCAGTCTCGGTAGTCTTTGATATTTCACTATAGCTTTTGCTAGATGCTACTAGATGAAGTGCATACTGCATTGAGAGCCAAGCTTCCCCAGGCAGCTCCCTCCAACGTTTACAATAAAGAAGCTGAGGAAAGGAATAACACGATCTAAATAACACGATTTAAATAACATTTAAACATTTAAATAACCACCTGTGCAAGAAAAAAAAATTAACACTACGTGAACTTCTAATTTTTCAGCAACCTTAACCATGTAAGCATGGCAGAGAAGGGGCGCCTAGGAGGGTAGAGAGCGCCTCCAGTGGAGGGAGAGCCTAGGCGCTCAGACACTCCGCCTCCTCTCAGAACTTTCTAGCTACCAAAACACACTGGGAGTCCCGCCCTTGGGAGTCCCTCCCACGCTGTGGCTGTCATCTGTCACTCAGCGGGGACTCTGGACCTTGTAGTCACTAGCCGCCTTTCATTTCTTCCCTTTCGGTGATAAAACCCAGGAAAAACTACCAAGCCCAGAAGGCACCGCGCGCCCCGGAGTGGGAGGAGCGGAGAGCGAGAGGGCGGGACTCGAAGGCCTCCCGGAAAAGATTCAAATTCCCAGGACCGAAATCGCGGGAGGAGCCGGCTCAGCACCATTAGGTAGGAAGAGACTGCCCTGTCCTTCCCGGGACCGGGGCCTGAGTGCTCGATGGAGGTCGGTTGTTCGATTCTTCGGTCCGCACCGCCCTCGCAGCACACAGGGATGCGATTGCTCTCGGCCCGACTGGCTTGGGCTCCCCGAGAACCAGTCATGCCGGGTGATGCTCTTGCTCTGCTCCCCTACTCCCAGAGACATTTGACAGGGATCTAGTCTTGCCGGGCGGTGCTCTTGCTCTGCTCCCCCTACTCCTAGAGACATTTGACAGGGATCTAGTCTTGCCGGGCGGTGCTCTTGCTCTGCTCCCCTACTCCTAGAGACATTTGACAGGGATCTAGTCTTGCCGGGCGGTGCTCTTGCTCTGCTCCCCTACTCCTAGAGACATTTGACAGGGATCTAGTCTTGCCGGGCGGTGCTCTTGCTCTGCTCCCCTACTCCTAGAGACATTTGACAGGGATCTAGTCTTGCCGGGCGGTGCTCTTGCTCTGCTCCCCCTACTCCTAGAGACATTTGACAGGGATCTAGTCTTGCCGGGCGGTGCTCTTGCTCTGCTCCCCTACTCCTAGAGACATTTGACAGGGATCTAGTCTTGCCGGGCGGTGCTCTTGCTCTGCTCCCCTACTCCTAGAGACATTTGACAGGGATCTAGTCTTGCCGGGCGGTGCTCTTGCTCTGCTCCCCTACTCCTAGAGACATTTGACAGGGATCTAGTCTTGCCGGGCGGTGCTCTTGCTCTGCTCCCCTACTCCTAGAGACATTTGACAGGGATCTAGTCTTGCCGGGCGGTGCTCTTGCTCTGCTCCCCTACTCCCAGAGACATTTGACAGGGATCTAGTCTTGCCGGGCGGTGCTCTTGCTCTGCTCCCCTACTCCTAGAGACATTTGACAGGGATCTAGTCTTGCCGGGTGGTGCTCTTGCTCTGCTCCCCTACTCCTAGAGACATTTGACAGGACAGCGGGTAGAGGGGCTGAAGATGGGCCAGAGGTGGCTAGCACTGCCCGCTCCTCACGATCTTCCCAAAGACCCATATTTACTTCCTGGCACCCACAGAGGGGGCTCGCCACTGTCTGTTCCTCCAGTTCCGGGATCCGACGCCCACGTCTGGCTTCACCGGGCACTGCACGCAAGTTGCGCTCAGACTGACATGCAGGCAAAACACCCATACACATAAAAACAAATCTTTGAAAGGTGGGTGGCAGGGCTCCAAGCTAACTTAGTAGTTCGGCGAGGTTGGTTCAAAAAGAAGAGGCGTAAATAGGATAGTTTTCCAAGCATCCAACAGAAATGATTTAGAAGATTCCTAGTGAGCTTTTTGGGAAGATGACCAAGGAACCACAGAATGTTCACTTGAAAAACTTCTGCCTCTTGTGGAATTCCTTTGGCAGAAAGAAGCATTTTGTTCCTAATGAGAAGCTAGGAGAAACGTTTGAATGTAGTGTAACCTCCTCCTAAAAGGAGTTTCTTTCCAAAAATGCTGCTTTGGCTTTGGTTTGTATCAGTAGCGGGAGGGGAGGAGGTTCATTGCAAATATTTAATCTTGTGGGTTTTTTGTCGTGTTTTGCCCACCAAGTTGTTTTCTATTTTGCAGAGCCATCTAGTGGAAGCCCCCTGTTCAGTACAGACGTCACAGTTCCAATCACAACCAATTTGTATCATAAACAGCCTACCCAAAGCCAGTCACCATGATTCGGTAACTAAAAACTTGAGGAGTACATCTGGAAAAGGGGATTGTTATTAGCTGAGTGAAGAGATATGTAGATGTACCTCAAGTTCCTGTTGTAGCCTGATTCCCTATTATAAAGGGACGTGTAAATAGTATAGACAGATTGTAGGTAAACACAAGTTGTCTTTATACTGAAAAGTAGCTCAAGGGTGATGTACCCAGCCATGCCTCCAAAAGTTTGTACTGTGGTTTTGGGGAACATTAGCTGAAATCAGGCTTTAAGTCCATAGCCATATGCTATTCCTAGCTGAATTATGAACGATTTAGACTATAGTTGTCACTGATAGATTCAGGGACAGTCATCCTTAGCTCAAAATTATTCACATACAATAGATTCATTTCTAAAACAGTACCCTTAAAGCTTAATTGAATATACGAGACTGTGTAACTATAACCAGGATTTCATCCTCGTCCGTTTTGGCTAAGTTTATGTCAAAAGCAAGCACCTGTCCATCTTATCCAAGTAATTAAACAGTTGTTGTATAAATTACTAAAAATTAAGTCAGATTGGAGGTGGTGAGCTCAATGTTAAAGCACCAGTTCACACACACATACTTTCAATAAATATTTGAACGTGTCCTTAAAGTAGCCATTATCACTAAACTCAGTAAATACGTAATGTGGAGAATCAATTCCCTTTTTTATATTAAGAAAAAATTTTCATTCAGTTTACACACCAATCAGAGATCCCCCTCTTCCCTCCTCATGCACACCCCAGCCTCCCCTCCCAACCCATCCCCCAATCCCACCCATGAGAAGGCAAGGCTTCCCATGGGGAGGCACATCCGGTAGAGGCAGGTCCAAGCCCTTCCCCCTGCCTCAAGGCTGCACAAGGTGTCCCATCATAGGTAGTGGGCTCCAAAAAGCCCCCTCATGCACCAGGGATGGATTCTGATCCTACCACCACCACCACCCCACCCCCGAAACAGATCAAGCTACACAACTGTCTCACCATGCAGAGGACCCGGGTAGGCTCCACAGCCATTGATTCAACTTTCATGAGTTCCCTTTTTTAAAGGTAATGTTTTCTGGGAGCAGCAAGAAATAGAATGTGTAGAAACAGCCGTATTTGCTAAAGACGTTCAAAAAGAAGGGAACATATTTCTTGTCTCCCATGGACAATTCAGATATGCAGCCACTTGTTTTATTCACTCCACCTGTCTGTCTTCACAAAATACATGAGAGACACAGCATGGGCTCCGTCTTGCAGACTGAGAGACTGAAGTCAAGAAAAGTAAAGTTCTTTAAATCATATCTCAAAACTTTCTGACTCAGAATAGAACGTGCGGTTTGGTCTGAAAAGGCTGAGTGTATTTAAACTTTGCCCTGTAGGTTACATATGAAGACAGTTGACTAAAATATCAAACTATGAAGGAAACTTCCACGAGAAACAATAATTTCAAAGTTCCTAGCCCAGAATGAATTCTGCAGATGCTGAATGGGGAAGAACAGCGAGTCAAGGTGACTTGGTCGAGCGGCTGCCTCCAGAAGTCACCGTTGAAATCTTCAGCCAGCTAGACATTCAGAGTTTATGCAGAGCATCTGAGACATGCTGGAGTTGGAATCTCACAATAAGGGAGAGTGAAGAGATCTGGAAACTTCACTGCTTGACCATAAGAGCTGTGTGCCAAAGAGAAATAGATGATGACAGAAAAAATGGTTATACCTGGAGGGTGAGTTTAACCTTTTCAATTTGTCGTGGTTTGAGCGGGGTTGTTGTAGCATAGTTAAGAGAACTCTATAATTCTGCTTAGAGTACTACACAGAGGGTGTTGACTGTAGAGAAGGTCAGAGTTGAATCATGATGTTCTCTCTACTTGTCATAGTCTCCACACCGCCTTCCCCCAAGCCTTGTATACCTCTCAGATCTTGAAGTCAAGAACTTGTATACCTCTCAGATCTTGAAGTCAAGAACTTGTATACCTCTCAGATCTTGAAGTCAAGAACTTGTATACCTCTCAGATCTTGAAGTCAAGAACTTGTATACCTCTCAGATCTTGAAGTCAAGAACTTGTATAACTCTCAGATCTTGAAGTCAAGAACTTGTATACCTCTCAGATCTTGAAGTCAAGAACTTGTATACCTCTCAGATCTTGAAGTCAAGAACTTGTATACCTCTCAGATCTTGAAGTCAAGAACTTGTATACCTCTCAGATCTTGAAGTCAAGAACTTCCCTTGTTAAGCAGAAGGGACTTGAAGAAGTCCATTTCATTTATTCAACCTTATGAAAACAGTACATCCAAAGGGCTGTTCTCTGCATATACACTAATCCATACAAGCACACATGAATTTATTAGTGTGATTATATGTTTATTTCCTTGTCAGTCAACTCAGTTCTATGAATGAGTTTCTCTGCTCAGACATACTCACTGGCCAGCCACGCTGCCAGAATTTCGAATGATGATGTCTATCCCTTTCAGGAAACATTCCTAAGAAATTACCAGAAGAGTAAAGTGAAGCGTGAGTGGCTAAGTGGCAGATACAGCAACATACGTTCTCCCGCAAACCTGCCAGAAAAATTTATGTGCCCAATGGATGCAGATACATGGGGGGAAATTCTAGAAGCAGAACTGAAAAGAGAAGTTGAAAAATCGCAGTAGACCTCATGGTTTTGATGGTGCATGATAAAATGACTCAGACTGCAGGAGACTTTAAAATCGGGTAATGTTTTTCTCAGTTTTTAAAAAATATCTAGCATTTAAAAGAAAACAAAGTTGAATGTGAAGCTTTGTATTTTGCACTTTGAAAATTTTTTCAGGTTTTATGTTGTAAGAAATCATGAAGTGTTATTTTATAAGAAATAATAGAGTAATAGATTTTGAAATGTATTGTTTCATGTATTTGTGTTAGACTATTGTATTACTTTAAGTGGTACAATTATTTAAAGACTCATTTGATATAAATGAGATACTAATCTCATTTATATCAGGTGAGATCAGTTGCAATATTTGTAAACTAATAATAAAATTGCACATTAATAACTTTACAGTTTTTACTTAAGTGGAACAGATTGAATTGTCAAATAATGAAAACTATTTTAAAATGTGTTAAACCTAAGGTTTATTTAAACTTGATCTAATGTTGGAGCTGAAACTCTTAGATTAAGATTTACATTATTCAAAGTCTCAAAGGCTGAGAATGTGTGAAAAGCTTCAGAATATTTGACAGGACAATGAGAACCACCAAAGGCTGTGTTTTCCTTAGTCAACTGCGTCCCAACATCCTGATAGCGCCACCTAGTGGACTCTTAGATGCTTCTCCTTACTTAACAAGAAAATGTGTTCTCCAAGCACTATTTGATCTTGTTAAAGTGTATCTTTGTAGGGAGGGAATCTTTTTTCAACTTTGTTTCTCTTTTTTCATAAAAGGAGATTATATATCGACATTCCCTCTACCAGGTTATCCCACCTGAATCTGTAAACCACAGTAAAAAGTGTCTACAAATATGGTCATTTGTATGGGGTTTTCTATAGTTACTATTCCTTACCATTCTGTTGTTATGATAAAGCATCATGACCAAAAACAGCTTATGGAAGAAGGAGTTTATTTAGCTTATCGTTCCGGAGCAGGAAAAGTCACTTCAAAGGAGGAAGTAGTAAGCATGGAGGCTAGAGTCGGAAGCTGAGAAATCACATCCTCAGCAAAGAGCATGAAGCAGAGACAGTCAGCTAGATGTAGGTGAGGCTTTAAGTTCTCAAAGCCTTGCTCCAGTGACACTTACTTCCTCCAGCAAGGGTGCATCTCCTAAACCTCCCCAAACAGCGCTACCAACCAGAGACCAACAAGTATTCAAATACCGGAGCCCTATGTAGAACATTTCTTATCAAACTACCACAGTTTCCTAGATTTAAAAAAATCTAGGAAACCAATGTTTAATAACTAACGATTTAGAAACTATACAGCCATCAGTCAATGCCCCATTGTATACAAATTATTTTTGTTGCACCACATGGATGATTATCATCTCCTAGTATCTTAAGAGTTGGAAATGATCTTGAAAACCTGGCAGGGCAGTTTCCAGGACTATTCAGTAATTTCCCGTCAGTACACTGAGGTCTCAGAGGCTTGAGTTCAAAAACATCTGTTATAGTCATAGATTATATTATATATATATATCGTAAGTCAGTACTCTCCTAGGATTGCTGCAATCATTATAAATTCTCCTCAAAATACAAGACCATCCGTAGCCCGTGTCTGTAGTCCTGTTTCTGCCTGCTGGGACGAGACTGATCTAATCCTTCTCTTCGTTTGCTGTTTGAATACTTGATGCCAGCTGGTCTCTCTTCCTATGATCTAATCTCCGTTCCTTCCCCCTGTCACACGCCATCACTTCGAGGCCAAGCAGCACTCTCAGCTGCTCATGCCCTCTTAACAAATGTGTGATTGGCAAGGAAGATATCCTGCTGACTTCGTTTAGGAAGAGATCATTCAAAAGCACTTTGAGATCTTGAAAACACAGAAGTGAAGCAGTAACGCGTCTTAACGTATGACAACCACATGTACATGCTGGTGTTGTGGGCTGTCACCTTTTCCTGCTAATAAACCCCCCTGCTAACCGGGGGGTTCACCCTTCTCACTCATGGCCCCCTCTCTGCCGGCCTCTGTGTGGAGTGTGAGACTGGAACGTGACTGAACCCACCTCCTTTTTAAACTGGTTGACTTCATGGAGAAGTGGGTCCTTAGTCAGAGAATACACATCCAACAGAAAAACAAAGGAAGGGACGAGAGGATTGTGGTGACAGGTCTGATTCAGCCAGTCCACCTGTCTAAACCCCTACAAATTGCACCAGAAACCCTGCCCTGCCCACAGGGTTTTCCTACTGTTTTCAAGTGTGTAACTGTAAAAGTATGGTTTACGTTAGTATCTTGGTTTTGCACTAGGAACCCCACCGGTAGGGCTTCCTTTGCCTATTTTTCAAGTATGTGATACTTGTAGTTTATGTTAGTGTCTTTGTTTTAGAGAGCTTAACCCTTGCTTCCTTAGTCCTGCCAGTTTTGTGTCCTGAGGTAATCCCTTGTCTCAGATGTTCTCAGCATTCATTTCCTTCTCTGTCTTCTATAACTTGTTCTTCCCACAGAAGAAACAAACAGAGAAGAGTACATAAGGTGGGCAATCATGTATTTTTATTTAAAGTTAAGTTAAAATCCCTAAGATACCAAACAGATGAAATTGGATATGGTAGCCAACATTCCGTGGATGCCCGCTCTGTACCAGGTACTGAGCTTACGGGATGGGCACCCTTACTTCCCCTTCATTGTATGAATTCAGAGCTGAAGGAACACGATCTTGTAGTATAGCTGTTGCCACTGTAAGAGTATGTGATGTATGGTGAATGTTCAAGTGAGTTTGGATGATATGAATGGTTACTGTATTGTTCTTGGTTATGTTATTCTTCTAAAGTTCATATATATCTTTCTTTGTAACATTCTGCTCAAAAGCCTTCACACTGTTGAGTTGTCTGTTTGTCTACCTGCCCCTATAAATCCAATTTTTTAGTGACAGGTACCATGTTTTAATTTATTTTTCTGCTCCTTAAACCTTATTTTTATTAAATAAAAATAAGGTTTATTAGATGAAATTTAGTTATTTATTGTATTATTTTATACATATGCAGAATGTACAAGAAAAATATATTGTCATTGGATAATATAAAGTATGTATTTTTATAGTAGCAAGTTTACTATTTGTTAGTAGATAAAGATCTATTGAAATGCAAAATATAATTGCTGGAATGTATAAGACACTCAGTGTTAAAATGTAGATGATTGTTTTAGTCATCTTTAAAGGTGTAAGTGGAGCTTAAAGTTTTTGCTGTATTTTTAATAAACATTTGAAAATAAATTTAGTTTTAAAATATCACATCCTCACTGTCTTCTGTTATTAGTTACCCCAGTCAATTTCTAGTATTACTTTTGCAAGTTAAGTACATAAACCTTAAGTCGTTTTCTATTTTGTAAAAACAGTTCTTGAAGAACAAGCAACTTGACTGATGAGCTGCATGGTGAGGGCTTAAAGGGAATACTCGTTTATCAGACCAACCCGTCTGTATCTGAGAGCATGAGTGGGTGGAGCCAAAGTGGAAGGGAGGCGTGCCACATTAGTAGATAAACCACTGTGTGAAGGAAGCAAGATTATTGACAAGAAGCTTGAAGTGTTTTTCCAGTGTTTTTCAAAAAATTCATGATCAGTTGGGTTTACTATTTAAAAATAAACTTAGAAACCTTTCTCTGTTATTTCTGGAATGCATACCTTAAGATACTTGTATATGTATAAACCTAATTTGAAGAATATAGCATATCCTCAACATTTTAATTTCCCTTTTGCTGTGACTTTGTGTTACCTGTTGTCTAAGACTTAAAATGTCCTAACATTATTACCAAAATTAAGTTGGGTAATAACATCAAGAAACAAGCTGAGAAGAGTGCATAAGGTGGGCAATCATGTATTTTTATTTAAAGTTAAGTTAAAATCCCTAAGATACCAAACAGATGAAATTGGATATGGTAGCCAACATTCCGTGGATGCCCGCTCTGTACCAGGTACTGAGCTTACGGGATGGGCACCCTTACTTCCCCTTCATTGTATGAATTCAGAGCTGAAGGAAAACGATCTTGTAGTATAGCTGTTGCCACTGTAAGAGTATGTGATGTATGGTGAATGAATGTTCAAGTGAGTTTGGATGATATGAATGGTTACTGCTCAAGTGAATTTTAATACTTAGAATGAGCAACTGATGAAGGACCAAGAATGTTATAGGGCCTTTATATTTTGAAAACTTTCAAGCCCACAGGAAAGCAAATACATTAATATATTATATGAGATGATATCTATATATGTGTGATATATGATATAGATATCATATATCTATATAATGTCTATATATTTCTATATAGAGACATGTTTGTCTACATATAGACATACACATATATATATATACACACATCATCATATAGATGTGAATTAACATGTGTTGTATTTTTTTTTTTATTTTTGCTGAAGTATTTTTTCAAAACTGATATGTCTGCCCTAAATAGTTCAGCATGGATCTCCTAAAGATACTCTCTCATATGCACTATCATTATTTCTAAAAGTGCTTGTTCTTTTTCTTTCTTTCCTTTTTTTAAAGATTTATTTATTTAGTATGTATATAGTGTTCTGTCTGCTTGTATGCCTGCAGGCCAGAAGAGGGCGCCAGATCTCATTACAGATGGTTGTGAGCCACAATGTGGTTGCTAGGAATTAAATTCAGGACCTTTGGAAGAGCAGCCAGTGCCCTTAACTGCTGAACCATCTCTCCAGCCCAAAGTGCTTATTCTTACTGTCTAATTTACAATCCATTGAAAAGTTCCCCAAGGCCCCCAAAATATCCCTTATGGTTTTTTAAAATTTTATGTCCAAATAACACTTTGCATCTGGATATCTCTCTCATCTCTCAGTCTCTCTCACCCTCCCTCCTTCCCTGCTCTCTCTCTCTCTCTCTCTCTCTCTCTCTCTCTCTCTCTCTCTCTCTCTCTCTCTCTCTCTCACACACACACACACACACACACACACCCCTCTCAATCTCACCCTTCCTCTGTCCCTCTCCCCCTCCCATTACTGTTTTGTTTTTCAAGATATTACCCTGTTTTTAAAAGACAATTATCTTATGGACCATTCCCTATCTGATGCTGTCTTTATGATTTGATTCCGATGAAAAATATTTGGCAATATTTCTCTGGGAGGCTGAGAAGGTAAGAAAAGAACCTCTGTGAAGCAAAGGGGATTTTTTTTTACAATCTCACAGTACTGAAGACACAGTGGTTACAGCTGAAGACCTAGTAGGTAGGTCTAGAAGTAGAATTGCATGAACAACTAAAGTTCTCCATGGAAACCTCTAGGGAGCTCCACACAAAGGCTCCAACTTCCATTCAGTTGGACTCTGGAGTTTGTGAAGGCAGACAAACCCACTGCTCCACAGATAACAGGGTGAGTCCTGGCTAGAAGATGATGTCCCTCGGAGCCACTACAATTACCTATGTACAGCACCTGCATTAAAAGGAAAAATACTAAGTTTAAAAGTAATGAGGAAAAAAAGAAATCAGACCATAGAGCCAGAGTCACAGGATCTAGCTGGTAGAGTTTATTGGTGATTTGGAAATAATGATAATAATATGTTCAGGCAGATAGGAGAAAAATAGATGAAGCTAGATCAAAATAGAGTCTTTTGCCAGAAAACTAGAGGATTGGAGCAGGAGAGGGAGAGGAGACAGAAAGCTACAACTACAACGTAGGGTGAAGTTGAAAAATGGGATGTTATTTTTAAAAAAGCTTTTAATAAGTTGAGAAATAGCACCTGCCTTTGCCCTGCTTGAAGCCTTCCAGAGGGTGCCATTGCTTCAAGGCCAACACCAGAATAAAGCAGATGCCTCACATTTCTGTTCCACAAAGGATCTATTATTTTATTCTCTTCTACCTGTCCTCTCAACCCCAACTTCTCCACCTTCCATAAAGTTCCCATGTACCTCAGGCCTACTCTCTCTCTCTCTCTCTCTCTCTCTCTCTCTCTCTCTCTCTCTCTCTCTCTCTCACACACACACACACACACACACACACACACACACACACACACACACACACTGGTCTACGTAGGACCCCTAGATGGTGTCAGAGAACCCATAGTGGTAACTGGTCCTCTGAAAGTTCCAGGGCCTCCTAAGGACGGATGGGTGGTCTTCAGGAAGAAGAACCACACTGACTCTGCTCTTCAGAGACCCAGAAGTTGGGAGCTGTCCCCTCCACTGATACTTAGGCATGGGGCATTCCATAGGCTAGTTGGTCTTGGCTGTTTGAATGGTGACTCACCTTTCTCCACGTGTTGCAACAAGCTCTCCCTTTACTTGTTGGCCCCGAGCATTGGTGGATCCCAGGCTCTTGTCCACTACTGAGCCCCAGATCTTCATCTTCTGGACTAACTGCTGTCTTGGTGCTGTCTGGTTCCTTAGGAGGGATCCACATCTTCATCAGATTGTGTTCTCGAACTGTTGGTTCTCCCACATACTCCAATAGCTCTCCACTGTAGAATTTTCCTAGCTCTTCCATAAGGCAGGCATTTGGCTGGGAGATCTTGCCTTTCCCTGTCAAAGTCCCAGGGACTTAAGCTGGAGCACTGTCTCTGCCAGCGCCCTTCCCTGCATAAACAGGTTTAAAACAGATAAACCTTTGGCCTTGTTTGTCTTCTTTTGCCTAGTTGACTCCCAGGGTGACTTCTAGGGTACTAAGGCATCAAAATGCTAATGGCTGGAGAATAGGTCTGATGTGGGTTTGTAACGCTTCTGCCTCGATGGATTGTGACTCCCCACCCTCTGCTCTGAAAGATGCAGGATCCTCAAGACATTGGAACTGAGATGCTTTGGGTCTTCCAGATTCTTCCAGGGAGTATCACCCTAAGTTAGCATATTCCATGCTTGCAGCCCACACTCCAGGGTGGGTGACAGCTGGACACAGAGGAGGTTCTATTCACCATGGGTTCTGATCCCACAGAACTGACAAACCCCCTGTTTCTACACCCTTCTAGGCTCCCATGAACAATGTGCCCTGCCCCTTGTCCTTGTCAGGGTTTTTCCCTTCTCCCCCTGAAGGGTCTCAAAGTGACACTGATGTCCCTGGGTCAGCTGAGTCATGGCTAGCCTCCTGGCTGGACCCATGGGGAAGATCAGGTTCAACTTATTGGCTGAATTACTGTTTCTTTTTTCTTTTTTTCGCCTCATGGGCCATTTTTGGGTGACAAACATATCTGTTAGAATGAGTATATCTGTAATATTGTATGGGTAATATTACACCAAAATGTTCCTTTTTTAATCTGAAATTCAGCTTTAACTGGACCACCCATATTTAACTTAGCAATCTCAACTCTAAAAGACAGGGGGATGTGCTGAGCCTAAATTAATGTAGAAATGTCAGAGTTACTATTAATTGAAAAGGCTACGCTTACACAGTGCCCATCCCTATCTCAACTCCACACTCCTCATGAAACTAAAATGGCGACCTATGTGGTGACATGGTGTCTCAGTCTCTTCCCGACATACTCCACCTGATGGGACAGCGCTTTGTCTTTTGTTTTCATTTTTATTAGAGTTTGTTAATTGTGCAAACCAATGGGTTTCACTGACACTTCATACATATGATAGACTTTGATGATCTTAAATCCCTTATATCCTATCCTGTTCCTCTTCTTCCACCTCTTGAAGAACCAAAGCACCCCTACTTCAAGCAAGCCCCTCACCCCAGCTTGAAACAGGCCTGAGTTTCAAAATTCTCAGAGCTGCTGGCATAGGTCCCAGGACAAAGTCAGGATGTTTGAAGAGCCATCTGGTAGCAACTGATTAACCATGGAATGCCAGAGATGGTCAAAAGTACAAGGTCAGGATGTTTGAAGGACTATGTGATAGCAACTGATTAACCACAGAATGCCCCCAATGCCAGAGGTAGTCTATAAAGTTTGACAAACAACTGGTTAAAACTACAAAGTAAGACAACACAGAAATTGTGGAAAGCCCCTAAAACTTGAGCCAATCAGAATTGTACTCGTACTAGCACCCTTAACTGATGTAACCTTGTGGTTTTTGCTTTTAAAAACTGAGCTTGCAGAGGGGCGGGCACCTCCTCCAGCCTCCACTGTGTTGGATGGCTTATACTGCTCCAATAAACCTTGCTTTTGCATTTTGGTGAGTTTGCATCTCTGGTGGTCTCTTGGAAGCGGGGAGGGTCTCGCACCCAGGGCACAACACTCAAATCCCTCCAGCTTTCTCTATTGTTCTTTTCATTATTGTTATGTTACATACATGTAAATATATAAATGCAACCTGCTGAGTCCATTCAATGTTGCTTCTATGTATGTTTTTAGGGCTGACCACTTGGTATTGGATAACCACTTAAGGGGTTCATCCCTAGGGAAGCCTCATTCTCCCTCCCTCAGCAGTCGTCAACACCTGTAGTTCCTCACCTAGGGGGTGGTCCTTGTGAAATTCTCCTTTTTCATATTGACATGTCAACTGCTGCAGTAATTGCTCAGGTCTTTTTCAGGCCACCACATCGCTGAGATTTCACGGGTGCTGTTTTCCTGTCCTGTGTAGAAAATACAAACTCACAGTGGATGTCCTGGTCCTCTGGATCTTACAGCCTTACCATTCCCCCTTCCATGATGTTCCCTGAGCCTTAGGTACAGGGTTGTGTCTTAGATCAATCAGTTGGTGTTGAGCACTCCTTGGCCAGTTGATCTCTGTATTTTGACTGGCTGTGACTTGCTTTAACAGTCTCCATCTGCTGCAAAAAAAAAAAAAAAAGTTTCTTTGAAGAGGGGTGAGAGCTGCAGTTAATCTGTGGGTATCGGGATATGTATTTAGGATGTAGTTAGAAATTACACCAGTTTAGAAAAAATGGACGTGATACACTTTTCTCCAGGTCCCATGGTACCGCCAGCCATGGGTAGTTGGCTAGGACCACCGAACCAGACATGGATTCTCTCCTATTAAGCAGGCCATAAGTCCAATCGTGTTGGACCAAGCTTTTAGTTACCACCAAGACAGGATACCTTGCTGTGCTGGTCATTGTTGTGATTACTGGCATCACATCTGGGTAGGACTTCTGAATGTTTTCTCCCTTGGAAGTTTGCATAGCACTTTCTAGCACTTGAAGAACTAATCCTGAGGGATGGGGCTTCCAGGTCAGATCCTGCTCAATTCCTCCAAGTCCTATGTCCAAAGTGTGAGGTGTCTTCAGCAATGTGGACTTACCTTTGAATTCTGGGAGACAGCCAAGAGAAACCACAGTAGCCTGTAGCACGAATTGTTAGAAGGTCTTATTAATAAAATCAAACCCGAAGCCAAGTATTGGGTTAAAGCTAGAAGATCAGAGAAGCAGAACAAGCCACAGCTTCCTCACCTCACCAATTCCTCAGCTGATCCTATTTCCTCAGACTGGAAGCCTCTGAGTCCTCACCCAAATGAATCTCAGCCAAACTGCTGCTCAAAAGCCTAAAAGCTTAACCAGGCTCTAGTTTCTGGTCCTCACTCCTTATATAGCTTTCTGCTTCCTACCATCACTTCCTGGGATTAAAGGCGTGTGTCACCATGCCTGGCTGTTTCCAGTGTGGCTTTGAACTCACAGAGATCTGGATGGCTCTCTGCCTTCGGAATGCTAGGATTAAAATCTAGTGGCTGTTCTGTTCTCTGACCCCAGATAAGTTTATTAGGGTTCACAATATTTTGGGGAACACAATATCACCACAATAGCCTATATTATTTGGCAGTCTCTTGGACTCTCCTGACCAACAACAAAGAAGGTTTCTTATGCTTGGTCCTGGGATTTTGTTGGACCACCCATAATGGCATAACTTCCTGTGTGTGTGTGTGTGTGTGTGTGTGTGTGTGTGTGTGTGTATGTACACATATGTATGTTATGTGTAATTTTGTACATAAAATCATAGGATTTGTGTGGTTCCCTATGGTTTTTTCAAATATCCTTAGTATTATGCATCCCTCCCTTCTCCTCCCCACCCCTTGTTTGCCCATTTCCTCCTTCACAGCACCTGCGACCTGCTATAATAGTAAGGTATTGAGGAGGATGAGAGTATGCTATGTAACGTATGAAATGTCATAAGGAGACATTGTTTTGTACAATTAATAAAATGAAAAAATATACATAGGGTTTATGAAAGTACCTTTATTAGGGCCAAAATAAACTTTATCCATTTTCTCTTCTACTTGTAAATCAGAGAAGAAAAAAAGATCTTTCAAAAACCTAGTCCTCCAGACTAGCTCTAAAGCACAGGGCATCATCTTTGAGATGGTATTTAATCTGCTGCCAGCAGAGGGAACAATATTTCAACTGAAACCCAAAGTGCTTGACCGAAAGCTGAGAGTTCCTCGTTCTAGCCACGTTTGCAGAAGAAAGTATCAGCTATTTTAAAGTTTTCATTGTAGATTCCACAAGATGGAGCATCAGGTAAAGGTGCTCACAACACACAACAATGGAAGAGGAGAACTACCTCCACAAAGCTGTCCCCTGACTCTGCGCATGCCATGGTGTAGGCACGCACGTTCACACACACACCCATACACACACACACATATTCACACACACACACACACACACAAATAATAATAATAATAATAATAATAATAATAATAATAATAATAATAAATTTTTTCTCATTGCTTCACTTTATTTTTGTAATATGGATTGGGAAATAATATACTTTATTCAAAAACTGGTTTAAACATCTGTGGGAACAACAGCAACAAAAATACTCATTTTCTTTCACCTAAATGAAAGCCAGGAGTTTAGAGGAGAGGCTGAGCATGCTGGGAAGGAGCCGCTCGTTAGCATCAGGACAACTGTAATACCCGAATCTATCCCTTGTGAGGAAAGGTACTGTATTCAGACACACAAATGCTTCTCAAACCTGATGGTAAACACTGAAAAATGTTTTCTCAAAAGTGTGAATAGCTTTATTCTCCCAGATGGAGGAAAGCTACCAAGGCGTTGCAGATGCATTATCAGGGGTGATGTTTTGATACTAGTCCCTTCCAGAGATCTTTTCCTTTTTTAGGAAAGCAGACCTGATATCTGCTTTTTCTCATTTACTAGTAAATCATGTTTTGATTACTAAAAATTCCATTTGTAACTTTGAACATTTATACTCTTGATAAAAAAAAAAAATACTGCAGTAACTTCAAGTTGTCACAAAAACCTGTGTCCAAAACTACATTTAAAGGTGAGTATGCCACAGGAATATCTTAACTAAGGCATTTATAGCAACTAGCAATGGGAAGCTTCCTGGTCAAACGAGTGTAGCTTAAAAATTAAGTTTACTTGTAGAGATTATAATTACATCATTTCCTCCTTTCCCCCTCCACACTGTCCCACGTGCCCCCCTTGTTTTCTTTAAAATTCATGACCTTTTTTCTTTAATTGTTGTGACATATACATGTATGTTTGTATACTGGTAGCAAAAGACCATGGGAGTGTACAGCAGTGACAACTGGAGTTCAGAAGGTCGACCTATCAGAACTAAGGGTTCTGTTAGAGGAAACCATCACCCAAGGCGTTATGGAATTACTGCCTTTTGAATGAACTGGCTGTCTCTTGTTGTAAACTTCTTGTGCAATAACAGCTATGAGTCTCCCCATTTACCATGCATTTCCATGTTACATGTACATGTGATTTCATGATCGCATCTCAATCTTGGGCATAACTTTCCCTATACATTTGGGGTAATTGGACAACTGTCCCCAGCTGTGTTTATTTTCATTAACATATATCTGGGCAGGGCCATTCTCTGGACAAAGTATTTCAGCAAAGATACTTTTTTCCAAGGAAAAAACTGCACACAGGTAAACATTAGCTCATCTCACTCACAGATAGAGAAAAGAACCGCTAACAGTTAAATCCTCAACTCCTTACCTTCACCCCGGGTTATTTACACAAGACCCTAACTTAAGAGACTTACTGCTCACATTCCTGGGATGATGTTTTAGCCATTTGCTAGTTACTGAGTTAAGGCAGTTACTTCCCACTGACCCTAGGAGATTGCCATCAAGGCCAGGCAGGTGATAGGTGCCAAGCTTCTTTCTTTCCTCCTCAGCCAGGTGCTATTCCTAGATTCCCTAATTGATCTCAGCCTTCAGTTGACCCTACCAGAGAACTCCCCTTAGTCACTCCCCTTTTGGGTTGTAATTGGAAGCTGACATTTATTGCTTTATGTGTGGCTCCTTGTCACCTCTCTCTGTGACCCTGAAAACTTCAAGCATTGCTTTGCCAAAGAATTACTATTTGTGTATATATACTAGTTTCCCAACAGCACTTGGGGAATTGATTGAGAAGAACAAGATGAGGATGGAGATGGAAAGAACTAGATAGAAATGAGAGAACAGCAGAAGGGACTGAGAAGATCTAAGAATGAGAACAGGAAAGAAACTGTGTAGATAGAATTTACTTAGAAGAATAAAACGAAGGGACTAAAGAACTCAGTGCACTTAGATTCATTTTATATCCCTCAGATTAGAATCCTTAGTCACTTGTAGCATCTGTTGTGGACCCTAGGAGAAAGCTCCTCAGGACAGGCACCTGAAGAGACTTCGTTAAGATGTGGGAGAGGCCAAAGGAGTCCATTGCTGAGGTGCAGCCTCTGTTGCAGTAGAAGCTCCGGGACTGAAGGGGTCGTGGAAAGAAGCTGAGGCTTGGCTCCGTGTGGCAGAGTGGGAGTCCTCAACGAGAGCTCAAGAGAGGCTGTTGATGAAGGTACAACCCAGTTACATTAAAGACCCCAGCATTCTGGCGATGCCAATACCATGGCATGACTTAAATGAGGTACTAGTTTCCCGCAGGTGGTAGCACTGCTTAGGAAGGCTGCGAAGCCTTTAGAATGAGGGACCTAGTTTGAAGAAAGTAAGTTGCTTGGGGTAGGCTTTCGAAGGGTGGACCTGAGCCCTGGTTCCGGCCCACTGTCTGTTTCCTGCTCCACCACTATGTGAACAGTCCATGTCATACACTCCCCACTGCCGTATATTGAGCTGCCTTTCCCATTATGATGGATTGAAACTCTCTGAAACCAGGATCCAAAACCAATCTCCCCTTCCTTATATTGACTGCTCTCTGCCAGGTATTGTGGTCACAAAAAAAAAAAAAAAAAAATGCAAGTAACATAGAAAGTATCCTCGACCTCCGCAGAAGTCTTCAAATTGGAGAAAGGGAGGCAGATGAGTTAAACCAGAGAAGTGGTATCAATTGGCTATCACTGGCTACGAAATTGGAAGGGGTCGTGTTAGGGTTCTCTAGAAGGACAGAAGTGATAAAATGAATTTATATTAAGAAGGGATTTATTGGATTGGATTACACAATAAGATCCAGGTAATTCAACAACAGCTGTTTCACACTGGAGCATCCAGGAATCCAGCAATTGCTCAATTCACAAGGATAGGTGTCTCAGCGGTCCTAATCTGGCAAGAAAGGCCTGGAGGATTCTGAAAGACCTCTGGGAGAGATTCTGGAAGAGTCTTCAGTCAATATCGGGACCCTAAGAAGCTAGTTCTAACATCAGTGAAGGAATTCAGCGACAGTAGCATGGCTGGGCTTGTCAGCAAGAGTGAGGACAAGAAGGCACAGCTTTGCTTCTTCCATGTCCTTCCGTCTGGGCTGCCGCTAGAGGGCGCCGCCCACACTTAAGGTGGATATTTACATTTCAAAAGATTTTGTTGTTGTTGTTGTTGTTTGGTTTTTCAAGACAGGGTTTCTCTGTGTTGTTTTGGTGCCTGTCCTGGATCTCACTCTGTAAACCAGGCTGGCCTCAAACTCACAGAGATCCGCCTGGTTCTGCCTCCCGAGTGCTGGGATTAAAGAAGTGCATATAATTTTACCCCAAAAAAGTTCTTCATGGCAGTGCCCAGAAGCTTGCATTTTAGTTGATTCCAGGTCTGGTCAAGTTGACAACCAAGACTGGCCATCTCAGGGACCTTCTAGTCAAGGAATGAGGGCAGATTCGATAAACTTTAGAAGGTAAGAAAATGAATTCTGCCCTAGCACTCCATCAAGGAATGTAGCCGAGCTCATACCTTGAGACCCAGTTCAGACTAACAATCTCCAAAGCTATAAGATAGTAGATTTATATCATTGTAAGCCACAAACTGTGGTAATTTCTTAAAAGAACAATAGAAGAGAGGGGACAGAGCCAAGATGGCCATGGCACACACACCTCCTCTGACAGGCTAGAGGTGGAGACTAGCTCTGGGTATCCTGCAACAGGCCACAGCAGCCATTAGGGGCTTGGTGCATGGATGAGAGATGCCACTGCCAAGCCAGTACCCCCTCCCACCTCGCCTGTGAAACCCAAGCCTGAGCCACAGTGCTGCCCTGCTTCGAGAAGTTTACAGAGCCTGTATATCTCTAGAACAACTTTTAAAAAAAGGCAGCCTTGATGGGAGGATGCTTTTAAAAAGTGGTTTCACAAAATTGGAAGGAAAGACAGTGGAGCAGATAGATGTGCTTGGCTGAGAAGGAGAAACTAGAGATGTGGTGGGGAACGATATGAGAGAGATACAGGAGAGCATGGCCCAGCGGACCAAGAACACGGCATTAATGAATGCCAGCCTGTAGCATGGAACCACCGCTGCTGCTCACCCTGTTGGAAGGAGAGCCCAGGCCAGGGTGCTGCCTGATGCCCACGGTGGGGGGGGGGGATGGCAGTTGGGGAGATGGGGGGAATAGAAGGTGGGATGTTGAGGGCATCAAAGACAGAGAGGACAGGATGGGGCCACTGCAGCAATGGCTCAGCTGCTCCCCCTGCTGGGAAGAATGGGTTCCAGGCACTGCCCACAAGCTACAAACACAATGGTGAGCCTCTGGGCAGCCAGTGCCATAGGCAGGTACGTGTGTGGTGGCTTGAAGCTGGAGCTGATCCTGCTTTCGGATGCCCTGCTCAACCGAAAAATCACCCTGACTCTGGGCAACAGTAGGCTATCCAAGACGAGTCTGGGCCATGGTCCAGTAGTTATGGTGTTTCAGAAACCAGAGACCTTGAGCTGGACCAGTGACCCTTTGCAATGCGTTTTTGAATGTAAAGCTAAACAAAAAAATATACTATGTGGCATGTGTAGTTTGCCATGTCACTTTGATGAATAAATATGCAATGGAAAAGTGGGAAAGATGGAGGAATGGAGCAGTGGGCATGTAGTGGAGAGAGGCAGAACTAGAGATTTGACAGAGGTGATAGGTATGGGAGAAGGCTGTGATGGATGGGAGAACATGCCGTTGCCAAGTAGGGCTGGCAGGGTGGTGTGCAGCAGCCTGGGGCTTTTGTAGGCACTGCCCCTGAACATGTTTCCCAGCCACATGATCCCCCTGGCTCTGAGCAAATCCAGCATGTCTGAGATGAAGAACAGTTCGTTTTCAGGATTTGGCCTCTTTGAAAGACCTCCAAGCTCTATGCTGCCCCCGAGACCATGTTGGTATCTCTGATCCACACTACAGCCAGGAAATGTGCTGGTATTTGTGGTCTATGCTGCTGCCCCAGGCTGTGTTGATGCTCAAGGTCCATACAGATGTCCATGCTCTGTACTGTCACCAGAGGCCATGTTGAGGTCCACTGTCCATGCTGCCATGTTGGTGTCCTGGGTCCTGCTGTAGCCAGGGACCATGTAGATGACTGTGGTCTGTGCTCCTGCAGAAGGTCATGTCAATGTCCATGGTTCGTATTACCACCGATGACAATGTGGATGTCCATGATCTGTGCTGCCACCTGAAACCATGTTATCTCCATGGGCTGTATTGTCGCTTGGAACCAGTTGATGTGCATGGTCTGTGAAGCCACCTGAAGCCACATTGATGTCTGTGGTCCATGCTGCTGCCAAGAGACATGTTGGTGTCCGTGATACTGCTACAGCCAGGGGCCATGTAGACATCCATGGTTTAGATTGCCACTAGAGGTCATGTTGATGTCTATGGTCTATGATGCTGTCAGGGTCCATGTTGATATGTGTGGCCTGTACTGCCACCTGAGCCCATGCTGCTGCCAAGAGCCATGTTGGTGTTCATGATCCTGCTCAGCCAGGACCGGTGTGCTTGTCTGTGGTCTGTGCTCCTTTCTGCAGGAGGTCCATGGTCCATGTTATCACTGAAGGCTATGTGGATGTCTGTGGTCTGTGCTGCCACCTGAATCCATGTTGATGTCTATAGCCTGTACTGCCACCAAAGGCCATGATGGTGTCCGTGGTCTATGGAAGTCCATAATCCCTGCTGCCACGGACTGTAAAGTACAAGGAAGCTCTCTTTTGCAGTGGTGGTGACAACTGCAGACTCAAAATTGAGAATGAGAGACATAGAAGCCTTCTGTGATAACCTCTCTCCCCTACAACCCCCTCAAAAAAGAAACAATGGGGAGCCATTGAAGAAAACTTTAAAATTGGGATCCTGGAGTGTAGCTTTTCACAGCTTCTGGCTTCTGGCAGGGGTGGGATGGAAAAGGACTCAGTTTGCTTTTTTTTTTTTTTTTTTTTGGTTTTTCGAGACAGCGTTTCTCTGTGTAGCTTTGCGCCTTTACTGGATCTCACTCTGTAGCTCAGGCTGGCCTCGAACTCACAGAGATCCACCTGGCTCTGCCTCCCGAGTGCTGGGATTAAAGGCGTGTGCCACCACCGCCCGTCCAGTTTGCTTTAAGTGGCTGGCCACTGGGAGCTTGACCATGCTCCAGTGACTACATGGGCAACAGAAATTGAAGTTGTTGTTTTTTTCTTTTTCTTTTCTTCTTCTCTTCTTTGGAGGAGGTCACAAGGGAGCAGGTGGGTGGACCTGGGAACTCTGGGAAGTGAATGTGATCAGGGTGCACTGTGTGAAAATTGCAAATAATCAATAAAAATATTATATTGTTAAAAAAAGAGCAATAGAAAACTAATACAATAAATTTTGTAGAAAGTATATAATTAAATATAAATATACTAATCTTATGTGAGCAGCTTTAATTTTTGCCTTTTGTATATTAATCCACAGATAGATCCAACTTCTAGCTCATTCTATGGAAAATACACAAGGTGCTCTCCTACACTTTCCCAGGTCACAACCCCTAAAAGAAAAAGAGGTATTTATATTTGCTTACATATAATGCTTTGACAATAAGTGTGTGGGACTTTCCCTCACATTAAGTAATCCTGTAGATACCGTCTGTGTCCTACAATTATGAACCAAGAGTTAATGTAGGCTCCACGAACTAAGGGTACAATCTCACAAGAACATGTTACAAAGCCCAGGAAAGTGGTTTCTGTACAAATGCCAGTTTATTATAACGGCATTCATCCAAGAACACTCAGATGGAGAGATGCCTAGGGCAAGGGAGAGGGCCTATGTGCTTCCACACTGTTGACACAGAAAATACAACTTTTACCTTCAAGGGAATAAAAGTTTAGAGCTTACTCTACAGTAAAATATGACTGACCATGGCTTAGGAATATAGACTGAGGCAACCTCAGGGTTCTTACATGAATTTTCACTGTATCAGAACAAAGTCATAAATCAAGGCGTTTTTCAGATATTGGTAGAAACATCAAATAGTTTATGAGGATTACAGCAAAGTAGAGAAATCTCTGTTGTAGGCACTGGATTTTGTCTGAGGACATTCTTAGACTTTTAAACTCATAGACACCAGAGGTCTTTTCAGAAGGCGATTTGATAGGCACAGCATGTCTATTTAGCAAAACAATAGTAATAGCCCCCCTGGTAGGGCCTATGTCCTCTCCAGACACAGGCATTTGACCAAGTAGAGTACTAAACATGAATTTTCTCCTCTGGAGTGGGCCTCAGATCCAATCTGAAAGCATTGATTACACCCCTAATGGTCATGTCACTACTGCATTAATAAATACTTACTGCCCGTACAGCTCTTTGTTTACTTTCTGTTTTAATATAAGATCTTATTAAGTTTCCCATCTGACTCCTGAATTTTATGAAAATTAATGTGTTTGGCCAATAAGGACACCCCCTTGTTAATGTGCAAGTTATATCTTCTTACTGCTATAACAAAATGTCTGTCAGAAACAACTTAGAATAAGGATTTATTTTTAGTTCACAAATTCAAGGGTTTCAATCCACCATGGACACTGAGGGTGGTGAACCAGGACAGGATACATTATAGCATATAGGAATCAATGCAGGGTAATAATAAGTAGAGGCCAAGATATAGTTCCCCAAAGACACACCCACATAGACCTACTTCCTCCAACTTGCAGAGTTATACCATCTCCCCATAGTCTTGAATCCACCATGAGTTAAGTTATCCATTTATTTAGTCAGAGCTATCATGAACTAATTATTTCTAAAAATCCCCCCTACAGACATACTTATAGATGTGCTAAACTGATCCCTTATGCATTAGGCATCTCTCAATTTCGTCAAGCTGACATTATTAACCATTACAGTTCACCAACATTGGAATCCATGGCACAAGCAATGGAACAGTTGGAGATGAGCCAAGGTTTGGAAGATAAGCAGCATTAACTATTTAAGGGACCTTCATTTCATATGAGGTTTGGGGCTAAAATAGATAAAGTAGATAGGAGTATGGTTGTGGGGTAGGGAAGCCCATTTGGAGGCTCTTGAAATGATTCCAGACAATAAATGGTAGGGTTCTTATCTAAACGCAGAAGTGTGAATCTATAAGAAGGATGATCTTAACATTTATTAAGAACAGGTAACTGGTGAGCTAGGCAGAGGCTCAAGGAGATGTGATTGAAGGATTCACTAGACAGAAAGTTAAACCCATTTTATGGGTCTATTTCCTCATTTTCTTTTCCCAGCTAGAATAACTCTCTAAATAGATATTATAGTATATGGACTCTTTGTCTATAGATTGAGCACTGTGAAAGAGAAATCTGTAGCTAGAATCAGAGTCTGTTCTTGTGAGGACAAAACATTCAGAATGGAATGTAGCCAACTTATCAAATGACTTGTTGATCTCCTTGAAGAATGCCACACGATGCTCAGCACTGGTCTTCACTGCTCACATGCTGGATACACAGAGGTGGCAATATCTTAATCAGCCGTGGAAAGTAGAAGCCAATGCCGTTGTCCCTGTATGTGGCCTCTATATCCACCACTGTGGCCATCCCATTCATGTGTCCTTTGTGCTAGTGCTGTGGTAATTGCAGACAAGGTCCACCTCACACAACAGGCCAAGTGATTTGGGGGTGGAAGCTTCTGGGAATACTAGGATATGACACACACATCTTCACACTTTACACCCACTCCCAAATGTCCATCCATATGCTTCTTCCCTAGAACCCCTTGGCTCTGATCCCTCTGTCTTTTTTCCTCACAAGACCCTGAACAAGCAGAGAGACAATTCACTAGTGTTCATGAGTCCATAGATATATCATCACCTTGGTTCACTTCTCCACCTGATGTACTGCTCAAACCTCTGCTGGGGAAGGTGGTCCTTTGCTATTCTTCCTAGGGCAAGTGTTGTTAGATTTTCATTGAAGTTTCCTCACCCAGTCTCTACTTCCTTGCACTTTTGTGTATTTTAGTAATGTCCTTTCCCCTTCTCAATAAGTTTCTTTCATACCTTATCCTGTCTCAGGATCAGCTTCTCGAAGAATCCAGCTGACATGTAGAGAAGTGACATTGAGCAGAAGTGTGGAAGAGCAAGGTGCACATGTAGACTGAGGCTTTACATGGAATGTTGTGGTAATTATTTTATTCAAGGGGGCAGGTGATAAGAAAACAGGGAGGTGAACTCAGAATGAGGGGGGATGAAAGGGCTAGTTCTCCCCTAACCTTGAGATTTTTTGGAAAATTTGTGATGTGTCCAGACTTCCCATGGAAAGCTGTGCAGGCACAGTATCATTTTATTTGAGTGCTTGGGGGGAAGAACAGCCCTATAAGGCTGGAGAGTTCTTGCTACAGGGAATATTAAATAGACAGTAGATTAAAATCATACACCCAGGAAGCATGTGAGGAGAGTGAAAACAAAACAAAATGCCAACTAAAAATTCAAAATCTGGCTGTGAAGTCCATCTCTGTTATCCTGGTTGTAGAATCTTGGCCAGTCAGATTCACCTTGATGATCCTCAGTATCCTCATCTGTTCAACCATAATAAAGATGGTTTAGTGTGAGTTTGAAATAAAGCAACACTTATAACAACATATTTGATATGGTCCCTGGTCCAGGCTACATACCCTATAAATGGCTGTTCACAAATCTCAGGAAACATGTCTTTCCTCAAGTAATAATAACAAGGGGTATTTTCCCCAAGAAGACTTGCTAGCAATTCTGTGCCCACCCAAACTATACCAACTTTACCCTTGAAAACAAACCATCCATCCCACAAGATAACTCCAACACTGGATCAACACTCCCACACATCAGGGAAGACAAATGATTCCTAAGAAGGCAGACTGGAAGCTGAGCATGGTGGCCCACGCCTCTAATCCCAGCATTCAGAAGGCAGAGGCAGGCAGATCTCTGTAAGTTTGAGGCTAGCCTGGTCTACAGAATGAGTTTCAGGACAGGCTCTAAAGCTACACATAGAAACCCTGTCTCAAAAAAGAAAAAAGAAAAAGAAGGTAGACTGGGTCCCTCACTATTCTCTCACACATAGATACAGCATTGTTGTATTTCAAGTGCGATCTATAGCTAAACTTTGGAAAAGAGCATATTTACCAAATGCGTAAGTATGTAGTGTTTTTACCCTACGTGTGCCTGCTGCCTGATACATTAATGCTGAGCACTTAGGGTCGTATTCTCCAGTGCTCTTATAAATCTGTGCCTGTGCCACAGAGTGTGAAGGATCTCAAGGTTGTTTAGCTTCTATTCAAGTGCCGTTGGAGGAAACTCACATTTACATCCTCGATTTGGGGGCTTATATTCACAACTGTGTTAGAGCAACAGCAATTATATTGGTGCTATAAGCACATGTAACAAAGAGAAAAACGACACTAGTAAAAAGTATGAGACCCCAGTAGATTCTTGTAATTTTACCTCAGAACTTGGACTTTTGGCTGTATTGCTTTTCAGCTACCCATATCTAAGTATCTACACCTTATTCCCCTTGGCTAAGATCTCAGCTTCCATTCTCCAAACAGCAATTCGAGGTCAGGGATGTCTCTTATTACCTTCAAATTCAGCATAGCTCTGCAATCAATCTACAGATACTCAGTTCTCCACTAGAAGAGGCATCTTTCCCTTGGTTCTTCCCATTTCCTTGAACCTACCATCTACTTAAACGAGTCAAAGCATGTCATATGTAAGAAGACAACCCCTCAGTCCTATATGCTACCACTCCATATAGAAATAGGATGAGAAGCTGATGAATGATGCATTTAAGAAACAACGGTGACTTAGACCAAACAAGGTACTCCTGTGGATGTAAGGAGTCCCCACTTCGAATATATATTGGTGGTAGTCTTCATAGGATGTACTAAGAAATCCACATTTCTCCATCTTCCTTCTTCAGCAAATAGTTCCACTTTTATCCAATACTCTGGGTAATATGTAAGAATCACCCTCCATTTGTCTTTCTCTTTATTCATTCCTCTCACATGACTCAGTATGTCTTGTTAATGAGAGTACCACCAATATGTGTTCCAATGGGACCCTTTCTTACATATGCAGGACTACCTTTTCTGGCCTAAGTCACAGTTGTTTCTTGAGTGAATTATTCATCAGCTTCTCATCATATTTCCAGCTTCACCTTTTACCCTCTGCAGTCTATTCTTCATGCAGTGGCCAAAGAGAATTTGAAAGGCCAGCCAGATAAGAGAAGAAGGCACACTGCCAGCCATCTGGGTCAGTCACTGAGACAAGAAATAAGTGAGTAAGCCAGGCCCTGAGTCTTCTGCTCTTACACTGCCTCAGGTGTAACCCACAGATAGAACAACCGGAATGTTATTTCCCTTGTCTGTTAAGACACTGACAATAAAGCAAAGCTCCACAGTGACAGGACGTGCCACTTTGACATGTCATGACATGACATAACATGCCACTTCTGACACTCAACTGGACCCTTAACAGGATGGTAAAATGTTTCTGATCATTCTGTTTATAGTTGTTGGACTTGAAGACACAGAATCTAAAAAAAAGTAGGTGTTTGGTGAGATGCCAAAGACTAAGGTCACGAGTTCATTTCTGCCCCCTTGCTTCTTACGAGGTGAACGAACCAGCATAGTTAGGGTGTTAGTGATGCAACCGTAACTGCAAACTACGTCGTCATAAAACACAGCACTTGTCCCTGCTCACCGTGTCTCCAGTGTGGTTGCATGCCACAGTCACGATTTCCACATCCCCGCTTTAGGAAATTGCCGGACTAAGAGTGCAATGACTATGAGAAGCAGCATTATTTTGTTTATTGTGCTTTATCCTCATATCATGATGCAAAGTAGTGTCTTCATCTCAATGTTACAGGTTCATATGCAGGGATGGGGGAGATTTGGCCTGTTTGATGACTGTAAGTTATGAACTCCCTGCTATGGTGAAAACAGAAAAATTCAGGATCATTTAAAAGATTCTGCTTCCCAGTTGATGTGCAGTTAGAAATGTGTTACTGGGAGGACTGTATTCACCCACACCTGAGCACAAGCAGAGGACATCCCTTAGTACCAGAGCTCACCATCCCACCCACCTTGCTGACTTCTTTCTGGTCTTTCTTGAGCTTGGTCGGCATCATGAGTCTTTACACATCTGGCAGTCTGTTTCCTCTGAACTGCCATTCAGAGGGAACTTCTACAGTTAAAAGAAACTAAACAAAAACTAACTGACCTGAATTCCCAAATAAAAGAACTCTTTTCTGAATTCTGATTTCAAAATAAAGAAGCAATCACACAAGGTATGGCAATCTGAGAAGTTTCAGGTATAGGCTGTCTTAAAAAACAACTTTTTTGGTGGTGTTAGGGATTGAACCCAGGGCCTTAGACTTGATATACAAGTGTTTTATCACCGACTCACACACACAGCCCCAGAAAACCACTTCCTTCTACATTTACCCGTGCCCTGTGTAGTAAGGAGGACCATTTCTACTGTGGCAAGGTCCTTAGTTGGTAAAGAGAGCCTCAAATGTCTTCACACAGTCCTTATGCAGTCAGTAGCCTAGGCTCACAGCTTTAGGAAGGCTGTCAAGCTAAAAGCAATGGTGGGTGGGGGCATCTGATAAATGTTTGAAAAGCAAGACGTCTCAGTCTGAACACCACACTTCCAAAGCATCCTGGTTTGTGCACGTCTAATCGCCAGATACTTCCTGCCTCACCAAAGATGAGGGATGGTGCTTTCTATCCTGCTGGCTTCCCCTAAGCCATGCCCTTAAGAATGCCAAGTGTGATGTGGGAGGGTTGGCAAGAAAATTTGGGGGCAACTACTCATGCTGACCCCAAATACAAAGCCTCTTGACGCACAAATGGCATTTACAATGCACAACCTCGCAAGTACTCATATTCCTGTGTACCTGTGACACTAAGGCAGCCATGCAGACGGGGGTTTTCATTCCTCTCAAACATTTTCTCCTTCCTTTGTGCTTCCTTCTGCTCACTTCTTTCTATCCTCTTCCTCATTCCCAAATACCCACTGGTCTCTTTTCTATCACTATAGACTAGTGCGCATTTTCTAGGATTTCATGCCATTATGATTATACAGGATGTACTTTTTTTTTTGTCAACAAGCCTACTTGTTTTGACATTTACCCATGTGGTACGTACCAAGAGGTTACTTCTTTTTTATTGCTGTGGGATGTTTCATTGTATGAATATATACAGTTTGCTTTTCTACTAACTATTTTGAATATCTGGGTCATTTCCTTGTTTTGACAAGCACAAATGATAAACCCTCATAAAGGTTGTGTATGGACATACGCTTTTATTTCTCTTGGATGTAGATCAAGGAGGGAGAAGATAGTGTAAACTTAATGGTTTAAGTCTCCCTCGGGCTGTTCTTCAAAGGGACTGTACCATTGTACTGTACCATTGTACTCTCCCTGCACTATGTAAAGGCTCAGGTTTTCCATCCTTGTCAAAACCCAGCAAGTTACTCTTTATTAGCCAATGCAACCCACCAAGTCTACAGTGCTGCCTTATTGTGAGCTCGGTTAGCATTTCCCCAGTGGCTAATGATGCCATGTTTCGTTTTGTTTTTCATGTATTTATTTGCCAGTCACACATCTTTGGACAAGTTCCCCTTATGTTATTATACTTGGATTTTTATCCATGAAGCAGGTTTTTCCTATATATGTGTGTGAATATTTTTTGCTGTTCATCCTCAGAGTGAAGTTCAAAACAGTTTTAAGTACACACATGAGTACACAATGGATGTGTGTATAAATACATCCTAATCTGTCCAGAAAAAAAATGTTTTGCAAGAATATGTCACAGAGTAGAATCCACAGAAACCTCAAAACCAGAGTCCATGGTGTGGAGCCTCTTGCTTAGCTATTATCTGGCCCTAGAGGTTTCCCTTTAGGCAACGGAAAACCCAGACCCCAGAAGAGTCAGGGCCTGGCTGTGTGCTAACAGGAAATGCTGCTGTGGCTGATAGGACAGGAGCCAGGGCGCAGTTAATAGCGTTCCTATGGAAACAAGATAGGTACCCAAAGCTGGAAAGAGCCAAGTATATCCACTACAGGACAGTGAGCTTAAATGCATGGATTCAGAAGTCAGGCAAGCTGGGCTTTGAATCTCCTCTGACTATAGGCCCGGCGATGTTGAGCAAGTTTTGTACAGAAACGTTCAATAAAAGAATTCTAGGCAATTCTGATATAGATTTAAAAAACTGGAAGCCATTGCCCACTAGCTTAGATTACCACGAAAGCCTTCTATGGAAGATGCGTGAAAGGAAGGGAAGTGAGGGTAGTGGGTCCACACATGCCAGGTTGATTAGGCAAGTTCCTTCACTTGGTCCTAATAGCAACCCCAATTTTATTTTAGCAACAAAGAGACTGCCACAGCTTGAATTGAGTGTTCCCCAAAGGGCCATGTGGCTAAGGCTTGGGCTCCCATCTTAGGGGACAGAAGAATCTGTAAGAGGACTAACAGAAGATCATCTAGTCGCTGGAAGCATGCTCTTGGAGAGGACTTGAGGGCCTGCAAATCTTCCTCTCCTTTTCTTGTCTGTTTCCAGCCACACCCACAACCAGAACCTGCTAGTAGGAGATTGTCACCGCGAGCCCCACACTAGAGGCCAGCCAACCGTGGGTGAAAACTGTGAGCCAAAAGAAACCTTTCTGTCTCTAAGTTGATGTATTTGAGGCATTTGTTACAGTGATGAAGCGCTGGCTAACACAGAAGCCACTTGTAAGAGAGGCTGTGCTTACACTAAGTCACGGCTTGCATCCCAGCCCCGACCCCAGGCCCTGGCAGTGCCTTCCCCACACACTACCAAGCCCTCCCACAAACATACCTGCGCCCTTCCCCTCAGGACAGCTCCTCCCTTCTGCTTGGTCTCCTCCAGGGACTTCTAAATTTTGTTTCCTTTGCGCTGAAACGGGCCGAACTCAGCGAGGGTATAATTTCACACTGTTTATTTTTAAGCACGTTTTAACATTTTTGAACTTCCTCATTTACTTTCTTTTTCCACTGCCCTTTCCTCTACTTCTCCTAACACTTCCTGCATGGTTGTTAAACCCTGTGTTTAGCGAACACGAAATTAAATCTGAAAACACTGTGCAATTACTTTTCCATTTTCTTTTTGCCCTAAAGGTTGTGGACAGAGGTGTTTCCGTCACTCTTCAAAGAGTCCAAAGGCGGCGGCCCAAACCTCTGTTTAGCTCTCGTTAGTGTCTCCTGACAAGCACTGGATGACTACTGATGTCTTCATTCGAAGTTCCTCATTCTGTCTTGAAAGTCACTCGCTATGGTGCAGTTTTAGCCACTGAGTAGTGTGTGTGTGTGTGTGTGTGTGTGTGTGTGTGTGTGTGTATGTGTGTGTGTGTGTGTGTGTGTGTGTGTGTAAAACTAAACATTGATCCTTGAATCAGTGCTGCAGTCTATGCTATAAGATTTAAACATTTTGTCTCCCAGAGCGTGTTTTAGTTTTTAGAATGATGTTTTATTTGTCTGACTCACTATTAGTCATATAAAGCGAGAAGATGGTTACCTCCTTTCGTTATCTTTTCTTCTTTCCTTGTTTCAGTGATTTTTAGGCATGGTCTCACCATGTGGCCTAGACTAACCCGGAACTCACGATCCTCCTGCCACGACCTCACAAGCTCGGGATCTACACGTCCACACCACCACACCTGGCTTGGGTATTATTTCCTAATTCCTCTACGGTTTGTAACCAAACAACCTGCTTTCCCCTCCCTTTAAGTTGGAAAACCGAGTAAAAGACCTGCTCAGTCTTTCTTGCCAGCTTCAGCTGTCCTGCCAGAAGAATCCCGAGCCTCCACACCCTCACACACACCGGGGGAGGGCAGTGGCTATCTTGACCGAGCTCAAGTCATGTCTGTTATCTTTATCATCATGTCCAACTGGATCTGAGCTTCATGTGTAAGCCCAAAAGTGGTTCAGACAGGAATAGCACATTTCCCTATTCCCTGATTAACCGCTTTGTCAGGGACGGCTTCTCCCCGAGAAAAGGCTCTTGCTTACATTAGGAAACATTGACAATGTCACAGGCCTCTGTGCACACCTGCATTTCAGTGCAACTGAAATCTCATGGGAAAACAGTCACTAGGTCCAGCGGAGTTGAACTTGCAGCCTGCTTAGCAGCCCTAAGGAAGGGAACCGCTATGTGTACTTCATGGGTCCCTTCATTTGTCTGAGGATTGTAGTTGAGGTGGTACATGTTAAAAACAAGAAGTACGCTCTGCCTTATCCTTAAACCTCATCTTCAGTGTGGGTATGCTTCTATTACACCCTACAGTAAACTGACTTTTCAAAAAAGATTTATTTTTGCTTTATGTGTGTGAGTGCTTGCCTATATGCACGCATGTATTCCACATGTCTGCAGTTCCTTTGGAGGCCAGAAAAAGGTGTTGGATCCCCAGGAACTGGAATTACAGACAGCGGTGAGTCACTGTGTGGACCTGGGAACTGAACCCCGGTCCTTTGCAATAGCAGCAAGTGCTCTTAACTGCTGAGCCATGTCTTCAGTCCCTGACTTCTGCTTTGTTTTAAATGACAAGTGTTTGCAAATGATTTGAGAAATAAAATAAAACCCTACTTAGAAAATGAAAGTAAATTGCATAAAGGGAGAACAGTTAAAGAGAGGCAATCACACCCAAAAGACACTGAGCTAAATCTTATGTATTTCAAAACATAAGGCTGACTCTATATTGATAATTATTTGAAGACTGACTGTAAATAAACTGTTGTGTGTATTCTACAAAGACAATGTGCTGAAGAGTCGAAGAAAGGGATAGTCCTTTGCCTCTTGGCCATTGATAAAATAACCTGGGAATAAGCAGAGCCTCACAACTGGTGCAGGGGAATTGACAGCATGCAAGAGACTCAATAGGATCAGCAAGAATGTTCTCCTTTCTATACTGGGACCACAGCATTAAACCTGGAATTATGGAAATATTCCCAGGGTGGCAAGATGACAGTGTTTGAGAGCACTGACTGTTCTTCCAGAGGACCTGGGCTCAATTCCAGCACCCACATGGGGCCTCAATCACCCACAACTCCAGCAGAAGGATATTCAGCGCCATCTTCTGGCCTCAACAGGAACCAAGCATGGCACATGGTGCGCACACATACATGCAAGCAAAACACCCATGCACATAAATATTATTATTTTTTATTAATTTTTAAAAAAGAAAAACACTCTTTTACATGAATACTTTGTTTCATACTTTGGAACAGAAGTAATTAGTGATTAGTCAGAGTGAAAAGTTACAAACGAGCTTCCATTTTGAACAGGACCAGGAAGCTCTCAGAGCCCAAATGGAAGCTGCGTGCACTTCAGACTAGGGAACTACGTGGTATTGAGAAGGGGAGGTTTGTAGGATCTCCATGACTTTGACAGCCTGCACCACAAGCTCTGCATAGATTCCAGGCCCTCAGTACTGACACTGCATAGGTCTGTCATCTGTTCAGCTTGCCTTGCAGCCCAGTCCTGTCCACTCTCTGCAGATGAGTGACACACTAGCCAGACAGCTGCCCGGGCCCCTCACACATTCAAGGACCCCACAGGAACCACTTTTCCGTAAACCTCAAGAGAAACTCAAGGGCTTGGGGTCACCTTCTAGTTATGAGAAGTGATGCATAATGCTCTCAGAAAAACACAAGGGAGACTTCCAGACCTTAATGTAAGCATCTGCAGCACCTGGAAGACCCTCGGCTGGCTGTGGCTTCCTTGAGTCCATTTCTCAGGAAATACTACAGCAAAGGCTGTGGAAAGTCCCTGAAGACAGAAAGCTGCTCTTGAGAAGTGTCTGAGTGAGCAGACTAGAAAGCAAGCATACTGCCTCATTACTTCACATAATCTCAGCCAAGAGCGACAGCTAAATGACCAGGGAACAAAGAATCACTCAGTGTTCTCAGTACACCTTGGTAACAGTTTCAAAGACAGGCGATGTCTAAGACCTGGCACATGTGATGAGAGCTGAGAGCCACAACTTGGCCCCAAAAGGATGCCAGCAGGACAATTGGAGACAATTTCACTTCTATGGGTATTATAATCAGAGGACATTATGTATTTATTTGCTATTTGGCTTTTTTTTTTTCAACTAGCAAGGACCTCAGAGATATCCTAGTCCATGCCTTCATTTTCCACACGAGGCCCCAAGGCCTGGAAAGCCTGTGTCACCTCCTCCTCTCATAGTTCGTTATATGGCTTGTGAGACAGACGGGGTAGAGAGACTAGAGTGAGTGCATGGTGCAGGTAACATCATGTGGCACACGGTTCGTTACATGGAGACAAACACTTCTCACTCCTACTTTTTTCTGGTAGAATTGTCATGGGCGTGGACAAGTCATGGACTGGGCTTATTTATCCACACAAGTGCTTCCCTCAGGAGGGGATGATGACTGGAACATTGTCCTTACTTCCCAGTCCGTGAAGCCGCTTGGATAGCCTTGATCCACTCAGTACGCTCCTTGGGAGTGGCCGCCTGCAAGTAATAATGAACTTCGTCTGCTGTGATGATCTCAAACAGGTTCTCGTCATCGCTCTTCTTGCCTGATGAGAGAGAAAACACAATAACATGTGGGCGCCAGAAACTCACCAGCCTACATCCTTCCCCAAGGCATGAAATGGTCCTCAGTGTCCTGAGAAAACTCTGCATTCGTATTCATTACCTAAGGGTACATTCAGTATTTGTAAAGACAGCTATGTAGTATGATCATTAAGAAACATGTAAAATACTCAAAGAGAAACATTTTCTTTCATAATGTGTAAGGAAGCTAAATTTCTTGCCTTTGCACACAGATAGTATCTATTGAGTACCTTTGTTTTGCTCATAATATAAGCTAAGAGCTAATCTCAATATACATTATATTAAAGTGCACATATATTTTTATCCACAAGTGTGCATATATAATGAACCCAAGCCAGATCTAACACTAGTCTTGTAAATATAGTATAAACTAAGAGCTAAGTCTGAGCTCCTTATGAAAAATGAAAAGGCAAATAAACCCAAAATGTGAAGATGAAGCCAGAGTGATCATATGGTGTGCTCCCTTTTAAATGGCATGTCTTCATTTGAGTCAAGATAAAATATCAAGACGTGAGTATCAAGACAGACAAGCACACATCAAGTAAATTATTGTGTAGAGATGCTTGTTGAAATTTGATAATTGTTACATACATTTCTCTATAATTTTGTGTTCAAAAATATGATTTTTTTATAACAACACAGAAAAAAATAGTCTGATAAATGACAGGGGAAAAAAAGAAAGAAAACAGGATTTGGGATGTGAAAAGTACATCTCCAGTGATTCTGTGTGTCCTCTGCAGCTGACAAGGCAGTGAAGCCAAATGGTTAAACCATGTGTCAATCATAGGCATGCGAGTACAAAGGTACAGAAACCATCTGGTGCAGCCCCTTATTTTCAGAGCAGGAACTGAGATCCATCAGGATGGCATGCTCACAGTGTACTGTGTGGCAGACTAATGTTGCATAAACTGGACATGCAGGACCCATAGGAAGGGTGACTCATAGTGACCACTGAATTTTGCAAGGCAAGATAGTCCTTCAGGTTCCTGCCTCACAGAAGAAATTGCCAGACATTCTACAGGACACAGAGAGAAGTGACTGAGAGACTCTAGACCTATAGGCTGAATACGGATGCCCCAACATTGCAGAGGAACTTGGGGTGACTGTCCAGGCAGGCAGTTGTTTCTGTCATTCTAGATTTTTGGAAGTTGCTTACAATGATCTTCCTGTTTACTTAGGTAATATTATATCCTTCTGAGATCTTTGATGTAGTTGAAGACTAGATAGTTACAATTATAGTTTTCCTCAGTCATGGTAAAAGATAAATTAGATATGAAACTTTAGACTCACAAATACAGGATAGATGATAGACTGTTTTCTTTAATTTTGCCAAATACAAATAGACTAGATATTGTAACTAATTCTTGCTTGCTAACTGTTCTATTATATATAATTTTACTATGTTAAAGTTAAAATCTTCCTTTTTGATTAGACAGAAAAGGGAGAGTGCTGTGGAATATCGTTCTGTATGCTGTGAATGTGTGTTGCTCTGATTGGTTGATAAATAAAATGCTGACTGGCCAGTAGCCAGGAAGGAAGTATAGGCAGGATAAGTAGACAAGGAGAATTCTGGGAAGAGGAAAGCTGAGTTGGAAGTCACCAGCCAGACACAGAGGAACCAAGATGATAAGGCAGAACTGAAAAAAGGTACCAAGCCACATGGCTAAACATAGATAAGAATTAAGGGTTAATTTAAGTGTAAGAGCTAGTCAATAATAAGCCTGAGCTAATGGCTGAGCAGTTATAATTAATAAAAGCCTCTGTGTGTTTACTTGGGGGATGCAAATGAGAGAGATTTGTCCCAACCACCAGCCAGCCGGGACACAGGAAAACTTCCAACTACAGACTGAGATGCACAGACCTAGCAGACTGTACCCAGGTATTCTTCCCACTAAGCATTTTGACTCATTTATAGTTACTCTGTTTATTGCAGAACATTTCCCTATATGGATAAGTACATGATCTTCTTTAAGGAAACCGGCAGCATCAGGAGATGCTGCCATCCAGCTTTTCATGGAAGCCAGGTTGGAGATGATGGATTTTTCTAGCATTGTTCAGTGAAACACGCAAGGAATCCACAAATTTACCCCTATTTCCAAAGTTCTGAAAGGCAGGCCAGTTCTTTGGAAGGAATGACACTCCCCCTGAAGTTTTCAGACAGTAAATTTATACATGCTTGTGCCTCATGACCGATTGATTAGCTCAATATGCACAGGTGTAGAGTAGCAGTAGACACATTTCCCCCCCACACACACAGAAATTCATTCTTACCATCGGGATTGCTCTCCACTGATGTCACCACACAGCCTCTCAGGTGAATTGCTCCCAGGGGATCTTCACCCTAGAAGAGAGAAGGGCAGCGGTGTCTCCACTGTACACAGTGTTGACTTGCCTCATCCTCTTGCTGCAGACACACAGGCTCAGTCAGGTACATGTCAGGTAAGAGCAGAGGGAGATGAAAGAAAATCCTTTTCAGAACGTCTACCCTCCCCTACAAGCTGCATGAGAAGATGCAAGCCAATTGGGAACTCAGATCTGGAGGGAAAGCGTCAGGGAGGTGGAGATGCTCAGGTTATTATGTCCCTCTGAAGAACTGCCTGCTCTTGTCTTTGACATAGCATTTTAGCGCTCACAGGACTAAGCCAAAGAACACCGAGTGTGAGCAGAGCAAGCCCTCAATCCCGACAGCTGACACGAGCTTTTCTTTACTTCCAAGTCAGATCTTTCCGTTGAGGGAAAAGCTTCTTCTTTGCTGGACCTAGAGTGATTGTCCAGTTGTCCTGGAAGATGAATTATCTTGTCTTGTATATTAGACCATGTGTTGCTACAAAAATATCAAATATTGCTTTGGGGTGATATGGTGGACTAAAAGCTGCTTTTTGCAACCTAGTAAAGGGGAAAATTAGAATAAGGAAAAAAATAGACCTTACTCTGACAGCAAAGGAGAGGGAGAGCTTTGAAAATTCACAGCAGTAGTGACAGAACAAGTAAAGAGGGAAGAGAAAAGTATAGGAGACACAAGTGGATGAGGTGAAATCCAAGCCTTACTCAAGGGCCAAGGAGATGGCCCAGCAGCTAGGAGAGCTTTCTGCACTTGTATGAGAACCAAGGTTTTGATCTCAGCACAAATACAACACCTACATATGTTCCACGCACACCTATAATGCAAACCCATGGAGACAGGAGGATTGCTAGGGCTTCTTAGCTTCCAGCCCAGGCAGAAAATCACAACAAAACTGAATTCTAGTTTCAGGGAGAGAACTCATCTCAAAGAAATAAATCGAAGACTGATAGAGGAACATCTGACATCTATCCTCTGGTCTCGACACACATGTTTACAGTCATGTACACCTGTACACATATGTCTATATGTCTATAGAGTGCACAGGCACATGCGCGCGCATGCACACACACACACACACACACACACACACACACACACACACACACAAGCCTTGTCCAAAAGTACTTTGTTTTCTCCGATGTGGGCAGTAATACCCTCTACTGTAGGCTGCTCAATAAGAAAATCCCATAGTACAACCAACATGTAAGCCAAGAAATGCACAGATCATAGCACAGAAACAAAGCAGTATGACTCCTCCAAGAGACCATAATAACTCCTCACCAACTGAATTCAGAGATGCTGAAGTAGATTCAATGTTGGATGAAGACTTACTAGTGAAATGATTAATGACCTCAGATAGTTTACACACAAGCAGGTGAATTCAATGTAAGACTGGGGAAGAAATTCAGTCACATAAAGGAAACAGCAGAAAAATGGAAAACCAACAATGTAGATTGAAGAGTGACAAAGGAGGATGTTGAGAAACAACAACAACAAAAAAAACAGAGATGTTGAAAATGTAAATCCAAACCAACTAAGTGAAAATTAGAGCACCAAGTACCACCAATGGGTTTGACCAAGAAAATAAAATATATCAAGGATGGGGGAGAAGACTGGGGACTGCGACATCCAAACATCAATTAATATAAATAAATAAACAAACAAACAGAGCACAGTGCCCAAGAACTCCAGGATACAATCATAAGACCAATCCGAAGAATCCAAGGAGCAGAGAGAGATGTGATAGAAACCAAAGATAGATTATCTATTTGATGAAATCACAGCAGAAAGTTGCACAAACCTAGAGAAAGGAAAAAGCATACAAACACAACAGGCATTTATGATTAAAAATTGACATGCCCAGAGAAGAAACTTCCCACAACATATTATAGTCACAATAGTAACAAAACAGAGCAAAGAAACAGTATTAAAAGCTGGAAGGGAGGTGCAAGTATGTCTGTAGTGGGGTGTGGAGTCCTGTGGGAATGTTGGTGAGTGGCATAGCTGGGCCACATGGCGGTTCTCTTTTTAATTATTTGAGAAAACTCCATGCTGATTTCCATGGCGGCTGGACTAGTGTGTACTCCCATCAGCCTTGAATTGAAGTTCCTTTCCTCTATAGCCACTCTGAGTGGAGTGAGGTGGTGTCTCAAAGAAGTTCTATAATGACAAGGGCTGTTGAACACTTTTTAAACATATTTATTGGCCATTTGTAATTATTCTTTTGAAAATTATCTGTGCATTCTTTAACTTGTTTGTTGATTGGTAGGCTTTTTTTCAGTTCTTTGAAAATTCTGGATTTTATCCCCTATCTGAAGTACAGTTAGTAAATACTTTCTTCCATTCTGCTGGCCATCTGTTTGCTTTGCTCATAGTTGCTTTTGCTGTGTAGAGATTTTTTTTTAATTTTAGTTTTGTCCCATCTGATGATTCTTGGAGCTAGCTCATGTGCTGCTGGAGATCTCTCAGAAAGCCATACCTAAACCTGTACTGTGATATACATTTCCTCTTTTCCATGATTAGTTTCAGTGTTTTAGGTTTTACATAGTTAATTTTCAGGGTGAAAGATGTGGTTCTAATTCCATTCTTCTGCACATGAATAGCCAATTTTGCCAGCACCATTTGTTGAATAACCTATCTCTTTTCTATGGCATATTTCTTGTTCCTTTGTCAAAATTCAGGTGGCTGTAGCTTTATTGGTTTATTTCTGAGTCCTCTCTTGCATTCCATTGGTCTAAATGTCTATTTTATGCCCATATCTGGCTGTTGTTCTCATTACAGCTCTGTTGTATAATTTGAGAGGAGGTGTGATGATACCTCCAGGCATGTTCTTTCTCCCTAGGACTACTTTGGCTATTTGTGGTCTTTCGTGATTCCATATGAATTCTTGGATTACTTTTTCTAGCTCTATGAAGAATTACATCAGTGTTTTGATAGGACCTTCATAGAGTCCGTAGTTTACTTTTGGTAGTATAGCCATTTTCATACATGAATCCTGCCAATACATTCGTGAGAGGGTATAAATGAGATAAAATTAGGCCAGGCTTGTGGGCAGAGAGAATAAGTAGGAGGAAAAATCTAGGCTCGAGAAGAGAAGAAGAAAGGAGAGAACAAGGGAGAAAGAGATGGAGACTTCCTGGATTAACCAGCTAGGCAGCTAACAAACAGACAGGAAGAAGCAGGAAAAGTAGGACACACAGAAAGAAAAGGTATAAAGTCTGAGACATACATAGATGAAGAGAAACAGGTTAAGTTATAAAAGCTACCAAGAAACAAGCGTAAGAGGAGGCTGAGCATTCATACCTAATAAGAAGTCTTTGTGTCATGATTTGGGAGCTGATTAGTGGCCTAAAAGAAAAAGCCTGGTACAGAGGAAGAAAGACATTGAGAGCACAGGAAAAAATAAACACCATGCGATGAATAGAGAAAGAAAATTCTGGAAAGGATTCATCATGTCCAACACAGTCAGCCAGCAAGCCCCTAATTACTAAGGATGAAAGAAAATAACCAATAATGTTGTGACCAACAAGAAAAAAAGTTACAGGAGTGGGTAAACACCTCTCAAGAATAAATTTAATTGTAAGTGGCCTCAACTCACCTTTAGAGACAGACTGTCTGGCTCTATTAACAAACAAGATTCACCTCTCTATTGTCCCAAGAAACACACATCACTAGCAAAGGCACTGACAGGCTCAAACTCAAAGGATTGATTCAATCAGTCAAGCGAATGGCAGCCCAGAATAAGCTGTTGTAGTTACTATGGGATCTGACAAAGAATTCAAGCCAAATTTAGTTAGAAGAAATAACATATTATTAAGAGAAAATTCATCAAGAATATATAATAATTATAAATATGTTTCCAATCGTGGGTCTCCCAATTTTGTAAAGCAAACATGAATGGTGAGTAAAGGTTAATCACGGTGAGTGACTTCAGTGCTCCTCCCTTGTCTGTAGAGATGTCATACAAACTAGGAGGAAATCCAGACTTAAACTTAGCTCACATGCAGAGCATTTGATCCACAGACAGAGAAGATGCGTCTTCTCACAGCCCATCAAGTGCTCTTGAACATGTCCGTCAGGGAACCTGAATAGGGTTTTACCAGACAGGTTGCCTCATTACCCTTCCATTACTCTGGTCTGTTCCCAACTGTCCTTTAAAGGCTTGTTTGCCCCAAGAGCAGAATACTGGATGGTAAATTTGAGCAAACGCTGACACAGATTTGTATTTTCCAGGATTTTTCAAAGCACAAATCAGAGCTCTGTGACTTTCCCTGGAATGACCAAAAATAGAAAACTTGATGTCCTTTGGGGTTCACTGGAAAACTGGCATAAGTTGGGGACAGATCCTCTGTTATTTAAGAGTACATTCTGTAATTAGTTTTCCAGGACCTTCAAGAGGCATTCATGTGAAGCCCAGCTTTAGTGCCACAGTTTCAGCTAACATCTTCTCCTTTGAAATTCCAACCTGGAATCTGGAATTCCTGGCTGGAATCTGGAGCAATAGCAACATGGCATTGGTGATATCTAGACTCTGAGAGGAACGTCCATCTTGTACAGGTTAGACCAGACAGCCAATACAGTGAAGACTCTTTCCACTCTTGCCTTTGGTGGTAGGTAGACAGCTCGACACTGTCTTGATCAAAAGCTTTCTTTGGTCCTCCAGAGTGCTTGATCCTGGAAATCTGTCTCCAGTGCCATCCTCCTCCTGTTCAATTAATATTTCCTTTTTTCTGTGTACCAACACACAGATGATCCAGTCTTACCTCAGGCAGCAATAGCAGGGAGACCAGACACACCAGAAGGTAAGGGTCCCAACAACATTCTTCAGAAAATTAGGGGGAAACCCTAAAATTCACATGGAAATACAAAAAGACTGAAAATCCTAAACAATTCTAGACAGAATCAACAATGGTGTAGGCATCAAGTTCTCTAATTGGACTTGAGCCATAATGACCAAGATGGGATTAGCTCAAATAATGGATACACAGAGAACCAAGAAATGCTGTAGCCAGAGAATCTTTTAAACACTTTTAAACAAAGGTGCCAAAAGCACACATTTGAAAAAAGATGGCATTTTCAACAAACAGTGCTCAAAAAAAAAAAACTGAAACTAAATTCAAAGCTCTTACTCTGCACAAAATCAACTCAGAATGGATAAAAGATCTTAACTTAAAATCTGAAACAGCATAGGTGAACCATTTCAAGATGTTGCTTAGGAATACGACTCCGGGAAAGGATTCCAACAGCACAGAAAATAACAAGAACTGACAAACGGAATGCAGGAAATTGAAAACCTTCTCCACATCAGAGGACTACAATCAGCAGAGTGGAGAGACAGCCTGCAGAACGGAAGAAACTCTTTGCCAGCTCTACACCAAACATATCAATATCTGAAACAGATGAAGAACTCTTAAATAAAATACCAAGAAAAATAAATCATCAACTTAAAAATTAGGCTAGTGAAATGAGTAGACAGTTCTCAAAAGAAGAAATACAAGCAGTCAGCAAGTAGTTGAAAAAGTGTTCAGTGTCCTTGACCATCAGAGAAAGGCAAATCAAAGTCATATTGAGATTCTATTTCACCCCAGTCAGAATGGCTGTCATTAAAAAAAAATAGTAACTATTGGCAAGGATAGGGAAGAAAATGAACTTAGACACTCTTAGTGGGGCTGTAAACTGAGGCAGCCGCTGCTTAAACCAATGTAGAGGGTCTCAACAGACTAAAACCAGAAAACACACTCTACTTCAACCTAGAAGTTGGATTAGATGGATGGGTAATTAAAATGTGTCACATATACAGCCATAAAAAATAACAAAATATTGACATTTGTAGGAAAATGGATGGAACTATAGACCATTTTGTTAAAGCAAGATTATCCGGACTCAGAAAGACAAATAGTCCTCATGTTCTCTCCAATGAAGTTAGAAAGCAGAATGGGGGCTGCAAGTGAGAGGGAAGAGGTACAAGGGAAGGAAGGGAAGGGGTGTGATGGACGGGACACGCCATGGAAGCAGAGGACCATGCAAAGGAAGGAAGGATTGCATGGGTGTGAAAAAAGGGAGAAGAGAGGGCAGTGGGGCAGAAGAAAGTCAAGAAAGGACGCAGATACAGGTGTGAAAATTTCACAGTGAAACCCATAATGTGAGTGCTGAGAGAAATTAAGGTAATAACATATATCTCAAATGGGACAAAAAAAGCTACACTGAGTTAACCAAATACATACAATACCCTGATACTTTCTCCCCCTGCTGAGTTTTTGCTGGTCTAAGAGGAACAAGAACTCAGACATTGTGGTGGGAGGTGGCAGAACAGTTTAACAGAGAGCAGGAAGGTAAGAAGGATGAGAGTGAAAATGAAAGGCATCCAAACAGAGGGGGCGTGGCCCCAGCTCATCACCACTGCAAAGCTTCTGTTGGAATGGACTTATCAACCATATGACCTCACCCCAGCAGGGTCATAGTAATGCAGGTAGGCCGGGTCTTCTCTCAGGACGAACTTCCTCACTTTCCAGTTCTTCCTCCTGTGACCCTGTATCGAGGATGAATCGTAAGCATCACTCGGTGCACGCGGTGCCCAAGTAGGAAGTCTGCTGAGATACAGGACAAAAAAATGCCATGGTGAATTACTAGGTCCTGGCCCGTGTCTTTCTCAAGGAGAGAGCACCAAGGCCAATTAATGAAACACTTGCTGTTGAATCACATGGATAAATTAAATTACTTCTGTGCTCTCTTCTGACCTCAGAACTGTGTGCAGTGGTACAGCCTGTGTTACACATTTGACGGTGCTGGGCATATGACGTGGTTCAAGACTCAGTCCTGTTTTTTGAGGAGTTTATGATCTATATGGAAATAGACTATGACAAAATCCAAATAAAACCCTAGATATAAATAATGGATTTCAAAAGAATTAAATGAGAGATATGTCATTGTAGACATGAGCTATCAAACAAAGCATAATAAAGACGTCTGCTTGCTGTCTATCTGTCTCTGTCTGTCTCTCTTTATCTATCTACATCTATATCTATATCTATATAGATATAGATATATGTCTTTGCCTGTGTGTGTGCACGCACATATGTGTATGTGTATGCACATGCATGAACATGCATGTATGCCCATGCAGGTGCATGTGTGTGTATGTATGTATGTGGATGTGAAGGTCAGCAGTCAACCTCAAATGTCATTCCTCATTAGCTGTCCAACTTGTTTTCTGATACAGTGGCTCTCATTAGGATCTGGAGCTTGTCAGTGAAAAGTGGGATAGAAGGCCAAAAATAAGCCCCAATGATTTGCCTGTCTTTGTCTATCTAGTATGGGGATTGCAGGTGTGTACCATGCCAATTTTTTTACATGGGTTCTGGTAATAGAACACAGGTTCTCATTCCTACTTGTATGTATGTATGTATGTAGGTGCACCATGTGTGTGCTTGGTGACTCCAGGTGTCATAAGACATTGGGTATCCTAGAACTGGAGTTGGAGATGTCTGTTTGCCTCCGTGTGAGTGTTAGGAGCTGAACCCGAGCTCTCTGCAAGAGCAGTGAGTTTTCTTAAGTGGTGAGCCATCTCCCCACCTCAAAATGACATCTGAGATCCTTCGGCTTCTACAAATATGGGTGTTTTCTTTGCCTTAATAACACTGCCCATGAGATCTGAGCACATAAGTTGCCTCATACAATTTCTTCTTTATTGGAAAACGTGAAAGCCATGCTGTCTTGTGCAATTATTAAGTGACCACCAAGTTATCCTGAGCTGATGGGTCAGCCAACTTTGAGCAGCTTCCATGTTCTCTCAAAGCCTTCTCCAACATCACAACGTGGTTTATTGAAAAATTTATTGTAAGTGTCTGATCACCTTTCTTTAAGGATTATTTACTGAAGGATTTCAAGAATGTATGCATGCCTGGGTTTTCTAACAACCATTATCTGAATTATCTGCTTTATCAGTTATCCATTATAGTTGACTTTGTTCATTTGACAAGTGCATACTGTTTATGACAGAGCAAAAAAAAGTGTGTTGAATTCTGTACAAACAAGAAAAGCATATTAAAAGCATATATTGTCCTTCCCCCAACAGACTGTATATGTGGCCAAGGATTAAACATCAAGGTATTTTGTTCATTGTTATAATAGAAAAATTATACAAAAAGGATTAGACTGAATATAACCCATTCATCCATCCTTGTGCTTGTTCTGTTTGTCAACTATGAATATTCTCTTGAGATAAAAGTGGAAAACTAACACATCCTCCTCTGGACTCCATGAAAAGAGGCTGTAAACAATAACCAGTGTCCCTAGGCTGTAGTCCACCTAGCTTGTTACTTCCTTGTAGCATCCCCTGCACTGTCTCTTCAAATAAAGCCATTGCCTTTCCATTTGTGTGCACTTTTTAAATTCTTTGAATAAGGTGCAAGGAACTTGAAAACACCCAGTCCAGACATGCTCATGCCCACTCATGTGCTCGCGTGCATGTGCACGTGCATACACACACACACACACACACACACACACACACACACACACACACACCAAACTTGGTGACCCCAGCCAGGAGGTAAGATTAATCTCTTAAGAACTTTGAACTTGTAGGTGCACTAAATATTTTCAAACTCCTTCCTCTTACCAAGATCATCATTTCCCACTCCTTTTTTAAAATTCTGATCCCTGTGGCTGCAGCAGGAGGCTGCACTAACCAGTTTGATCAAATAGACCCCATTGCCAGCCCATGAGAAAATGGGCATGGCTGATGATGGAGAGCCTCTGGCGGCTGCTTCTGCTAGGATAAAGACAACTATGAAGGGGGAAAAGACTTCACAGCCAGTGGCTCCCCACGTGGAGTTCGGAACAAACACAACCAGTTCAATGGCATCCGTGGCTGAAGTGGTTATGACATTGCGGACTTTCTCACACATTCCAATGCCATCTCTGCTCTCTGGAGCAGAGCCAAACTTTGCTGCCACTTGAATTCCCCTCCCTCCCTCCAGTTCTTTTCCTTGTTCTGTACATGAGTCTGCTTTACAGAATGTCACATTTTTAAAGGAAATAACAAATATAGCAGGTGGTCTTAGACAATGAGTGGTCTGGATGAAAGGGAAGTCAGAAATCTTTGTGGGCACAAGTGAAATAAAACAGTCACAGCTACCATGGTATATACCCAAAGCCATCCCATATCGGGAGCTGAGATGGGTAAGGAGGCTTCTGTTACCCTGTGTCTGGTGGTGGGAGGAGTCAAGCCAGCCCTGCAGTGCAACTTCTTCCTAAGAGACCCTGTGCTCTCTTAACTCTTACCATCACATGCCTTGACTCCTAGAACTATGCAGAGCTTCAGTTTACCCCAGCCCTTGCCTCCAAGACTGATCGTGGACACCTGAAATTGCACATAATCCCCCACACACACCTGTACTGTGCCCATGCACTCAAACAGGACCTGACCTTAGCCCGCTATTCCTACAAAGCTGGCCTCAGGCCATAGTTTTCCATCTCACCAGGCTTTAACACAGTCTGGAATGGCACCTCCTTGCTCTTAAAGGTTACCATATAGTGTGGCCTCGTCCTATTTTCTGATCACTTTGGAGTACTTTATCATGAAATAGCTTTATCTTTTGAATGGCATCTCTTGGCCAACTTACTTCTTCCTATTAAAGAAAGGGCAATATTTTCTTAAAATACTTTTCATCATTAGGACATTGGCAAAAGAAGAATTTCACTATTTACAAGGGAATTTTCTGCCCTGGCTGCCCCAGTCCTAACCCAACATCATGTTCATCCTCTACTTAGCATTTTGTCTTACATGTTCTCAGTTTCATTTTCTGGTTGATTGTTGGTCAAGTAAACTAAATTCTATTTAATAATGTCAGTCTTTTTCTTTTTCATTTGTTTCCTTTGTCTTTTTGAGATAAAGTATCACTATTTAGTCTGGCCAGGCCTTGAGCTCACAGCAATCCCTATGGTTAAGCTTTATGAGTGCTGGGATATGCACCACCATCCTCTGCTCACATTGGTAATTGAGAAAAAAAAATGAGATGGCTTGAAAAGGGGCAGAGGAAACTAGTGGTAGTCACTCACCTGCTTCAGTAAACATCCCTGCTTGATGATGACCCCTCTGAATTCTTCTCTCAGAATCACATCGTCATCACTGGAATTCTCTTCACAGAAGAATCCACTGTCTGGCTGTTGAGAAACGCACAGCAGGTTCTTGTAGGTCTCAAACATATTGCTACACCTACGTCCACACCCGCTCTTGCCAGCCATGCTTCCTCCATGCTGCTGTGTGAACCACGGCAGGAAGCTTCCAGGTGACTCTAGGCTTGCTGTCTAAGCCTCCCCCATTTTCCTGCCCCTGGATCCTGCCCTTTTTGTGTTTCCATTCAGGTGTGATCTGGTCAATATCCTTTCATTTTCCATGATTCGCCAAGCCATATCCTAAGTCTATCTCATTTTTCTTTTACCAGGCACATTTCTCTCTTCAAAGTCCTCCTTCTCATGGGACTTCACAGCCACATGTTTGAAATCATAGTGACAACACCCTGATGCAACTCTCTCCACCATGACTTGTCACTCAGCTCCAGCTCTAGCCTGGAGAGAACCAAGAGTTTATGCATCACCTCGGCCCCTGAGGTCAGGATAATTAGAGACTTTCTGAGCTGTAAGAGAGTGACAAACCACACAGAGGAGGAGCTGCTATGGGGAGTTAATTTAGCACCCTTAATTTAAATGGCTATAAAAAGATAGAGCAAGGGTCTGAAGCATGAAAAAGTACTGGCAGTGGAACTCCCCCAAAAGTGAAATGAAACACTATCTGGGATGTCCACCTCATTTGTATAAGAAGGATGGTTCTTTATGTAGCTTTCCCAACTTCTACATTCTGATCCAAAATAGAAACAAAACTGTCAAAATCCCCCTAGAAAACCACAGTTGCTGAAATTATCATGTGATCACAAGCTAGGCTCATGTTACGTAACATGGAGTTGAGCAGTCTCGGTAGGCATAACACAAGAAGCATGCAAGGTTATGGGAGGAAGTGTACACAGAAGAATGGTGTGCATTTGATTGTACAGCTGAGCACAGACAGGCAGCTCACCACATCTGTGATTTCATAGGCAGCCCTCTGAAAAGGACATCATACCAGGACTCGTGTCTTTGCCTTTCCACTGCTGTGTTCCCTTTGCCTAGGACAACATGTGCCATGCAGAGACACACAATACACTTTTATAGATGAATTGATTGCTTAGAGGAAGAATTAAGGTAGTAAGATTTCAAAAGTGAGTTAGAGAAAACTATTCAAGTAAACAATCGCTTCCTCTAAACTGTTCACTTGGAGAAGGCAGCATTTGAGGGGGGAGCTGTGAAGTCTAGAAAATGCTGGCGTAATAGAAGCTGTAGGGGCCTGTGTTTTCATAGCTTGTACTATTTGTCTTTAAAATATTTGTGCGAGTTTCAATATGTATGCGCATGCGCATGCCATCGAGTGGGTATGGAGGTCAAAGGACAACTTGCAGGAAGCTGCAGTGTCCTTTTTCCATGTAAGTTCTGGGGATTGAACTCAGGTCATCAGGCTTGGCAGCAAGCACCTGTATCTTCTGAGCCATCTCAGCAGCTTGTTACTTTTTGTCTCTGGTTGGCTTCTTCTCTAGCCTTCTTACCCCTCAGTTCTCCGTAGGACCAGACACTCTGTTTGCATGTGTGGCTACAAACTGATATCCACAGAAAATCTACCCTGGTCCTGTGTCGGGAAAAACAAGTGGGTAGCTGCTATTCCTACTTACAAAGAAGTAGAAAGCATCGGGGTTGTCCAAGAAAGGGTTTTCAGCTATTCCATCGGCCGCATTCTTAGACAGATCCCCAGCAGGCTGCAGGTACCCTTCGCTGAGCAGTGATGCAGCGATCATGAGGCCTTCCTGGCGATTCCGAACCAGCTTGTTAGAAACCAGCCAGTCAATGACACCGTTACCTGAATGAGAACATCAATGGAAAGTTAAATCTTTCCCAAGTCACAAGTCACTGACTGCCAACCACACACTGGCTCCAGTGCTCACCAGGGTCCATCTTGTCTCAGCTTCCCTGCTACTCCAAGAAGGAGAAGGAAGATTAGTAAGATGGACACTTGGAAACAACAGGAATCATGCAAAAGTTAGAGCACACATGAAAGTTAGTAAGAAATACATAAACAAATCATTTTTATTAACTTACACATTTATTGAGCTTGTACAACACACTAGCTGGGCAGTGGGCAGGTTCCCTAGCGAAAACGTAAGCGTTAAAGTTATAGAATTCTGCTCTAAGTCAGTACTGTGGTACAATGGATGACTGGATCAAATCAGAAAAGGATTTATAGAGAAAGTAACTGGGCTGAGACCTAAAATAGGAGGTGTCTGCAAGCATTTGAGATAGGAGCTGAGGGTCCAGCACAGGCAAGGATGCAGCAGTATGGACAAACTTACAAGCACATCACAGCCCATGAGAACAGAGCTGGTGCTGGTGACAAAGTAAGAGGACTCCACAGGAGGAGGAAGATGAGGGGCAGTGAGGAAAGGCTGGTGGCACATTAGGAAATCTATCAAACCCAGACATAATGACACACACCTTTTATCCCAGGACTCGGGAGGCAGAGGCAGGCAGATCTCTGAATTTGAGGCCAGCCTGGTCTACAAAGAGAGTTCCAGAACAGCTAGGGCTGTTGCACAGAAAAACCAAGAAAAAGAAAGAAAGAAAGAAATCTGTCAATGAAGAGATACTGCAAACTTTAATTATCAAATAACATAACAAGGTGTGTGTCCTAAATTAAAATTTGATTACAATATTTGTGTGTATTGTCATGCATTTTAAAGAGTCTGTCAGGGAACTTGAATAGTCATTTTGTTTAACTTTTATCTCAAGAGAAAATAACACAGGGAATGAAATGAAAAGAACCTATCAGTTGGATTATCAGCAAGCTAAAAATGAAGATTTGTACTCATAAAGTGTGTTCTTTATAAGTCCACCAGTGACAACCAACATAGCAGCCTGCTGGTCCTGGGTCACTGGAGCTGGAACATTGGGTATGGGACATCTGAAAGAGTCATGACCCCTTTCAGAGAATGGCCCCTCCTTGAGTTTCACACACAAAGTTTTTTTACCCACTTTTCTTTCTCTGTGAAGACAAGCATTTCAGCTTTCAATCCTCACAACCCTACAAAAGAGGTAGCAGTTACTTACCCCATTTGAAAAGCAAGAAACGTAAAACCCAAGAAGCTTCAGTAGCCTTGGGCTGCAGTTACACGTCCAGTTCCTGGACCTTCGTTGGTGTGTTCTCACACTTGAGTCTGTGCTTTTTGACTAGGTGTGCTGAAGTCTGAAAGACTTCAATCGGGTTTCTCCGTCATGTGATAGTCAAGGTACTCCATTGCACTGAGTGCTTCCTACTTTCTGCCTCTCAGCTGACACCACCAGACTCTCATGAAGGCTCCACTCATGGAGAGTTTTGGAATCCATTATGACAGTGCATGGGAAGGACTTGATGGTTAGTGAATGCTCTGGGACTCAGGGATGTATTCAACAGAAAGTAAGTCTGGGCTAGATCTGGTGGCTGAGTCTCCGTAGGAACCCCTTATTCCTTTGGCCTGGGGCTGTCTCATAGCAACCCCAGCCCCATATCCTTAGGGTCCTGCCTTGCTTTTATCATCTCCCTAAGTAGCTTGATGGCGAAGCTTGGTGTTGACTTGATGCTAAAGGCTACTGCCTTCGTTCTCTGAGGCACACTCTTGGGAGATACTGCCCCACAGTGCAAATCACGTCCTTTCCTCTTCCCCTTCCTAACTCTGACCTAAGCCATTTTCATGTATTTTCTGTGGACCTAACATCTTCTCAGATGCTTACACTGTTATAATTCCTCCAAGTTGTATCCCTACGGCATATCTTGCAAACATGCTGAGTGTCTGACTCCCAAGCTAACATCCCATTTGCTGGCTATAAGAGCATCAGCTCTTCCAAGTGGTCACTAATTTTCCAGATGCACATGCTGCACATTTCTACCTACAACTCATCATCAGAAATCTTCCCCACAAACCACCTCTACTTCGAGGTCCAACTGAGGCACCGCCTCCCAATCACCTCAGCAGCTCTTAGTTCTTTCTCTTTCCTGAATTCATGGCCCTGTTACATAGCTATAACTTCTTTAATCAGAATAACTATTTGAAAGCTTAGCACTTCACGTGCTTGGTATGTGTCAGGGACTATTCCACTACAAAACACCAAGCCTGGGAGGTAGGTGCACTGTGATTTCCCATCATGTAGACGGTAAAGCACAGAGGCAGTTATTTGGCTGGAGGTTTTGTGGCTAGTAAGTTGCAGATGCAGAGTTTGAAAACCAGGCAGCATGTTTCTAGTGAATGTGCTTTCACCTCTGTAGCACACTGCTCAAACAAATGACTCTTACTAACCTACTGGGTACAGTGTCTGACACCCCCAACATTATTATTTAAATTTTCTACTACATATCTTTTTTTTAAATTGATTTATTTGTTTTGTATACACTGTTCTGTCTGCACACCAGAAGAGGGCATCAGATCTCATTATAGATGGTTGTGAGCCATCATGTGGTTGCTGGGAATTGAACTCAGGACCTCTGGAAGAGCAGTCAATACTCTTAACCTCTGAGCCATCTCTCCAGCCCTCTACTACATATCTTAATTCTTATTTACCATAGTGTGGTTACAGTATGTTAAACTGTTCCTATTCCTAATCCTTTTTTTTAACATAATGCCAAATATTGGAGAAAAGGGACACTTGATTGCCATAGCTGTGACTTCTGAAGTCTTATCTTGAACAAAAACAAAGGCTTTTTCTACCCTGGTTTCTGTTTCTACACAGGAAGAATTCTGATCTCTTGTTCACCGGTCTACATTTTGCAATCCTGTGCACCTACTATGCGCCACACCCCACTACACACAGATAGCTGTGGGAGAACACCCCATTCCCTCCTCGGTTGCCCACTCTGGGAGTGCAAGTCATTTTACCTGTGAAGCAGTGATTAAAAACCTTCTTGTCCTTCTCCAGATTCAGCTCCTTTATTCCCTTTTCAGTGTCTTTCATGGACAGATACAAAGCCCTGCACAGGGATAAAAGCAGAGGTGGGCAAGAAGCACTTAGAATGGCGATCCACCTTAGAAAGACCTCCAGGAGCTACGCTTCCCCACCCCTTGGAGTAGCCCTGAGCCTAATCTCTCTGCCAGACCAGCAGGAGTTAAAAGATGGTGTTCTAACTTACACAATCACATAGCCTGTAAAACATTTAGCAGATGCATTTAATATCTCTTAAATTCATTAATCTCTTTGTTGATTTAATCCTGGTGCCTAAGATGGAGAGTTGCCTTGTTATGTGTCAAAGGTCAAGAGTTCCCAGGGCCAGTTTTGCAAGAACAAAGATCTTTAAAGTCCCTGCAATCATGTGGATCTGTCATGTCCTGCAAATGTCCATGCCTTAAAGGCTTGTGCCCCAACTTGGTATTGTTCAGAGGTGGTTGAAGTTTCAAGAAATGTAGCCAAGAAGGGGGTGGCTTTTTTAGTAAATTGCTTGCCAGGGAAGCATGAGAACCTGAGTTCGGATTCCCCAGCACCCACAGGAAAGGCAAGGCACAGTCCCTTACAATCCCATCACTATGGGGGTGGAGACAGGAGGATCCTGCAGCAGGCTGGCCAGCTAATCTCACCAAGTCAGTGGGCTGCAGGTTCAGTGAGAGACCTTATCTCAAAAAGTGAGGTGGAGAGAAATGAGGAAGAGATCTGAAGTCAGCCTCCAGTCTCCATATGCACCTATATGCATTTGTGGATGGACCCACATATGGGTGCATGCGTGTACATACACACACACACACACACACACACACACTCACAAGCAAGTGAGTGAGAGAGTTTTTCAAGTCATTGTGGACATGCCCTTGAAGGAGATTTGGGAATACAAGTTCCTTCTTTCATATGCCAACCACAAAGTGAACAGATATGCTATATTATACATGTCTGCTATGATGTGCTGCCCCCAAACACCACTGTGGGACTAAAAGTAATAGGTCAAACTAAGCACTCAGAGCCACAATAGATCCCCTTTTTCAACTCGATTATTCTAGATATTTGTTAAAGCAGTGCAAAGATAACACAGTCTCCCAATTCTCACAAAGTTTTCAGGAGGCCAGTTGCTACAGATAATTGCCTTCAAGAAAGTGATTTTTGTTTCTAAGCTTATCTTTTTTTCTGAAAATGATAAGGTAAAATAGTGAGCTCTTACTTTGGGCCCTGGAATAATAAACTAAAAATAGCCTCGTCAGAATAGTTCTGTCTCTGTGCTTCTTTGTAGTTTGAGCATCATTCCCACTCAGTTCTGACATCTCCAGTCAGGAATGTGGTCACATGATGTCTGAAGCCAGCAGCTATGGCTAGACCAGATTTCTTCTCTTGGGGTCTTACCCAAGTGAGAGAAGTTCTAGTTGACGATTCCATTCCCTACATTAGTTGTACAGAAAGTATGTCTCTCACCCCCTCTCAGAGACTGCTCTCAACCTCCCCCATGTCAACTGAATTCTTGTCAGACATATTAAGCAGCCAACAAGGTATTCCTTCCAATGAGTCTTTTGCTTAACACAAAAGGCAAACTTACCAAAAAGAATGACAGTTTTGGAGAAAAACCCTTAGAATTGGAGCAGAGGTAAAGAACACTAGAAACAACCCCATTCCCAGCCCCTATCCGGGTCTGGGATTACCTGCTGTTCCCTGGCCACCTTTATATTACAAATGCCACCTGCATTCCAAGTCATCAATAGTGCACCTTAGAGGCCATTCATCAAGTCACCACACCAATGGCTTCCATCCAGGATGAGTGTGCACCCTGGCTGGCCCTTCCTGACTAGGAGCAAAGCATGAATCTGAACTTGAACCTTGGTCTGCTTGGATGCATGGTCCCTGCTTTTTCCTTTCTACCTACAAATCCTGAAATGCTCTTTCAGGACCAACTTTAGATGGCTACTTCATAGATAAAACCATCGCTCTATTGCCCTCTCACTTTTCTTCATCCTCTCCTCTTCCTCTATGTCATTCTCTCTCCTCTTTCCTCTCCTCTCTTATCTCTCCTCCATTCTTTCTCTCACATTTTTGTCTTCTCTCCCCTCTCTTCTTTCTCACCTCTATCTCTCTTCTCTCCTCTCCATACACCACAAGCCTTTCTCCTCAGCTTCGAGGCACTGGAGATGCTGTCGTCAAAGATGCCCAAAGCAAGCTTTGAAACAGTATTTGTCAGATCAAAGAGGAAAGGAAAATCAAAGGGTGGAGGGAAGCAAAACTCAGAAAATTACCCCAAGTCAACAGTTTCTGGCAGACGAATGGACCTCCTTGTGGATTTTCTTGCAAACTTCTGGCCTCCTTCGATGCATTTAATGGCTTTCTTGATGTCCCGAACCCAAGCATCTCTCTCCTCCAGGAAGGCTGCCTGGAAGAAGTGGTCCTGCTGTTTGGTTGTAGTGATCTTCAATACAAACTGAAAATCAAAAGATAGCCCATTAGAAATGGCCCCTTTCAAGGCCCCCCGTGGAACATAGCAGTTGATAAGAACTTGTTCCAACAAACAGAGAGTCCAATGCCGGGGTAAAATATGGATGTTGACAAGAGGGGACACTTGTTCAGAATGCACTGCTAAAATGCAGATAGACTTTGAAGTCAGCAGGTGGCACAGCTAGGCCCATAAACTGAGCCTTGAGGATGGAGGGAGGAGGAAAGAGCTAGGAGAGGTAGAATTTGGAAAGGGCATTCAAGGTCAGCAGGTGACATGATGGTCATTGTGACTAGTGATGTCAACTCACCATCCTTTTGCCAAAGTCCTGACAGGGGCTGGTGAGAGTACTTCCTTTCAGGGGGATCATTCCCTTGGGGCTGTTGTCGCTTTTCTTCTTATAAAACTCAATTCCGTCTTCCAGCAGTACAACCCACATGGGTTTCCAGGTGCTAAACATGCTTCCCTGTAACGGCAAGACAGAGATGAGAAGCTGGAGTAGACAGGACAACTTGTGACCTGTGTTTTTCGATTAACAGAACAGATTCATACTTTCTTGGAGTTGACTTTTAAAGTGTTTTGTGACAATCTCTGTTGATTCAACGTAAATCCTCCCAAAGTGATGACTTCTTGGGACACCATTATATGTCTTACCTGTTGCTGTTTGCTTGATTGGTCATAGTCTCTGAATGCCCTTTTCAAACTTGGTCTCTCTTAGACCTCTCCCCCCTCTCCATCCTTAAGGCTTAGTTTATCAGCCTAGCAGGTAAAGGCTTTCCAAGCTGCACTTTGCGGCCTTGATCTGAATGTCACACACACACACCCTTCTCACTGACTGTCCTTTGTATCCTAAAACCTTGCTGTATGCCTCCTTTTAGAGTCAGTGCAGGTTAGCTTTCTGCTGCTGTGATAAAACACTGCCCCAGAGCAACCTGGTGATGGACCCACATACCACCCTTTGTTTCAGCTTATAGTTTACAATCCGTCATGGAGAAAAGTCAGGACAGGGGCTCAAGACAAGAGCCTGGAGGCAGGAATTGAAGCAGAGACCATGGAGGAATGCTGACTATCGGCTTGCTTTCCCTGGAATGTTCTGCTACCTTTCTGCCCATCCACCTTTCCAGACTGAGCCCTTCTATATGCATTACCCACAGGCCAGTCTGATGGAGGCAGTTCCTCAGTTGAGATCCCCTTTCCCCAGATATGTCTAGATTTGTGTCAAGGTGACAAAATCTAGCCAGAATCTTCAGTTAAATTGCTATAGTGTGGTTGTCTTTCCTTGCCAGAAATTGGCATTAGGTCCTTTCATTCATTCATATTATTGAGCACATAGCTCATATTCATTAAAATGATGACAAAGAAGACTATTTTCTAAGTTTCCAAATGCTGGTATCTAATATATTTTAATGAGAAATATGACCAGTTCTTCTTACTGTCTACCTTGTCACCCAGAGCCTTCACCTTCTACTGCCCTGAACCTAAAAAACCACATTCTCACCATACTGCTATGAATAGGAACTGTCAGCACACTTTCCTGTTTTGTTTTTAAATTTGTGTGTGTGTGTGTGTGTGTGTGTGTGTGTGTGTGTGTGCACATGCAGTGTCACAGTGTATGCATAGTGGTTAGAGGACAACTTGTGGGGATTCGTTGTCTCAAAAATAAAAATAAAAACCTTTTCAACAAAGTATTTATGATCGCATTTTTTTTCTCTCTACAAGGTAGGCAGATAAATTCTCAACGATAAGGTTTGTGAGACAGTTCAGCCAATAGAGGCTCTTGCTGACAACCCTGATAACCAGAATTAAACCCGTGGAAGAAAGAGGAAACCAATTGACAACCGGCTACTGCTTGATTGGGCTTAAGGTACACTCCGTAGGAGTAAAGGCATGTCTGGTACTGTAAACCTGACCAAGAACCCATGGTTGGGGAGCGCGCAGGGGCTGTGCGATAATGCTTTTGTACACAGGTTTAATAAAACGCTGATTGGCCAGTAGCCAGGCAGGATGTGTAGGCGGGATAAGCAGACAAGGAGAATTCTGGGAAGAGGAAGGCTGAGTGAGGAGATGCCAGTTCGCTGTCCAGAGAGCAGTATGTAATGAAACACAGGTAGATTAACAAAAATGAGCTGAGTTTAAGAGTAAGAGCTAGTCAGTGGTAGGCCTGAGCTAATGGCCGAGCAGTTTTAATCAATATAAGCCTCTGTGTGTTTACTTGGGGGACATGAGTGGGAGAGATTTGTCCTGTCCAAGTCAGGCGGGACCAGGAAAACTTTTAGCTACATGCAGGCTCCAGAATTGAACCTCCTGCTGTTTGTTAGTCCACTAAACAGACTAAGTACCAAAGTGCCTCTAAATTTGTCTCTCTCTTCCTGTAGATCAGGGAAGCTCTCAGACCTCATCGGAGGATTCTTTTTTTGTGTGCAGTGGACGGCGGTTAATAAAAAACACAGACCTGGTTAAAGTGCAGAGAGCACATGACAGTGGGTGCTGAGCCACAAATGGAAAATCTATATCACACCCTCTACCCAAGGCTTCAGGGACCACGATAGGAAAGGGGGTGGAAAGATGATAGGAACCTGAGGTCGGGGAAGACCAGAGGCAAACAGTATCCTCTGATACATTACAGGGACATTGAACTCATGAACTCAACAGCTGTGGTTGCCTGTGTAAGACCCTCAAGAGATCAAGCCAGTCACCATTCTAGCACACAGTGGGAAGAGTTCACAAGCCTCCAGCCCTGACTGGGGAGCTATAGACACTCTGTGACTTCTCTGGAAGGACTAGTCATCTTTCATTAAAGGTGTGGACCCTGGTGAATGAACCACACTCTGGTGGATGGTTCCACATCTGGGAGTAAATGGGTAGCATGAATTAGAGTTAATGGGTAACAACAACAAAAAAAAAGGACAGGAAGATGTAGAGAACAGGCAAGGATGTGAATACAGGTCTGGGAGGTGCTAAGGGGAGGCGTAGGGTTGGATAGAATGAATACACATTGTATGAAGTTGTCAAAGGTTTAATAAAACTATATTTTTAAATTAACCATGTGCTAGGCCAAGGAAGTCCTTTCTGGTCTCTATGCTCAGACAGTTGGGAAAGGAAGGGGATCAGTTCTTGGCCTGTATCCTTTGACTCACAGTGACAACCTGCTCTAACTACCACAAATAGAGTTATCAACCACTTCCCAGCAGATCCTGCTGTGAATCATGACACAAAGGCACATAGGGGTCCAGTTGTTAAAAGGAAAAATACTTATGCAAAGACGATAAATGCTATAGGACTGTCATTTTGCTTGTTTGAACACTTCCTTTATTCTAGTCCTAAAATAATATTTTCTGCTAACATGCACTATCTTTTTCCACCCCAGAAGTAAAACTGACCAGACTAACGATGATTAGCCTTTTCCAAAAATGAACATGACTTGGTAATACATGAAATAATTTTGATTAAATTCTTTCCTGGTTTACAACTTCAATTATTCTAATTTACAATCCATATGTCCTGAAAACTAATAAGTAAAAGCAGTCCTATTTTTAAATGGACAAGAGGATTAAATGGGTATATCATTCAAGAAGACATCCAAAATCCTACCAAAAAAAATGTTCAACATCATTATTCATTAGGGGACCAGAGATTCTGCCAACCACATTTTACTGTGCATTCAGTAAAATGCCTAACATTTAAAAAGGATAAGAAGATCCTCACCGGACAGGGAGGTGGGAAAGCTGGAATGCGTGCATGGTGCTCTAGGACAAATGTCTGGCTGTTCATGTGAAAGCTAATGCGCGGTCATTATGACAAAGAGGAGGCAAGGCCTTTGAACAAAAAGAGCTCAGTTGCCCTCCAAGCTTAAAAGTGGTGTGGTGAATTATGGTGGTGGGATTTAGGGTAGCTTCTCTGTCCTTTATGCAATTGCTGCAAGCCACCAGTTTGTCACTCAGACAGCCTACTATAGCACCTACTCTTTTTTTTTTTCCGGAGCTGGGGACTGAACCCAGGGCCTTGTGCTTGCTAGGCAAGTGCTCTGCCGCTGAGCTAAATCCCCAACCCCTATACCACCTGCTCTTGTTGATGCCTATATAGTTCCCTTTCTGTCCTCAATCTTCTGTTCACCCAAAAATAAACCTGAGGGAGAAGTAGCTTGTCCTCCTATACTAACCCAGTTAACAAGGAATTGAGACTAGAATACTGGTCTCTTAACTCCTTGTTACCTCTTTCTCTTCCCCTCAGATGCTTCTTCATTTTGGTTCTTGAGTAACTTTGAGTAATTTCAGAATCTGGATCAATTTCTCAGAACAATTTAATGATAGGTAGGTAGGTATGTGGATGGATGGATAGATAGATAGATACATACATACATACATACATACATACATACATACACACACACATACATACATACATACATACATACATATACATACATATATACATAGAATTCTTCCAAAATGATGTCTGGGACCACCATTGCTCAAGATTTTTTATGTTTTCAAGTTTTGGAATACATATAATATATTTTGATAATGGAACCCAATCCTAAACATGGAATTCATTTGTGTGCCTTATACACCTTATGCATACAGCTAAATGGTAATTTCATGTAATATTTTAAGCATTTTGTGCATAAAACAAAGTCTCTCACAATAGGTAGATTTTAGGTTGTGAGTCATATTTAGAGTTCCCAGTGAGTAACTGGTCATCTTCATAGCACCTGGTATAATGTATCTTAGTGCATTACATGACACCAAAAGAAGTTATAAAGGATGAGACATGTGATCATATTTCAAATGAATTTTTGTACACTTTTGAAATACTTATAGAAACTAAAAACAAATTGAAAGTGCATATTTATAATATACCATCATTGGATTAAAGGTTAATGTCCTTAATATGAACTATTAAAACTCATTAGAATTAGTAATAGATATAAACACACACTCAAGTTTTTTAAATAGAGAATAATATGGACAATTGATTTTCAAAAGAATTACATAGGGCCCAATAAACAGCATGGACTTTAATAGCAATCCAAGGACTGCATACTGAAATTAGGTAAGATAATCTTTTCTACTATGATTTTTTTTAAGATTTGTAAAATATATTGGTGAAGAGTTGGGATGTGAAACCAAAGGAGCTCTGAGTCAGAAGTTTGATGTCATTTGTCAAAGACACCACCCTTGCCATAAGCTGTAGAGATGGTGCAGGCCCTAAGGTGAAGAGGGGTGTCTTCTTTTCAAATGTGCACAGAATATTTCTAAACCCTATTTTGCTAGGCCAACTTAAGATGTAAATATAATGTCTCTGAGATATTATGTCTGTAGGGACTGCAGGCCCTGAGCTGGTCTGTCTCACACTCAACACTTGCTAGAAATACTTCTTAAGCACATTTATTTTTAAGCATCATTTTCTACATCTGAAAAAATAGAGATAATAATATCTACATCCTAGTGGTTGTTTGGAGATTAAATAAAGCTACCCGTGTACATTGCTGGACATGATATATGGCATCTAGAAACTACTGCTTAAATACTGCCAATTCTGTTGCAGAGTTTACAAAAGCCAAGCCAAAGACCCAGCCTAGGTGTCCTTCACCAGCTGAATGAATAAAGACACATACACAGTTTTACAAAGGTGTAACAAAAATGAAATTACAACATCTGCAAGAAGTTGGATACAGCTGGAAATTATTGTGTTACTTGAAGTAAGCTAAAGCCAAAAAGCATCATGTGGTACCTAGATTTAAAGTTATATATGTGTGTATGTCTGTATGTGTCTGTTTCTCTCTCTCTCTCTCTCTCTCTCTCTCTCTCTCTCTCTCTCTCTCTCTCTCTCTCTCTCTCTCTGTGTGTGTGTGTGTGTGTGTGTGTGTGTGTGTGTGTGTGTGTGTATCGTGAAACTAGAAAATAGACTGTGAGAAGGAGGAAGAGATTACACCACAGTTGGGAAATAAAGAGGGTAAGATAAGCAGAAGAGTGACCAGCTGGCAACAAAGGGAACCAACTGGAGGATGTGAGAGGGTATGGGGGAGGAGATGGTGGAGGAAATGAATAGGAGCAAAGTATAATGACTCATATGTATGAACGCCACTCATATGTCATTTCTCTGTTTGCTAGACTTAAAAAAAATCCATTTAAAAATACCTGAGCATGGAGTATTCATTAGTCTTGGGCTATGTATAACTAGGTAAATAAGCTTTAAATCACCAAAATAATGAAAATAGAAAGTCAAAAAAGGTTTCTAGGGCTGGAGAGATGGATCAGTGGTCAGAAGCACTAGCCGCTCTTCCAGAGGACTTTCTGAACACTGCAAAGTGAATGAATATGTCACTGCTTTCAAAACAAAATGATGGCCAGGGCAAAAATCTGTCTCTGATATTGGTGAAATAACTTCAAAGCTTATGTCCTACTTACAGTGATTAACCATAGAAAAGACAACGGGATTTGAAAACTACATTAAAATGGATTGCAGTTAAGTATTTTAAGAAATATAATTGAGTAGAAAAAAATAATGTAACAAAATATTAAAATAACTTTAAGAAAAAGAAAGAAACATGAGCTGTGTCATTAAGTTCCAAGTCCTGTCATACATTGGAAAGACGATTAAGTTCTTAAAATATCCTTTTGTAAATGTGTAGAGAATATTTCTAAATCCCATTTTTCTAGGCAAACTTAATATGTAAATTTACAAGGCTAATTTTAGAATTGTTTCCTATAGCTACATTTATCAGCCAGTCCATAAATGGGTCACAGGAGGGACGAAGTTCTCAGAATGAAAATGAAGTCATGTTGACATGGTGGAACTTGCCTGTAATCCTGGCTGAAGCAGGAAGCTAACAATTTTGAGGGCAGACTGGACTTCATCATGAGCTCCTGTCTCAGAGCCAACAACAAAACTGTGCCAGCCCTTTGAAACTAAAGCCGAGAGGCTACAGAGATAGTTATTATGTATGCTCACCTGACATTAATGTCTTCTTACTTTGGTCCTACTTATGTTCTATTTGTCATATTTGTTTCAGCTACAGGCATATTTCAGGAATTTTCACACCAACTTAATCATATCATCCCCTCAATCACTCAAAACTGAGATACAAAAACAGAGAAGAATCATAACTAACATTACAGGAAAAACATATTTATATACATATTTTTATACACATATTTCCTCTACCCATGGCTATCAGAAAATTGCCCTCCAGCAATTAGGATTTCCTCAGACATCATGTGCTGGTCACGGGGTAGGGGAGTGGGGGAGGGCTGATGCTCCTGTGCCAGCTCAAGGAGAAACTTGCCACCCTAGAAGAGAGTTCACACAGTTCTGACAACTTACCAGGCCATCTTCCAGGACCTCCTGGAGCCCAGATAATGATGGGCAGTGATGGGCAGGGTCAGCAATGCTGCTTGATTGTGTATACTTTCCTATTTATACCGAAACCTCATATCACTTCATGTAAAGAGACTGGCCTGTTCCTCTTCCCAGTGTGCCACATTGAATGCATCTCTTTGCCCTGCTTTTCATAAGCATAGACTAATTTTGCAAATGCTTCTCAGGTATCTTGGGGACAGATGCCTCATTCAGGGACCAGGACAGCTACAAAGTAACTGGGGCCAGTTCACAAGAGAATTCCATGGTGGTACTGTCTCTCCAGGAGAGCTGCTGGAGAAACTGAATAGTTTTAGACCAAGAAGAGACAGGCAAAATGGATAAGTATTTTGCTCAAAGGTGTTTAATTTTTTTATTTTTGTTGTTGTTGTTGTCGGGGGTGGTTGGTTAGGGTTTGAGTTTTAGCTTTGTTTTTTGAGACAGTGAAGGCTGGCCTCAAACTCACTATGTTGCTGAGTGTGACCTTGAACTTATCATTGTCCTTTCTCCATCCCCACCTCCATTGCTCAAGCTAGCCTTGAACCTGTGGCAATACTCCTGCCTCAGCCTCTTGTGTACTAGGATTATAGGCATGAGATATCACACTCAGCTTCCAGATTACTTGGAAGTTCCACTAGGTAGAAGTTTCAGAGAACATTTTTATTTGCATCAATCAAAGGAAAATATTCAACTTGTGAGCTCTCTGACGAGAGAAGCACTGAATATTAATGTATTAATAAAAATATATGGCACAAATGAGAAACTCGATTTCATGTTTCACAGCCCTTTTTACCCTTATTTCTACATATGTTTTTCTGTAGCACTGCTAACCCTTTAGATTTCTATTACCAGGTCTCGCTGGCAACCCTGATCCTCTCCCTTAAATGCAAAAGTAGTAGTAACTGCTGGGAACATGTGTTAAGTGATCATGGAAGGACCGCCCTAGCTGAGCCCTCTTCCCCTTTTTTGAATACCTTAAATGTTACTGCAGTAAAGAACCCTGATTCTCTGGTGTCTTTTAAGTCTATTTTTTAAAGTCTATTTTATTTTTTAAGCCTATATGTTAAATCTATTTTAAGCACATTTCTTCCATGAGAAAAGTTCAGTCCAGAAATGATAGAACAGTTCTTACATTTTAACATTACCTGGATGTTGAGAGCATAGAAATGAACACAAGGGGTGTGTCCATTGTCAAACAGCTCAGGATCTAACAGAGGGGAGGGTAACCTCTTGTTCAGCACGTCCATCTGCATTGACAGAAGCCAGGACTGGAGGCTTGGTGTGGAGGTAAGCGGACTGTTGTGTTTAGGGCCCTCCCAGACACTTCCCAAAATGAAGACCTAACTTCCACTTTCCTTTAAACTTCTCATTTTATACATCGATGCAGAGCTCAAGCTCAAAGAATTCTATTATGACCAAAACTAAGTAAGAACTGTGCGTCATTATACTACTCCCACATACTTAGGGGCCATTTCGTTTTAAGTGAGGCTATATTAAATCAGTCTTTCACTTCTGTTGCATCATAAGTTATATCATCCACATTCCTGCTTGTACAACTTCTTGGAGACTCATTTTACATGTCAGACCCTTTGGAAGCAAGGGGACAAGCCTATCCAGTGATATATTTTTATATGAATACATTCTATGAGACTGGACTTTCTCTGACAAAGGCACATTAAATAAGCTGTACAGAAGGGCAGTGCACTTAACAGCCTGATTTCCTGAACTTCAGGTCTGTTCTCACATTTCACCTTTGTCTTTCTCAGGCTCTGAGACCTTAAGCAAACTATTAATTTCTTCTAAGCATCAGTACCTACTTCTCCTTATAAACACTAAATGATATGATACACTTAAAAGTGATTAGCACACTGTTAGCTTGTAGCAGGGCCTCAGAAATGGCCACAATACAGACAGGTCAGAGCCCAATTTTGTAACCAATACCATCTGAACGATTCTGGCCTGACAGCGTCCCAGAGCCCATCTATCAGAGAAACAAAATTCTTTGAAAAAGAAGGTCAGTGCAGTTTCAACTGATGAGGACCACACGAAAACTGGTTACAGTGGTGACATACAGCACTGGGTTATGCCTGGTTCCACATCAGCTGTGCCAAGGTTTATCTTGGGGACCTTAAGCAAGACCTTCTGCCTCTCTGTACCTCAACTTCCTCATCTGCAAAGAATGGATAATTGGATCCATTCCCTAGGGTTATCCTCGGAATGGTCTCTAAAGCACTAATGCACCAAATGCTAGAACTGTCCCTAACGTTGTGAGCACAATGTTAACTACCACCAGAAGGGAATGCAAGCTTCTAGGGATCATTTCATTCTGTTCAGAAGACAACATGGCTGCAGGAAAGAATTCTTGGACAAAATCCTCAGTCTGTTCTGTTCTCTTTATCCCAGACTTGCCAACTTCTGGTTCATTTACTTAGTTACTTATTCTTTAAAAATGTCATACATATAATGTACTTTGATTAACACCTCTTCCCTAGTCAGCCTCTCTTATCTCCCTTCTACCCCCAACAAACCCCTCTTCCCAACACAAGCTCAACACTGGGCTCAACAATATACACCTTCTGCCATAAGTCTCCGGAAACTCATCCCTGGCCCCCTGGCCTTGTATTTCTCACCACCCTGATTTCTGTGCTGTCTACCAACAAGTCTTAAGCCACTGTTTGAGTCTGTCCTTAAGTACCTTGTGATTGCTGGGCTGTTGTCATGGAAACTAAGTTTTAGCAATGAGAGATATAACATGGAGGAATTTTCTCTTGTTTTAAAGCTATGGTTATAAGAACATCCAATTCATAGGTAATCAAGAACAATCAAACTCATTATTTCTCAAAAACTAATCCCCTAATCATGAAGAAAGAGCTGAAGTTACTAAACGCAGTGTTATTTGCAATATACCTGTGCCTTTCAGAGCATTATGGAGTCAGATGGGGTTTTGCTATTAGGCAAGCCTGGGTTTGAACCCCAGGTCATCTTCTTACAGCTGTCTGATAATGAGCAAGTCACCTACTCTCTGTGAGGTTTGGGAGTTGAAGAGAGATCACGTTGGCGTATCCACAGGGCCACAGATGCTCCTGAAAATATTCCCAAGTGACAAACGCGGCAGCGAGGAGTGCTATTTAGAATGAAGGGTTGAAGAGTGATAGTCACATTCTTCTCTCCCCTTCTTAACTGTCCTCTCTATTTAAGGATCTTAGCCAGGAGGCAAAAGAGGAAACACAAATTGTGAAATGCGGACAGTTATCTCTAACAGAACCAAGAGAGAAGCATGGGCTCATGAGATGGCTCAGTAGGAAATGCACTTGCTGCCAAGCCTGATGACTTGAGCCTAATCTCCAGGAACCACACGGTGGAAGGAGAAAACCGACCTCTGCAAGTTGTCCACTGACCTCAGCACACACGCTGTGTCACAAGCCTATATACAGAGAGAGAGACAGAGACAGAGACAGACAGAGAGACAGAGAAACAGAGACAGAGAGACAGACAGAGACAGAGAGAGAGAGGCACAGAGATACAGAGAGAGACACAGAGAGAAAGACACAGAGAGGGGGGGACAAAGAAGAGACATGTTACAATCTATACCATTAGCCATCAACCCTAAGACTTGACAAAATTCCTACACCAGCATTTTCCAATGTTACATTTTTTACAACCATAATATCCTAACTCAAAAATAATTATTGAGCCGGAAGGTGGTGGTGCAGGCCTTTAATCCCAGCACTCGGGAGGCAGAGCCAGGTGGATCTCTGTGAGTTTGAGACCAGCCTGGTCTACAGAGCAAGATCCAGGACAGGCACCAAAACTACACAGAGAAACCCTGTCTCGAAAACAACAACAAATATTGCATAAGGCATAGGAGAAATGCATGTTTAACTCCTACCCTGGAATCTTCAACTGAGTAGGACAATGAAGCAAAGAGCAGGAAATCACTTCCATTATTGTTACTTGGCATGCTTGCATCTAAGCAGCCACACCTATGACTACTAAAGTCTCCGCAGAAGGAGGTTCTCATGGTTCTTTCCTCGGGATTGATTTGGAACCATCACACATCTCACAAGTTGACTGGGTATTTGTACTTGCTGATATTCATCTTCCCTTATGTGATGCCTACCGTATGCTAGGTTTCTAGGTATGTAGGTAGGTAGGTAGGTAGGTAGATAGATAGATAGATAGATAGATAGATAGATAGATAGATAGATAGATAGATAGATACATAGATAGATAATAGACTTTTAACCCACATATTATATAACTGACAGAAACTTAAAATATAAGGAAGTTAAGAATTTTTATGCCTAATTAAGAAACCCTAGCATCAAGTTTACATCTACAATTGACAAACTATTTCTGAAACCAATAGTTCTGTAAAATGTCAAATTAGAGAGTTGGGGGTATAGTTCAGTGGTAAAGGACTTTTGCCTAACCATATGTGAGGCCCTGGATTTGAAGTCGGACACTGAAAGAAAATTCAAACAAAAGTATCAAGATAGAAAATCTTAGTATATTACAAGAAGGAGTGCCCCTGAGGAAATGCAAGGCAGTGTGAAAAGATGCATGTTAGGTTGAATATCATGTAAATTGAAGTGTAGTATGAATGTGATTTCCACAGGAATTATGGGAGACATACATTGTGGAAATATTGATGTGAGGTTTCGCTATGCTCTCTTCTAGTCTTTCCTAGATTTACACTCATTGGTAACCATCTCAGAGAACTGCTGACTGATTAAAAACTATTAAGTCCAGATGCGTCACAGTCCTGAGTCTTCCACCCCCACTTTCTAGGGAAATGGTCTTACTTACTGCAGATTGAATCATCTGTATTTTTGTAGTATAGTGACTATAACATATAAGCACACCAACTTTATAACAGCAGTTTTGTCATTTTGTATTAAAACAAGGCCCGGCCTGTGACGTGGCTCAGCAGGTAAAGGTGCCTGCCAGCAAGCAGAAGGGCCTGAGTCAGATTCCCAGAACCCACATGGGGTACAAACAGAACAGACTCCCGCAAGTTGTCCTCAGACCTTTGTACACACACCATGGAAGATGTGCACCCATAGAGATACAGAGACACGGAGAAACACACACACAAAATGAGCTATTATTCAGTGTGATCAGGGAGGAGAGCAGTGAACCACAGTTCCTTTCGGTTCTCAGAGAGAGAAGGCATGGGTGCCGGTTACCAAAAACCTACACCCAGCTGTTTCTTTTACATGTTCTTTTTAGAAAGGCTGTTTCAAAATACATTGAAGGCCCATGTATTCTCCAGCACCAACTCATAACTCTGGCCACCACAGATACACTGTGAACCTTGATGAAGATTAGCTTTGCTTCAGGAAAACCGTAGGGTGCTAAAAAAAAAAAAAAAAAAAAAAAAAAAAAAAAAAAAAAGAGAGAGAGAGAGAGAGAGAGAGAACTCACTGCCCAAAGTTAAAGAGGGTGTTTCTCCGAACTCTGTCACACCCTCATGCCTTGGCATCTTGATGTCTTCACTGTTTCTTTCTAACCCAAAATAAAAATGGAACCAGATCACAAGGTGTACTGTTTAGTGGCCATAGACATAGACTGTTTTAAACTAAAAAGAAACAAGTGCCACTCTAAAATATAAAGTCACAGCAGGGTGTGGTTGTTCATTCCTGTAATCCCAGCATTTGGGAGACCAAGTCAGGAGGCTTGCTACCAGTTCAAGTTCAGCCTTATGAACACATTAAGAGATGTAGAGTAAAACTCAATCTCAAAATTTGATTAACCAGCTAATTACTGAATTTAATTGAGTTTAAAAGAAAATAATAGTCACATTGCCTGCTTATTTGGTTAGAAAGGCACTCGTGAATTTAGTCAGAAGCAACATTTCTGAGCTGCTGAACTCACTTGGCTTCATGTAAGTGTGTTTATGCGCAGCATATTGCCCACAGGATGCCAGCAACCCCTACGTGTGAATGCGCCGTGCAAGGAACTTTCACAGCTCAAAACACACACAACAGCAGGAGAAAAACAAGAGATATTAACAAAATTCAATTTTCCATGACATGAAGCAATTTGTAGTGTTCTCACGTCTCCACTTGTGTTTTTTAAGATGATACATCTACCACTTTGGTGATCTGTTATATGAATTCACTAAAGTTGTGAGTAAGAAATTGCAGCCCACACCCACCATCACCACCTCCAACCACCCTCACACCCTTGAAACAAAAACATAAGGTCTTTCTTTCATGGAGTAAGTCCAAGAAGGTCCAAGAAATTAGCTCTTTTGTTTTGTCAGTTTATTGTTAGATCTCCTGAACTGTAACTAACCCCCACCCAGCCCACCCTAATCCTTTCGCCACCCTGAGATGTACATAAGAACTGAACAGTCCTCAAGGTAACGTCTGTAACAGAAGAATTTGAGGCTTTTTTACCAAAAAGCAAAGTGTTTCAAATCATGAAAAAGTTCATCTGGATTTTCGCCTTCCACACCCGGAGTCTGGAATTCTCAGGCTTGCGAGGGCAAACTGTGCTGAAGCCTGAGCTAGGTTAATTCATTTTTTGAGACAAAAAGGGTAGTAGAGCATGTGGAGGCAGCCCCACCCCAACACACTCTCTATAGTTCTCATTCCAACCTAAGAGCTCCAACGTGGAACATCCCTGCAAGTGATGGGCAGGGGATGAAGCAAGCACTAATCCTTGGCAAGCCCCTCTCTAGGTCCGTCCACCCTTGTAAGTGGGTTCCCTGCTTACCTTCTTCACGAGGTAGCCCTCCCTGATCCGCTTTGGTTCCATGCCTAGTGGACAGACACACTGGTCCACTCTTCAGACACATTCACTGAGGAGCTCAGTCTCCTCTGAGAGCCGAGGTGGTTGTGGGCTGCCCTTCTGACAGTGAGGTCTCTTTCGAAATTTCTCTTCTGCTGGTGACTAACATGATGACATCCTTTTCCCCTCACTGGGGTGACGAGTCAGAAAAAGGAACTATACAGCTGAACAGCCCATGCTTTCCTAATGCTGGAAATTAAGTAGAAAAGCTGATTCAAATATTTAACAGATGTAAATTTTTATTATCATATGTAAAACTCTTCTCCTAAAGAAGAAAAAAATGATAAGAGATGAACAATAAAACTTCCCTGCTTAGAAATTATTCTTGAGATTTTAAAAGTTCTTAATACAAATCCCAAGAAGCTGTCTCCATCCCCACACTTCCGTGTGCACCAGCCCAGCCAGGTGAGTGCTCAATCCCCCACACTGTCTGCACACTCTTAAGAGGCCCGGGTGTAAAGAAAAATGAAAGCATGAAATCTGCAGGTAAACGGATGGAAATGAAAAATATTATACTAAAATAACCCAGCCCCAGAAGGACAAATGCCACATGTCCTCTCTTATTTATGAAACCTAGCTCCAGATCTTTAGATGTGAACTTGTGAACCTGAAGTAAGCATAGAAGCCAGGAAAATAGAAAGGGATCATGGGAGGGAGGGGGGCAATGCACTGTAAAGATGGGTTTAATAGGATACAGGTATGTGAACAGGGCAAAGGGAGTAGGGGAGGGGCTTTAACTGGGGAGAGAGGAGGAGGGGTAAGACAGAGGGAGAGGGGGGAAGGAAAGCCAAATAACACTGGGGATCTTTGGGAAAGCCTTAGGAAAAACATTGTTTTATATGTTTATTTAAAAAAATATATGAAGTGTGTGTGTGTGTGTGTGTGTGTGTGTGTGTGTGTTTGAAATGGAGCTGTGCCACAAGAGTCATAGATTACCTCACAGAAACCTCAGTATCAGGCAGGCATGGGAAACTTTCCTTCAAATTTCTGTTTAGAATAGTCAAGGAAACCCTCAATACAATAGATCAAAGCATGGTGATCCACACTAGCACTCAGGAGGCAGAGGCCGATGGATCTCTGTGAGTTTGAGGCCAGCCTGGTCTACATAACGAGTTCCAGGACAGCCAGGGCTACATAGTGAGACTCCTGTCTCAAGTGGGGGAAGAAAAAAATATGGAGGCTAATTGCCATTGTCCTTGATGGACTCCAAGAGCTGAAGACAGCACACACTTCAGACGCAGGCCATGGAGGACTTGAGATGGAACTGACCTGGAAGCCCCCTCCATGAGGACTGGCTCTCATCATCAGAAGCTGCTACGCAAGCTGCCAAGGAAGAAAAGCTAATCAACAGTCCTACCCAGCTCTAAAGCCTACGAACCACAGCAGTGACCTGCGTGGCAAGGTCACTCCCCAATGGTACGGTAGTGGCACTTACATTTTGGGGGTAACCAACAGCTGTCTAATTGGATTTAAGGGTCACTTTAAGGGAGGGATTCATGTTTGATACTGTAAACCTAGCCAACTACCCCTGGCTGGAGAGAGGTCTTAGATCCAGGAGGAGACCCTGTTATGGCCATTTTTCTAAGTCAAAATAGTACAATTTCTAAATGTATTGTCGATACTTACACCCACAGATAGGTGTAGCTCTTGACCCTCATCAAAGATGCTTCTTTTGTGCAGCTGACTAAGATCATTACAGAAATTCACAACTGGTCAAATGCAAAGAACAACAGATCACAGGGTTCCTAGCCCCAGTTGATACAGCCACAACACAACCTCTACACCTAAAGCTCAGGGGACAGTGTGAAGAGGAGTAGAACAATTATAGGAGCCAAAGACCAGGGTGGACACCTGCTGCTGGATAGTGTCTTCTAGACAGGACAGGGACGCTGCACCCACGAAATCTCAGCATTATGACAATGTGGTTGATTAAATGTGACCTGTATAATGACACCAGCTGATATACCAACAGGGATGGGGGAAATCTCACACGACCACATCCTCAGATGAAGAGCTACAACCAATCAATGGCTGCTGAGAGATGGAAAAACAGTTTTCTCCAGGGATAAGCCCCCTGATAGGTTATCCAACCCCAAGAGGTCAGAGGTGTATATAAAAGCAACACCAAACACCAAGTGGACCCTGTAGGATTTTATGGTTTTTTGTTGTGGGGGTATTTTCCAGGGAGCAAGAAGAATAGTACAAAGGTAGGCGCCATTAGGGTAAGAGGGTCGGGAAGAATATGGGAGAATTTGGAAGAGGTGAAAAAGAGGAGTAGAAATGTAAATATTACTCACATATGAAATTCTCTAAAAACAAAAATTTAAATTAAAAAACTGCCAAGAAATTCAGAACCATCTGGCTAGCATAACAAAAGTACCTGCTCTTAAGCGCGGACCTGTTTTTATGCCAGACACTGGAGCGGATGTTGTTCAGTCAACCTCATTTAATTTACTCCCTCAAGAAACCCGTGGGGAAAGGATAGTATTGTTTCTTAGAAATAAGGAAACTCAGACTCAGAGGAGTGCTTGTCTCAAGTGATACAGCCGATAAAAGCGAAAGCCAGAAGCAGGGGAGGCACCCGCACCGGGGTTGTCCCAGCGAGCTGAGAACAGACCAGCATTACTCCACCCCGGGTTTCACTGGAGAAATTCCTTTAATAGTGTGTCTCAAACTTATTCAACTGCAGAATTCTTTTTGAACAATCCTTAATAAGACTTTGTTATAGATTAAGTTAAAGAAAGAATTATGGCAGCCCAGTATTCAGAATACAATGTATTTGGAAATAGGGTCACCATAGATACAAATGGTTAAGGAAAATGAGGTCATACTTGAACAGAGGGACACCAAATAATCCACTATAACGTTCGTATGAGGAAAAGAGACGTGCAGAAAGGAAAGCCCATTGTGATCACAAAGGCAGAACTATAGTAATGAATTTATAATCCAAGGGAACCAGCTAGAAGATGTAAGCAAGTCCGTCTTTCAGAAAACATGGCACTACAGACTAGTAGAAGCATGAGATAAGATGTCTCTGTGTTTAAGGCTACCCACTTGGAGATACTTGATTATGGCTGCTCTAAAAAATATAACGCAGTTTTGAAAAGCTAATATTCTATAGAATAAACCTTTATGAGATAGCGGGAAAGCTACTGCCATTCACCCTCAGATTTATCATCTGTTATACAGGGATAATAACGCCTGTCCAATGAGGCCCTTCTGAATATTAAACAAGATAATACAGGTTAATGTTTAGGACATTGTGTGGAGTACAATCAAGGTCTGTAAATGATAGTTATTTGTTACCTCTCAGACCATCAACCTGAGACAAGCCCCTCTCAATGGTAAGTTTAACAGAGATTTTGTAGAATCCATTGGGATGGTTTCTGAAGGGTTAAAACCTTTATCCCAATAGACTAGTCCTGATCTGTTGGCTGCAGTCAACAGAAGCAACTATGACTATTCTTGGTATGACAGAGAGTTCCTGGGAAGAAGCTGTGTCTGCAAAGACTGATGCACTGATTCAAACTGCAGTGGTGGGGATAGGTTCAGTGATGTGGATGGGTTGGGACATTTTGAGGACAGAGAGCCTAATGACTCTGAATCTTGGGCTAGTTTTCACTCCCTAAATACCTCTGTGTGGGAACTAATACCCTGTGACTAATAGACAAAAGCCTCTGTAATTTACTAACTCAGCAGACCATTATTTTCAACCAACTCAAAAGTTAGCAATGTGATCAGGGAGAATCTGAGGCCCATAAGAAAGGTTTTCTCCCATCTTGCTTTAACCTGCCTCTCTGATGGCCCACAAATGTATTTTTTAATGCCTTGATTTGTAATGCTCTTTTGTACTGTAACTATAAAACTCCACAAAACTGCTTCCCATTGGAAAACTATAGTTAGGAAGATCTAAATGTATGTTCCTGGACCATGGTCACTCATACTTGCTCCAGAATAAATCATATCTTTTATTCCTTTGAGTTGGGAGCTTTTTCTTTTGATGACAGAGGCAAATGTGAATTTGCTGAAGAAAACAAGACGATTTGTAAACTTAAAGGAACAATGAAGGCTGGTATTCTGAGGAAAGAAAGAAACATGGCAGCTACAGGTTCTAGAAAGCAAGAACTACCAAAGCATCATTTTAAGATACCATAAGACAATATACCCATGACTTCCATGCTCCACACAATGTCCAAGCACTGAACTTCTGATGAGCATCACTTGACCTCAGACTCCCTTCTCTGGTCACTGAAGGAGAAGCATGTGGACTGATCACACTCAGAAGATCCTGAATGGTATAGAGAACGGACTGTTTCCCAAAAGTGAGCCCCAGGTGCTGCTAAGCATAGGAGGTAATGGAGAAAAGTGAAAGGCCTCTGAGAGCCTGGAAAGCTGAGAAGAAGCCAGTTCACAAGCCTTCCAGTTCATTCCCTGCCATTTCCAGCCCTATTTTCAACAAGCAGTTGATACCTCTTTATTTTCAATGTTTTATACAAATACTCATCACATAAAATTATAAAGGGCTTGCTAACCGGACCCCATTACACTGTCATTAATTAGAAATTATTAAAAAAAATATGTGGGTGAAAGAATCAGCATTTGATGGTACTTGCACAAGGCAAAAACAGATGAAGACAATGATTTGTTGAGTCCATAGTCATAGACATTTTGCTATGAGAGAGAGAGAGAGAGAGAGAGAGAGAGAGAGAGAGAGAGAGAGAGAGAGAGAGAGAGAGAGAGAGAGAGAGAACGGAAGTCACTATTCGTAAGTTCACCCATTTGCCCCTCTCAATTCATGATGGATTAGATGTTGCCCCGCCTACCTCCCTCATGACTTCCTAGCAACACCTACTGGTCAGTAAAGGAAATTCTCAACGTCATCAGTCAAGATTTCTCTTTCTCAAGGGAGTTTGAGTTTGAGCAAATGTTCTACATTAGACCCCACTCCTAGACCAGATCACTAGAGACTCTTACAGCATCTCTCTCAGGTGGGAGTCCAGGCTTTCCTTCAGACGTTTTCCTTGCTGATTCTCCCACACATCACCAATAGCTTTGGAAAGGGTGTAGGACTCATTCCTGCTGTAAGGAAAATTTAAAGCTTTGGTATGAGGAACAAAAAAGATTACGATGGGTCTGCAGTATAACACTATCATTTACAGTAAATCTTCTGGAAAATGTGTTTCTATAAATGTGTGTGCCTCTCCTTGTCTAGGGGCCTTTTTATAACTGTAAGTTATGGATAACTGGTGGCAACACAAATCCTAACAAGAACAGAACCACATTTCAAGAGACTACATCAAGCCCTGCTTTCCTACTGCGCTTTCCCTGGTAGGGCCAGGTTCCTGTCCGTTTATGAGTGGGTTTCAGCACTCCTTTATTCTGTATGTTTTTGTCCTTGACCTCTCCTTTAAACAAGTTGTGATGTTGAATTGCAACTTTTTTATTTATTCTACATGAGAGTTGCAATAGTATCCCTATTGAATTTTCCATTATCTCTAATTACTCAAAAGGACCTTAAATTTACCTGAGAAATATCACAAAATTGCTATTATTGAACCTAAATTGAAAGGAAAGTATCCAAACCTTGATGAGTCTGGGATTTTACCCAGCTGCAAGCAAACAGTTGCCCTGCGGGTCTCATGGCCAACACATACAATGTCTGAACCTTTGGATGAGACAACAGACTTTGTTACTTATGTCCTAATAAAGCAGAGTGGGGAAAACGTTTGTACAGGTACTCTTTGCCCTCAAGTGCTGTGAAGAGTAAAGATCTTTTCTGGTGAATACTGTGCATTGCACCTAAGTAATGTTGAGCTCAAGAAGCCTAAATCTTTTACAATAAGCCACACAAGTAAACCTGCCCAAATTTTGCCTCTGAGAGAGATAATCTTTGCTGTTCTGAATAGTAAACAAATCTGTCCCCTTCTCTGAAAGCGCTCGCTCTCTCTCTCTCTCCCTTCTTTCCAATAGATTGTCATTGTTGTTATACAAATATATTTTTTAAAAAAGAGAGTACCTCTGTTTGCAAAGATAATCATGAATATCTAAGATATTCATGGGAATAGCCAAAAAAAATCAATTCAATTTCCTAACTCATTTAAATACATTAGAAGGCTTCTAGTTGGTGTCCAGGAAACAGGATTCCAGTTCAACAGACAGGAAAATTCACATGGAATTATTTTATATGTGTGTAATGTGTGTGTAGAATCATGTGATATATATGTCCATTTTTCTTAAAAATGTAGTTTCCACACAGAAAATTTCCCTTGCTTTATCATCAGTGAGAAACTGTTGTTAACATTCTGGTAGTAGTAACAAGCACACTTGGATCTCAGATCTTGATTTCTAATATTAATCTCCAGTAAAAAGAACTAGAGCTTTTTGGAGAAATGGATGATTTTACAATTCCAGTATGAAGCACACAAGGTGACCCAGGATCATCTTCTACTGTCAAAAATAAAGTGATTTTAAGCAGTATTTAATTTGGAGCTGGAGAGATGGCTAAGTGGCTAAGAACATTGAATGTTCTTCCAAAGGACTTAGATTCAATTCCCAAAACCTGTATGGTGTCTCACAACTATCTATAACTCCAGTCTCAGGGGATACAGGTAGCATCATGGTGCACATACACGCTTGTAGGCAAAGCATTGATATACACAAAGTAAAAATAAATTTAAAATATTTTAAATAAGTGTTTAATTTGAAAAATTAATAAATGAATCCACAATTATGTGTCATGTCAAAGACAAAAAAACTCTGAAAAAACACCCAGTGGTCAAAACTGAAACAATTTGAAGAACTCTCCATCTGCAGCTACACTCATGGAAAGAAAATATTCAAAAAATCATACCTATATGAAGTATGACAGAATTTTTGTCATTTACATAGTACTATAGCATTATAACTGTTTGTACAGCATTTATTCTTTTATGGTTCTTTGGCTAAGATCAAATGTAGCACACAACATTCATATTGCATTAAGTTTTATAAGCAATCTAGAGATGATTTTAAATATATATGTATATATATGTATACATACACATATAGGTTGTATGCAATTACTATGAAATTTTACACAAGGAACTTGAAAACCTGAAGCCAATCCCCTGTGGGTGCCTAAGGGTGATTGTATTACATTATTGATCAAAGTATAAAATTGATAAGTGATGTGGAGTTCAAAAAGGAAAGAGACATACATTCCAAGAATTTCAAACAATTTATCTAGTTAGACTACCCATGAAAACAAAATGAAATTCCCCATTTCTTAATCTTAGGACTGTACATAATGACTTTCTTTCACCAAATAGAGGGGAGGAAGAAAATAACTTTATTAAGGAGAAATAAGATAAACACTTGCTCAACCAGAGCCCACTGGAAAAAGTTTAATAGTGGTGATTCAAGTTGGTGAAGGTAAATATTTTGATATCCAGTCATGAATCAATAATTAGATAAAGCCCCAATTGCATTATATTCTACAAAATATCTGACTAAATTCCTCAAAAATGTCAACATCATAAAAAAGAACAAGGCACTTCTGAAGTGGCAGGACGCTGGGGAAACGGAATCCTTAATCAGTGTTGGTGGAAGTGTAAAGCAGTTTAAGTCTATGGAGCTCTGTGTAGAGATTTCTCAAAAAGAAAAAATAGAAATACATATGACCTAGATATTTCACTCCTAGTCAGATACCCAATGTATTATTAATACTAATAATGTACTTGCAAATCCTTGTTCACTGATACCCCATTCACAATAGCTAGAAAACGGAATCAGCTTAGATGTCCATCAACTGAAGAACAGATAATGAAAGTGTGGTATAAACATATACACTATGAAACTCTATTCAGCTATGAAGAAAAATGAAGTCACAAAACTTACAATAAAATGGATAGAACTGAAAATACCATGCTAAGGTAACCTGGGCTCAGAAAGACAAAGGCTGTATGCAGTCTCATATCAGAATCCTAGCTTCAAAGTTTTAAACTTGTAAGCTTAACTTAGAGTGTTTGTATAGGCCAAGAAGCTAGTAAGAGGTCATGAAGGAACAAGAAAAAACATATTAAAGTGGGTAATCACAGAACACAGATGATGAAAGGATCATGGAAGACTCAGAAAGAGTTCATTAGGGATCAGGGCAGGAGATGGAAAGAGATATGGTGGAAGGATTGACACTTAGGAGATATAAAAATGCCATATGAAAGCCTGTAGTGGGTAGCCATTCCAGCTTTGATCTGGAAGTTCCAACCCCCATTGAGGCTTTGGTAATTGTCACGCCTACAAAGTGGGGCCAAGAGAGGACCCTGAAGACCCGAGATCCAGATACGCCAGCTCTCTTGGTTCCTGGACCCTGGACGCTGGAGGTAGACCGAGCAGAGTTCTCCAGAGAACACCGCTGAACTGCGCCATGCCTTTCCCAGACTTTGTAAACTATCCATTCACTTGTAAGTTATCACACAAAATAAACCTCCCTTTTAACTACGTGGAGTGGCCTTAATAATTTCACCAATAAAAGCCTACTGTATAAGCTAATTAAAAATATAACTTGTAAAATATATGAGTGGAGGTACCCTGCATGGATAGATAATATGGCTCCCAGAAGCCATGAGTTTGCAAATGAAAATTGCAGTGCCTAGTGTAGAATACTTCCCCGTGCATTGTTGGCCAGGGAAATCCCAGAAGCATCCCAAATAGACTACTGCTGAACTGAATACTAAGATGCCACTGCTGAAGACACAACATATTTTTTTGCAGGGCACAGAAAAATCTAGCTGGAGCTGAACTTGAAGCTTCTTCTTTGGAAGTGAGCTTTCATGGTGCTGGGTGCTGAGCAGGCTGATGGCAGAGGAAAGTCATCAAAGATCTTGTCCAGCTGTGAACCCTGTGCACTACAGTATTGACCTGCCAGGCATATGTGCCCACTGATATAATACTGACAAGACCTTTATGGGGGTAACCAACTTCTTCCTGGTTGGAATTTAGGGTCATTTCTAAGAAAGAATTCATGCCTGAAACTGTAACCCTTCCATGCCTGACTGGGAAGGTCGTAATTCCTGAGGGGTGAGGAGATAGACTCCTGTTGTTTTGCTGAAGAGATAGGGTGTCAAACTGTCATCTAAATATTTATGTTTATGCCTACAAATTGTGCTGTTCTCTCCCTTGCTGTGAGGAGCTTTGACTTGCATTTGTCAACGGTTGACTCACAGCAGACTCACAACTATCCAAATGTCAAGAATAAGTGACTGGTGAGTGCTCAGCCCTATGTAACACAACTCTATCACCTTTTCAGAGGCTCACAGAGCATGACATAAGATGGAGCAGAGAGAATGTAAGAGCTGGAAGACAAAAGGGAGGGAAACATTATCTCCTGGACATGGTATGACTTTTGCATCATAAAATCACAATAGCTTTAGTTATCTGCACAAAATCTGCACAATATTTGACCCATTAATACTCCATCATGGATAGAGGGCTCTTAAGACCCTATGCCTCCCTGAGGAGCCATTGTAAGTTAATTACTGCTGGGGAAGAAGGAGTAATATTTTTTAGAGGCACATCTCTGGTAGCTTGCATATGCACTGCTAAATAATCCCGAACTCATGCTCATGCAACAACCCTGATGAAATGCAGCAGGTCACAAAAGAAGATAAAGAAATAGGAAGGGACTTGTACAGTGGGAGTAGGAGGAAGAGAAGAGAAAGCAATGGATATGGATGATGGAAACATATCATATAGTTGTATGAATTTTTCAGAGAATATTGTTTTAAAAAAAGAAATATAAACAACATAAAATTGAATGGAGATATGCTGGTGGCCATTAATAATATGCAACAAATGGCAATTGATAATTCAGGTGTCGACCTACCAGAGGAATAACCCTCTGATGGAGGAACCTCGTTAAGCAAGGTTTACAGACCACAGACTCTGGACTGGTTGCTCTGTCTATAATGTTTTCATGTGCTACTACATTTCTTCCCTAAAAACAGCTATGGGTATTTTCCCACTGCTTGTATGTTTATCTCATGAAAATATGCCATTTTTGGGCACTCATAATAACTGTGGATGATCAGGAAGGTGATTTCTGTTTAATCTGTATAATTCTGATGACTAAAAATAATACTAGGATATTTTTCATACTCAGACTGACATTGTAAAATAACTGTATTCTCAGCTACAAAGACAGCTTTTCGCGCATTTAGCTAAGACCTCAGAGCAAGTCCAAAGTAGACTAGTTGCCCCTGGAGACAAATTGCACAAGGGCAAGTTCCCAGGTGTCTGTTTGTTGAACCAAAGCCTGGCAGATAACATTAAGACATAAGCTCCCTGCAGCAATTGACTTTCTGCTTGTACTCCTAACCTCAAGTTCAGCAAACTAACTGTTTATTGTTTAAGTCCTGAATTTTAATGTCACTCTCTGTCTGGCCTCTATGGTTAACTAGTGACTAGCTATGACCTCTGATCTCCAGGCAAGCTTTATTTGTCAGAACACAAACAAAATATCACACAACAGCTAACCACTCAGAGCTACATGCCTGCTTTACTCACCATGCCCAGTCAGCTCAACCTCCCAAACCTGAGAGAAATTATGTAATTCCTTATGCATGTCAGAATGGCTCTGTCTCTTATTATTTACTCAAGAAATGCTTTGTGACCCTGAAATTGTAACTCATATTTGTCCAGAGTTTTTGCTGTGGAGACAGAGATGTGTATGTAGGGCAGAAATGTGTGTGTAGAGGAGAGTGAGTGAGTGAATGAGAGAGTGAGTGAGTAAAGAGTGAGTGAATGATGTAGTAGTATGTGAAGGAATGTAGCAAAGTAGAGAGAAGAAATGTGTGTAGAAGAAAGATGTGGAGATGTAGAAGAAAGAGACATAACTGTATATAGAGATGTGTGGCTTTGTAGGAGAGAGATGCATTATGTAAAGAGAGATATGTAGCTTTATGTAAAGAATGTAGCTGTGTGGAGACAGATTTTCAGAAAGTTTTTTATATAATTTTTTATTAAAAAATTTTCTTTCCTTTTACATACCAACCCCTGTTCCCTCTCCCTCCTCTTCCCCCACTCCCCCTCACCTATCCCCATCCCCTCCTCATAGAGGGTAAGGCCTCCCTTGGGTAGTCAACACAGGCTGCCATGCAATGTTGAGGACGGACCTAGCCCCTCCCCCTGCATCAAGGCTGAGTAAGACATCACGCCATAGGAAATGGGATCTAAAAAGCCAGTTCACATACCCAGGATAAGTCTTGGTCACATTTCCAGGGGACCCACAAACACATCAAGCCATGCAACTTTCAGCCCATTCAGAGGGCCTAATTTGGTCCCATGCAGGCTCCCCAGCTGTCGGTCCAGAGTCCATGAGCTCCCATTAGCTTGGGTCAGCTATTTCTGTGGTTTTTCCCATCATAATTCTGACCCCTCCTCCTTGTTCTTACAATCCCAGAAAGAGATTTTTTTTTTTTTGGTTTTTCGAGACAGGGTTTCTCTGTGGAGTTTTGCACCTTTCCTGGATCTCACTCTGTAGACCAGGCTGGCCTCGAACTCACAGAGATCCGCCTGCCTCTGCCTCCCAAGTGCTGGGATTAAAGGCGTGCGCCACCACCGCCCGGCTCAGAAAGAGATTTTTTAAGATAAAGTAAAAGAGAAAGTTACCATCAGAAAGTGTGTGTTTTCTTATTTACCCCTCATATAGAAAAGTCTAGCCCTCACTGCATTCGTGGATTTTTTTTTTTTTTTTTTGCATACCCTGGGCTGCTGGAGGCTCTCCCTGCAGTTAGTGATAGGGATATATGTTAGCCAGGAATTGAGACCTATTGAAGCTGGATAATGAATACAGCCTACTTTTCCATATTTGAAATTTTCTTAAATAATGTTATAGGAATCCTTGTGTTTAATGCCCATTAAATTATTTCTGTGTCTATCTGGTAAGAACGAATAGCCTAAGAACAGATGTCTGATGGTAGAAAGGCGCAGAACAGGAGGGAAGACACAAAGCATAAAAAGAATCCAAAGAGAAAGAAATGTCACAGTTGGTGGCACTCTTACGACTTACCACTTATACAACTGTCCCTGATAAACCTGGAGACCCATACTCTGGCAGCATGCCAGGCTCACTGTGGGTTTTCTGATTCTGTGTTGCTGAGAGACAGCAGAAGTTTTACCCATCCTCCATTGTCAGTGCCACTGTGACTTCCCAGTCCTTATTTTTAGAGTGTGAGATTTCACAATTCTTCAGACCAATCTGTCCTGTCACTCCTTCTAAAATGAACCTGGATCACCATGGTAACAGCAAAGGCAGTCAGTGAGGTGTTCCTGTTTTAACACTACAAAAAAAGCAGGTAAAAAAACAAAAGTCAGAGAAAGCTTCATCTGTGTCCTTTAGGATTCAGCCCAGCCACCCTTCAGTAGATGCTAGTGGGGTGCAGATATTTTCTCCCCGTGGCCCCCATGGTTCCCCTCCAGAGAACTGTTTATAGAGCTCAGTCCATGCATCCAAGGAAACCACCATTATCTACATTTTGCAGAAGGGTAAAATGAGGCATGAGATGACAAGACTCTCTCTAAATCTAGTAACTGCCGAAATGGAGATTGAAGACTGGGTCTATCTGGTGCCAAGGCCCAAGTTCTCTTTGACGCTGAGGCATTGAGGTGATCATTCAAAAAGCAGACTATACTCATTGTCTGTGTAATCCTTTATGTCATAAAAAAAAAACATAGCACACAATCTAATGAAGGCCAAGGTGATCACAAGTGTAAATTGTGTGCAATTAAAGCTCCAGAGTGTCTTGAAAATCTATATTTAACTCCTTTCCTCTCTCAAGTTTCTACCAAAAAAGAATATGATATTGGTAACAATAAGAAGAGGAACTACCTTTCCATTACAGAAAACTATGAAGAAATAAACAAAAAAACCTCATGAAGGTATGGGTCATAAATCAATACTCTGGGATAAATAAAAACTATATCACTCAGTTTAGGCTTCTTCACATAACTCCTTGAAGAAGCAGACCAATGTTAATCACATCATTTCCCAATGCCTATAATAAATATATTACTGATAATTGTAGGTGGGGACTGGAGAGATGACTTCAAGTATTAAAAGTGCTTAATGCTCTGAACGGGCTTTTTGGAGCCCAGTGCCTATGGTGGGACCCCTTGTGCAGCCTTGGTGCAGCGGGGAGGGGCTTGGACCTGCCTCAGCTGAATGTGGGAGACCTTGCCTTGGAGGAGGTAGGAATGGGAGTTGGGTTGGGGGGAAAACTGAGGGGACGGGGGGAGGGAGGAAAGGGGAATCTGTGGTTGGTGTGTAAAATGAATAGAAATTTTCTTAATAATAAAAATAATAAAAAATATACAACTAGAATACAAAAAAAGTGCTTGATGCTCTTCCAGAGGACCCAAGTGAGTTCCCAGTGCCCAAATTAGGTGGCTCACAGTGCCTGTAACTCCATCTTCAGGGGGATCTGATATTCTTTTCTGATCTTCACAGGCATTCACACACACATGCATGCACACTCACATGTGCACACATCACACATTCATACAAAGGTATACCCATACACATAAAATAAATCTAAAAGATATAGGTGGTACTTTCTAAGACAGACCCCTCAGGCTAACATATCTTGAGTGCAATGTCTGCATTATAGTCCTGAGTTTCTAACAAATTTCTCTAAATTCTCTGAGGACAAGAACCACAGCCAGCTATGAATGGAAAATACAACTGGACTCTGTCAGAAGAGCCAAAGTGACTGTCCATAAAATAATGGATAAGAAAAGCACCTTTCTTCAAAAGTGGCAAAGCTGTCACAAACAGCCAAAGGTATATCAAAAGAAAAACATTACATCAAAAACCAGCTCGGACACACAATGCTTGCCTGGGGTCAGCTTCTACCACAGCTCTGGCAAATCACACGTTCTTTATGCCTTGTTCCCCACCTCATCTTCAAGGCCAGTCCTCATCAGCCTGGCCCACAGCCAATTTCAGCCTGACTGCTGTTCTTGTCATGTAATTTAAAATGTAGTCATTAAAAGTACCCATCATGTTCCGGTAACTATGAAACACACCAACAAATCTCTGTGAGAAAAAAAAAAAAAAAACATTCAATTATAGCAGGAGATAGAAAAGTGATTCACATCCAGTTTCTCATTCCACATTCTTCTGGTTTTTATAAGGCATGGTCACATACGTAAATGTATATCTACATTCTGTAAGCTTAAGAGTAATAAAACATTCATTTTTGTTTAAGTATTCTTCTAGAGAGGTAACAGAATTGCAAAAGGCTTTTACTCACTCTCCTTCAATAGTTGGTCTTCTGATTTTCAAAAAGTTGTTACTAAGGTCTAAACAAAGCTGCACTGCAAAAGTCCAATGCTTCTTCAGAGATGAGTGAGAGTGGATAATTGTGGCTGAGTAACCTCAGGATCCTCTGAATCTCAGTTCTATCGCCTGCTAACTGCAATTATGGTCACTTGTTAGTCATTATACCTCGGGCTCTTTCTCTGTCTTAGCAGTTCCCTGCTAAAGGTTTTATGAGGACTAAATGAAATATCTGGTATAAAAAAAACAAAAAAAGTTATGTGGTAGAGAAAGGTGTACTGAACATCATGTAATCATTTTAAGGAATGTGTTTTCTTCCTTCTGTTGTTTGGGGCTCCTGATTATTTAGAAATTTCTTAAAATGTTTTATTGAACATAAACAAAATGTTTTTCTTCAATATAATTGTGATCAAAAAAAGTTCTATTATACAGTAGTATGGCTATAGTTCATACTATAGCCATATAGTATGGTTATATGCCCACCAAAAGGATGGGGGGAGTTGTCTCCTATAGTAATTAATGCCTCAGTGGATGTCAACTAATTGACTTCCAATTCAATTCTGACAGGTTCTATCTAGTGTTTGAGTCAGATCCTACAAGTTACCAACTCAGACCCACAAAAATGACCCCCATTTGAAGGTCTGGTTTCCCACAACTTCAGTTGGTTACAATTTGGAGGCTCCCACCCCTCACTTTGAACTCTATCAATTTCCTAAAGCAGATTAAGGAATACAAAAAACAGGCTGGGTATGGTGGCACACACCTTTGATCCCAGCACTTGGGAGGCAGAGGCAGGGGGATCTCTGTGAGTTCAAGGCAAGCCTGGTCTACGTGGTGAGTTCCAGGACAGCCATGACTATGTAGAGAGACCCTGTCTTAAAAACTCAAACAAGCAGGGCGGTGGTGGCACACACCTTTGATCCCAGCACTCGGGAGGCAGAGCCAGGCGGATCTCTGTGAGTTCGAGGCCAGCCTGGTCTACCAAGTGAGTTCCAGGAAAGGCGCAAAGCTACACAGAGAAACCCTGTCTCGAAAAACCAAAAAAAAAAAAAAAAAAAAAACCAAAAAAAAACAAAAAAAAAAACTCAAACAAAAACAGTACAGATAAATGCTTACATTTATTGATTTATTACCTAGTGCATAACAAGGCATATAGTAAGGTATTCAGATGGAAGAGAGGTACAGGAGAATAAGAAACAAAACTTCAAAACTTCTAGACCCTCTCCAGGCACCACAACCTCCAAGCCATTCCCAGGTTATGCTTTTGAGATTTTTGAGATTTTTATTAGGGCTTCATCATGAAGATATAATCAATGGTTAAAGTGGTTAATACAATTTATGAGTAAAAGGCTAACATTTGCAAGCTTTAATCTTAGCTGAGTCCTTTGGGTGGCCAGGAATCATTAAAGATCCCACAAAGAGTCATCTCTTTAGAACAAAAAATAAAAAATAAAAAACATTATCACTGAAGAAATTTTAAGAGAGTTGAGATCTCTGTATTAAAGACATCTATCATTCTGGACCTCAGAAAGACCTTATGTGTTCCATTACAGGAACAAGGGACAATCAAAAGAAAGAAATGGATATTTAAATGCTTCACAATTCCATATGGACACGGCCAGCACAGAACTTCACTGACACATATCATGGTCAAAATGTCCAAAGTACAGAACAAGTACTTCTCAAAGGTACCTGTCTATACTTTAGTTTTTTGTTTCCAAGCCTCAGAATTTCAAAACTGATGGATAATCTCATGAGATTCATTCTCAACTCTTCCCTTTTAAAGGTACCCAAGACCCATTGGAGTTGTTTGTTTCATTACTTTGGAAATTTCCCAATGTCCTGTGGCAGAAGCAATATGATAACAATTGTGTTTTGTGTAGGACTGGGTGTTTTGGACAAGATGAAAGTCTTTTAAAACTATATAATTTAATATTATTTCCATAGCAGAAGTTTTTAAGGGATAGTGTCATAGGTTGGTGTGCTTGTTAGTTTTTGTTCTTGACACAAACCAGAGTCGCATGGGAAGAGGGAACCTCAATTGAGGAATTGCCTCTATCGCACTGGCGTGTGGGTGTGTCTCTGGAACATTTTCTTGATTAGTGACTGATGTGGGAGGGTCCAAGCTACTGTGGGTGGTACTACCCCTGCACAGATGATCCTGGGCTATATAGAGGGCAAGCTGAGCAAGCCAATAACCACCTTTCCTCTGTGGTCTCTGTTTCAGTTCCTGCCTCCAGGTTCCTGCCTTGAATTCCTGCTTTGGCTCTTAACCCTTTCTTCCCCAAGCTGATTTTGCTAATGGTGTTCATCACGGCAACAGAAAAACAACCTAAGACAAAGAAGAAAGCATGAAGGCCTTTAAAAAGTTATTTCTTTTATTTTTCGGATTAAAATACAATTACATCTCCATTTCCCCCTTTCCTCTCCTCCCTCTAAACCCTTCCATAGACCCCTCCTTGCTCTCTTTCAATCATGGGCTCTATTTTCATTCATTGTTGCTACATGCACATATGTATATGCACAGATACTCCTAAATACATATGTACACCCTACTCAGTCTGCATAACGTTACTTGTATGCCTATTTTCAGGGCTGACTGTATGGTATTGGGTAACCAACTGGCAAAAACAGTTAGAAATTATATAACCAATCAAACCAGACTTTTGCTTTGTTTAATAAGGAAGGAAAGAGATTGATTCTACTCAGTTGAGGACAAAAAGTGAACTTGGATCTCAGGGAGCTTACAGAAATTTAGGGAAGAGAGAGGAGTGAAGAGAGCTAAAAAAAGAAAAAGCATACTCACTTGAACCAGTTCAGTTGAACTTCTATTGTTTCATGAGGAATATGAATTACAAATGAAACCACAAAGACATCCACTTTGTACAAATAATGTTGTGAGTTTGCATATCCTTTTTAAGAAATAATGTTTTAAGGTGAGTGGGAGGATAAGAGAGAATTGACTTACATTTGCTTGGTATTCCAAAGATTAAAACTTACCTTGATCTCATTTTGGTCTCTTATAGAAATATCTTTACTATATTAAGACTCAGTGTTAATCTTTTAGTTTTTTAATGCATTAATATTAAAAAATTATTTTTGAAAGACTAGAGAGATGGTTCAGTGGTTAAGAGCACTGGGTGCTCTTCCAGAGGATCCAACTTTGATTCCCATCATCCATATGGCAGTTCACAATCATCTGTAACTCCCTTTCCAGAGGATCTGACACTCTTTTCTGATCTTTCAGGCACTGCACACACATGTATACATGAGGACGAAACACCCATACACATAAGATAATGGAATAAATAACATTTAAATGCTTATGAAGAATATTCATCTACAAAAACATATTTCATGATATATATTGAATCATTCAGTGTACTTTATTCAAGTACCTCTCTATGCTAGCTAGGTTTTTTCAACTTGACATAGACTAGGTCATCTGGAAAGAGGGACCCTCAAGATAATGCTTTGTGGGAAAGGCTAAGGGCTACTTTATTGATTAATGATTGGTGTAGAAAAGCCCAGCCCACTGTGGGCAGCACCATCTCTGGTTAAGAGGTCCTGGAGTGTGTAAAAAAGCAAACAGCAATTCTGGAGGAGCATAAGCCGGTAAGCAGCACTCTTCCATGTCCTCTGCTTCAGTTCCTGCCTCCAGGTTCCTGCCTTTAGGTCCTTTACTGACTTGCTTCCATGATGAGTCAAAAATGAAATAAATCCTCTCCGCCCCAAGGTGCTTTTGGTCACAGTATTTTATCACAGCAATAGAAACCCTGATTGAGACTATCCTGACAAGATTTCTCCTTAAATTCAGTGACAGGAAGAACTTCATCTCTTTAGAAAAAAAATGCCTCCTTCTTTCTGTCATACTAAAGAGCTCATTTTCTATCTCTAACTTTTTCATAATTCTCAGGAAAGTCAAGACTGAACTGAAGGCCTGATTTTGTTAGCCAACAATTTATAGGTGCTTGTGTGTCTCTCTGACTCTCTCTATGTCTGTGTGTGTCTCTCTGTCTTTTTGTCTCTGTCTGTCTGTCTGTCTGTCTGTCTCTGTCTCTCTCTCTCTCTCTCTCTCTCTCTCTCTCTCTCTCTCTCTCTCTGGTATTGCTTTATCAAAAGTATACTTATTACCTTCATATCATATTATGAAAGTAATACATGTTCATTATTCATTGTAGTAAATATAGATAAAAATAAAAAGGGGAGAGAACAATTATTTATTTTAAAGACTTGAAAAAATGCTCTGATTTCACTGCTCTGTGATATAAAATCTATTACTATTGCTAGAAAGGAAAATTAACTTTTAACTCCCAAACAAGATAAAGTATTTATCAGAAGATGCTAGAAGTCCAGCATTATTCATGTAGAACACAGAGACCTCAAAAGGCGCACATGTAGCTTGGTAATCCATAGCTATTGTCCACCAATGGAAACCATAAACGACCTTCTTAGGTTCCTGCCATTGGCTAAGGCATATCCAGAGTACTTATTTTTCTTAAATGGCAACCAACATAAAGCTCTATTTTATGAAATTCCACTAAGCATATATGAGATGTCCTGGACCAACTATCAACGTAGGATAACAGAGAATGGTTAAGTTACCATTTTAAAAAACTGTCTAATAAAAGGTGTTTTCGCATCATAGAACCAGAAAATATCTTGATCTTAACAAATGCCCTTTTTAAGTTACGTTTCTAATTTTTTTTGAGAATGTCATACATGAATACTTGTATTTACATCATTTAAAACCCCATTTTCCCCTCCAGCTCCTCCCATGTCCCCACACCCTCCCTCAAAATCATGACTTCTTTTTTAATTGTTCTTGTTGTTGTTGGTGGTGGTGGTGGTGGTGTGGTATGGTGTGTGTGTGTGTGTGTGTGTGTGTGTGTGTGTGTGTGTGTGTGTATAAATACACCCTGCGTTTAGAGTCCATTTAGTATGGCCCATGTGTCTATATGTTTAGGGCTGACCACTTAGGGATGGATAAACTATTAGGGCACTAGTTCCTGAAGAAGACTGATTTTTCTCTCAGCAGCCATTAATTGATTATTCCTCTTCATCTAGCAGTAGGGCCTGTGATATTTCCCCATCCATGTTATGATGTGAGCATCTTGTTTTGGTGACCATATTGTTAAGATTTCACAGGCTAAACATCCCTATCATTCATACATATATGTGTGTGTGTGTGATAGATACACACATATATATATATACAAATATACATACATACATACACACAATGAGACATTTTAGTCATATATATGTATCAGACATTCTAGTCCTCTGTCTCTTGGAATCTTTCTGCCCCTCTCTTCCATGATGTTCTCTTACCCTTAGATGTAGATATTGTATAACCACATGGATCATCTGGGGTTGAGCACCATGGGTTTTTGTTCTCTACATTTTGAACAGTTGTGAATTCCTGCCACATTCTCTATCTGTTACAGAAAGGAAGCTCTTTTGATGAGGGCAGAGGTCACTCATCTGTGGGTTAAAAGACAGATATTTAGAATGCAGTTAGGTATTACACTGGTTTAGGAAAGTGTCAGTAACACACTCTCCTCTCAGGTCCATGTCCTAACCAGCCACAACTAGCTGGCTAGGCTTACCAAGAATGATTTACTTCTTATTTAGCAGGTCCTAAGTCCAATTAAACAGCTATTGGTTACCCTCAAGATATAAGTGCCACTATTACACTCTTGGGGATTCTTACTGAGATTTTCACTGTTGTAGTTTATAGTCTTTACAAATGCATTCACTCTTGACAACTTGCATAACCCCTTATAATACTGAGATCTATTCCTCATGGAGGGGATTTTCAGGTAGATTCCAACATTCCAACATGATTCCTCCAAGATCTGTATCCAAAGTGTATGGCATCTTCAGCAATAGATTTGCCCCTTCTATTTATTTTTGAAATTGTAATTTAATTACATTTCTTCTTTCCTGTTCATCCCTCTAAGCCCTCCCATATACTCCTCTCTCTCCTTTCAAAAGCTATACTCAAAGTCTTACCAATGTGACCACCCATATGTGAGCTGAACAGTGTACCTGTTGTGTAACAGTTTCCTCTGAGAACTGAAACATTCCATCCTGCAGGAAGCTCCTTAAACAGTAAGGTAAACAACTTAAAACAGCTTCAGGAAGTCACTAAAAGGGACCAGATTCACTAGGCCCCTCCCTGCCAGAGTAAGCAATAAAAGCTAAGAATCCGCCTCAGATTGGCACAGCTAGGCTGCAAAGAACACTCTCAGAGGAGGAAAGATGCAAAGAAAACTCTAAGACCAGACCAGCTGCCCTGAAGGAGAAAGCAACAGAGCTGCCTGGAAGAGGTGTAGACCAGAGTCACTTTGAAAGGACGCTCTCCAGCCTGCTGATCTGCCTGCAGGCTGTGCAGTGTGCTCCAGGATTCCCAGAATCCGTGATCTGTCATGCATGGTGGGGTGGGCCTTAGTGATACAACTGTCTTTGAGTCATTTTTGCTACTGTAAGTAATTCCTTACCCAAATCCCTATAAGTAACCCCAATAACAAATAATGCTACTATGAACATAGTTGAGCACGTGTCCTTGTGGTATGATTGAGCATTCCTTAGGTATATGCCCAAGAGTGGTATAGCTGGGTCTTGAGGAAGAGTGATTCTCAATTTTCTGAGAAACTGCTATACTGGTTTCCAAATTGGCTGTACAAGTTTGCACTCCTACCAACGGTTTAGGATCCGTGCCTGGTGCATGAGCGGGCTTTTTTGGAGCCCACTACCAATGATGGGACACCTCTCACAGCCTTGAAGCAGGGGGAGGGGCTTAGACCTCCTTTTATTGAATGTACCAGGCTCTGCTGACTCCCCATGTCAGACCTTACCTTCTTGTAGGAGGGAATAGGGTGTGGATTGGGGAGTTGGCTGTAGGGGCAGGAGGAGGGAAGAGGGGGATCTGTGATTGGTATGTAAAATGAATAAAAACTTTCTTAATAAAAAAATGAATGAAAAGAAATAAAAGTAACCCCAGTAAAACTCATTGGTTCACCAAATTGGACATTGGGGGTATCTATACTTTGATCTGTGGTGAGTTTTCTATCTGGGGTGAGTAGACATGTGTTGTGTCTCACCAGGGAAAGTTTTCTCACACAACAATACCAATGAATATTCCAAACTGTGTGAGGAAAAGCCCACTAGGCCCCAAACCCACATAAAAAACTACAGGCAACTAAGTAATTCAGGAAACAGAAGAGGTGGTCTTCCCCAGGGAAGAGCACACCAATTGGTTGTCCAGGGATAAATGGTCATCCCTGTAAACATACATATAAGTGAAATGCACTTTTTCAGTCCTTCATCTATGATCGTGTCCAAGGGTCTATAAATGTATGAGGCCCAATAAATATCACTACTACTGTAAAAAAGAAAGCTTTGACTCTTGGAAGATTTACCACATAGGCCTCAGTTGCTGGGGACCACAGCTATCTGTTGCCTCCACTTTTCTTCCCACCCTTTTCTCTACTGATGATGGCTGGATCACTGGAGGAGGGAGAAGTTTATATGGGGTAGAGGGCTCTTATCCCCCTTGGTTCATTATATATTGTCTTAGTTACTGTTCTATTGATGTGAAGGGACACAATGACCATGGCAATTCTTACAAAGGAAGGTAATTGGGGATTGCTTATAGTTTCAGAGGGTTAGTCTGTATTCATCATGGTGGAAAGCAGACAGGCATGGCACTGGAGCAGTAACTGAGAGCTTTACATCTATCTGCAGGTAGGAGAGAGAGAGAGAGAGAGAGAGAGAGAGAGAGAGAGAGAGAGAGAGAGATGGAGAGAGAGAGAAACTGGGCCTGGCATAGGCCTTTGAAACCTCAAAGCCCATCTCCATTTCCTCCCACAAGGACACACCTCCTAATCCTTCCCAAACAGTTCCACTAACTGGGTACTAAGCATTCAAATATTTGAGCCTATAGAGGCTATTCTCATTCAAACCATCACATATGTAATTAGAGCAAAATAAAGGTTTGTTCTTTTAAATCTAAAAGTGAATAGTGAATGGTCTACTTCTGCCTTATACTTTTCAATAAGGGATATCCTGTTAATTACCAAATGCTATTTCTGAACACTTATGTGAATTATAGTTCTTGGAATACTACTTCCCTCTGTGATTAGTTTCTTAAGAAAGTGTTCCCCCACCTACCACCCAACAATGCCTGGGGCAGGCAAGAGAGCTGGCCCTGTGGTCATAAGAGTGGAGAGCTGTCCCTGACCTCTATCAGCTACAACATTCAGGAGAGAAGGCCCTGCATCTTGCTAGAGCAGCATAATAGAACCAACCCTGTTAGCGCAGATGTGGGTGAGTGAGCCCCAAAGCTGTGAGCACTGGAGAATTGTCCCCATCATTCATCTGTCTTGTGGTGGCATGGGCAGGAGAGAGATGCCCTCCTACTCCCACCCACCCATCAACACCTGAGGCAGATGGGAGAGCTGACCCTGTGGTCATAAGAAGAAGAGATCTGTCTCTGACCCCCACTAGCTACAACACTCAGGAGAGCAAGCCCTGCACCTTTCCTGACAACACAATGGAGTCAACTCTGTTTGCACAGGTATGAGTGAGCCAGCCCTGAAGTAGTAAGCAATGGAGAGCTGTCCCCATCACCCATCTTTCCTAGTGAATGGGCAGGGGAGAGTTCACACACACACACACACACACACACACACACACACACACACACACGCTTATCAATACCTGAGGCAGGTGTGAGAACTGGCCCTGAGGTCACAAGAGTGGGAGAGCTGTCCCTGCCCCCCACCAGCTGCAACACTCAAGAAGAGCAGTCTCTGCACCTCATCTGGGTAACACAATAGAGCCAGCCTTGTTGGCAGAGGTGTGGGTGAGCCAACCCCAAAGTTGTAAGTATGGAAGAGCTGTCCCCACTACTCATCTGTCGTGTGGTGGTGTGGGAGGGCGAAAGATGCCCCCCTTATCCCTTGCCCCTTAATGCCTTCAACAGATGAGAGAGCTGACTCTCCCTTTACCAGCTGCAGCACTCAGGAAATGGGCCCTGGCCCTCACCTAGGAAGTACAGAAGAGCTACCCAGTGGTCAGAGGTGAGTGTAGCTAGAGTTTTCCTGCCTGGCCCACAGTCAGGACAAATCTCTCTCACCTGCCAGTCCCACAGCAGGTCAGACCCAGCCAAGTAAACACAGAGACTTATATTAGTTACAAACTGTATGGCCGTGGCAGGCTTCTTGCTAACTTTTCTTACAGCTTAAATTAACCCATTTCTATTAATCTATACCTTGCCACGTGGCTCGTGGCTTACCAGCATCTTCACATGCTGTTTCTCATCGTGGCAGCTGGCAGTGTCTCTGACTCAGCCTTCCACTTCCCAGCTTTATTCTCCTCCTTGTACCGCCTATACTTCCTGCCTGGCCACTGGCCAATCAGTGATTTATTTACTGACCAATCAGCAACACACTTGACATACAGACCATCCCACAGCAGGTGAGTGTGACCCAGCCACGATGTTATGAGCAAAGGAGAGCTGTCTCCATTACTCATCTGACATGTGGTAGTGTGGATGAAAGGAGAGATGCCCTCCCACCTCACCTCCTGCCCATCAACACCTGAGACAGGTGGAGAAGCTGGCTCTGGGGTCATAAGAGTAAGAGGGCTGTCCCTACCTCTCACCAGCTGCAGCACTCAGGAGAGTGGCCCCTGTACCTCACCCGGGCAACACAATAGAGCTAGTGTTAACGGTATAGGTGTGGGAGAGCTGACTCTGAGAACATGAAAGTGGGAGAACTGGCCCCACCCCTCAATCATTGCTGCAAGAGGTGAATTAGCTGGGGCAATGCTGAAGAGCTCTCCCTGGTGGTGAGGACAGGGGAGAACTGTCTGGCAGACCAACCCTGCAGCTGCCCAGGTCCAGAACCAGGGTTATGCCTTGGCCCACCCCAGCATCCACCTCATCTATGATCTGCTGGGCCATGTAAAAGGACCTGACCCACAGATCCAAAGCTGCAGGACTTCCACAACACAGGGCAACAACAGGATATCCAAGAAGAGTCCTATCAAGGGCCCAGCACCGACAGTGTAGTAGAAACCAGAGGCCTCAAACCAGACCAATGACTCTTTGCAATGAACATTTGCAAGTGAAGATAGATGGACAAAGGGGTTTACTGCGTGACTCACTGTGTCATACTGCAGCTTCCGTGATGAGATTTTTAAAAAATTTTCCCTTTTATTTTCCTTTCTTCTCTTAAATTCTGTCTTATTGGGGGGTATGCATGGGTACAAGGCAGATGCGAAAGGAGGAGAAATGAATGGGATAGAGATACATGATGTAAAAGACACAGAACAAATCAAAAGAAAGTTAAGAAAGATTTTAGATAGTCATGTGGTAGGTAATAGAATGGATTCATATAAAAAATGCATTTTTTACTTAACTCTGACTTCTCAAGTAAGCATCATTGTGAGGGAAAAATAAATATGCAAGTACTTAACATACTGAATTGTAGAACCTGTACACTCAGACTTTTTTTGCCTGATTTGACTCATGTACTTGAACAACTGGCTCATTCTTTGCCTTCCTATTATACTTACTGTGGTATTGGTTCTATTCATGTCTCAACTACTTTTCAAATATCAGTTTAAGACTTGCAAAATTCTTCTAATTTCTATTCTAAATTTTATTTCATTCTGTAATACATTTCTTCTTGTTGTTGTTTTTTTCAAGACAGGGTTTCACTTTGTAACAGCCCTGATGGTCCTGGAACTCGCTTTGTAGACATTTTTATTAGTTAGTGTTCAGCACTTCCTCAGAAATAATGCAGACATCACATATAAACTGTTAACATCATACACAAGCTTTTATCTTCCTCCTTAAGTCATTTCCTTCACAGCCTCGTGACTGCCCAGCCAGCTCATTCTGTCCCTTCAGCTACAGGGCATGGAAAGCATTAAATGATTCTTAATATATTCATACTCACTGAATAATTCACAAAGTAAAAAAAATCATCTTTTACCTTGTAATAATTTCAACACTTAAAAAGAATAACACTCAGTATTGTGACAACGTTGAGATGAGTCAAAAGTGTTACAACGTTTATGTGGAATAGCTTGACATGAAAGAGCTCTTGAGGCAACTCATCTAAACCCCAAAGGGCAGGAAATATTTTAAATTGTCCTTTGCTCTGGCTTCTGCTGGCTCTCAGCCTGTGGCTTGCAATACTAGTAACTCGTGCCTGTAGTCTCTCTCCCGTGGGTCTTTCCAGACACTATTCAAGGACTTGTCTTCCTCACTATAGTTGGCCGTTATCAAATGGAACTATCTATATACTTTCAGTGTCCCCTAGAAAGTCCCACTGAAGGAATATCTCACCTGCTACACTCAGTGACCCCACTCAGCTCTAAGAAGCCAAAAAAAAGATTGACATCCCAACTCCCTAGAAAGCAGTTAGGGTTACCTCTTGGTGTGGAGCTGGGTATGAGAATGGGAAGTACATAATGTTTAACCTTACATGGGAAAAGAGATGCCCCTAAATCAGTAGTTCCAGAAATGTTCTCATTTCTCTGGCCACGAACAGCAGAGCTCCAGTTTCTCATCTCTTCCTAAATGAGCAGCCCCGCCTACAGGCTAAATTCAGGGGTGAGGACAAGAACTGCCATCCAAACATAGATCCCTTCTGGTGAACAGTTTTGGAATGAAATCTCTATATTTTTTGGTGAGGATGGGTTGTATCCAGTCCCCAATTCCAGTATATTGTGGGAGTTTAGAGTTACTGCTTCTGAGGGGAAATGTGGCAGTAGAGAATGGGGTCTCTCTCTAGGTGGGAGAGTTGCAGTTGTCCCTCCCTTGAGAGTTAATCCAGCTGGGCAGGCGAATAGCCTGGCTAAGGGATCACCCCCCAGGAAGGTGGATCCACTTGAATATGTGCTTAAGAGACAGAAGGAATAACTCTCTCTCTAATAGGACCATTGACTTTTCCTTCCAGGGTCCCTGTCCTCTTTAGTTGCTGCACAGCCACCATAAGTTTCCCTTGGGTCTGTCTGCCTTTCTAAGTGAAGAAAGGCATCATGGCCCCTTTCTTCTCTTCTTTTTCTGTTGGATGCTAGCCAGAGCCTAAGCATGCTTTCTCTGGTATTTTGGGCTTCTTCCCTCTCTCTCTAAAGCTCCTCTCCCCATCTACATAGCTACTTATTCACCATGTGGCTGACCTCCACAGCAGCTTAACTGAAACAGCATGGCTTTTCTTTCTCTTCTCTGCCTTCCTCATCCAGCCAAGATTATAGCTAGTCTGCACTAGGGTTTTTCTTTTAAACTAACAAAGTTGTTCCTGAGCTTCAAAATAGACAATGAAATTATACAGATATTGTTTACAATTGGACTCGTGTCTCTTTGCCCTCATCCTAGGTGAATCGCCATAAATCTAATTACTTTTAGATGTGGAAGAATTTACATGTGACTGTGGTTAAAACAGCAATAATTCAAGTCACTCCGCATTTGGGGGGGGGCATGTAAAATGTGCAGGCACTGTTTTGTGCGTGCTGAGTATTCAGTAATAAGTAAAACAGAGAAAACCCCATCCTTGTGTTTCAAATCCCACCCTCATGTTTCCACTGCTCATAACACACCTGCTCTTGTAATTAGGCTTAAGCAAGTGTTACCAAATGTAACATATGATACATCTTTTAAATAGTTGTATAGCAATCTGTAGTATAGAAATGTGAGAATATTCAACCATTCGTTATGTTATTGGGTCTTTTTTCAACCATTCTTTGTGAATTGACAGTCCATTTAGATTTTGTTTTGATTTTTGCAATCATAGTTACAATAAACACCAATTCAACAGAATCACGTGCAAATAATTTATATGCACAAATAGAGATTATTATTTCTAAGGGAAAAGTCTAACCTGGGTGAGTACAAAGTTACCAACAAGTCTGTGTTTCCCAGTTGGATGCTCTAACTGGATCCTGCCTTCCCAGGTATGCGGTATGCAGAGGCTCTGGTACTATCCACCTGTGTGGTGCTGAAGAAGGAACTCATTTTCTCCATCGGAACGCAGTTCCGTACACCTGGTCTCCCTTTGCCGCTCAGAATCTTCAGCCGTCAACGTCTATGAGAAAGCCTTTCAAAACCACGTTTAACTTGCAAATGCAAACCCCGCAGTGTCGTCTGAAGCGCTCTGCGGTCGTCCTTTGGCTCATCCTTCCCTCTTGGACGTTGTCACGACCTACACCTTAAGTGCCACACTAGCTTACCTTTGACAGAGCTGGTTAGTTCTCCCTTACAGATTCGCGTAAATATATGTGATTGACTACGGTGTCTTTTTTGAGACAAGAAATGTACAATGGAAATGGACATACAGGACTCTCTCGGCCTCTCCCCGACCCCTTTCTCCCTAACCCGCATCTGTCTGTCCACCCGCACCTGATCTAGTGTAGCTTCCGCTCCACATGAGAAGGAACTCTGCCTTCCAGGGCCATTTGCCCTAAGCTCTAGAAAGGATACACTCATTTCCTGAAATTTAAATCACTAGCTAGCAGTTTTCTTCCCCGTTTCCCGTCAGTTGCCTCGCCTCCATTTCCCATCTCAGCCTCTTCACTCCAAATCTCAGCTCAGACACTCTAGAAAGGAAATCCACATCTCCTGGTGCCTAGACACTGGGGGCTCCGCTCCTTGGTGTTGCAATTAATCTTCGCCCAGTGCCTGCCCGCCCCATCCTCCTCCTCGCATCCGGTGCTGTTCTAGGAGGAGCCTACACGTCAGTCCTACTGAAGGGGATTGTGGTGCGTAAACAGGATTAACTCTCTAGCCCCCAGCTGTGCTGATTTGCGGGGCAGCCTGCCAGTCCAGTCCCCGCGAGGTGCGTGCAGAGCCCAGCGCGTGGAGCGGGGGATGGGGCAGCCAGCTGCCTCCGTGCTGTGTCTGGGGCTGGCTCCGTGGCTGAGTGCGGTGGAGGGCCACAGCCTCAACAGCAGCTGCTCAAAATCTGGGGTGGACGGAGGCGACCGCTGCTAGCTGTGGCCTGCATCCATCTGCTCCCTCTTCCTCCCTGCCTGTCCCCTCCGCCCATCGCGCTGCAGCAGCTCCCTCCAACCCACACTGTCCATCATCACCACGGCCAGGGTCGCCAGCCCCTCTGCCAGCTATGGGGGACCTACCGGGGCTCGTGCGCCTTTCCATCGCGCTGCGCATCCAGCCCAATGACGGCCCTGTTTTCTTCAAGGTGGACGGGCAGCGCTTCGGCCAGAACCGCACAATCAAGCTGCTCACCGGCTCCTCCTACAAGGTGGAGGTGAAGATCAAACCCACAACACTGCAGGTCGAGTGAGTGTGGGGCGCGCCGGGCGGCAGGGCATTGATAACCCGGGTATGGGAGGAGCGCGGAGGCCCCAGGACATCCCTAGCCTCCACTTGGTTCCCTTAGTCTCTCCCCGGCTCAGTGGGACCTGGAGTGAGGGCAAGAGGTGAACGCCCTGTCCCCAAGCTACTCTCCTGCCCCAAGCTTGTAGCCCTGCATTCCATCTTCCTTCCACCCATCTCAGCAAGAACCTTTAAATCTACGACAGGAAGCCAGGGCTTTGGGGCTTTCGTTGTTGTTGTGTTTGGGGGTTTGCTTTTGTTTCATTGTGAATTTCTCTTCGGTCCAGCTACAACAGGGAACCACAGGTAGATAGGGTGGGGCAGTTGGTAGAAAGACAGAGAGGGGTTCAGCAATCGCAATCCCATCCCTCCTCTCCTGGATCCTAGGAGCTCTCCTGCTTCTGCTGAGGAGACTGAAGCGGGTGGGGGAGGGCTGAGGAATGAGTAGCCTCAGAGGACAGATGGTCACTGGATTTCCCGAGGGAAATTTCCCCACTACTCCTTTCCAGAGTTAACGGCACAAATTAGAGGACACCGCCTGTGCTTTGGCCTACCTTTATGGTTTTCCATGAACTGTGCCTTTTCTTTCTTTGCTGGCTAAATTTGTCGGTCAGCCTGGTGATGTTACCTGTGATGGTTAACAAGACAGGTGTAAAGCAGCGTAGTGGTGTATGAAAAATATTTCATACATGGGTCTTGGTTTCATTTCCTGTTGGTGTGATAAAATTCCCTGGCAAAATCAACTTCCTTAGGGAAGAAAGGTTTTGTTTGACTCACAATTTGAGGTTGCAGTCCATCTTGTGGAAGAGCCCGGGCAGCTGGAACCTGAGGAAGCTAGTCATAATTACATCCACGGTCAAGAACAGAGAGCAGAGAATGGGTACCTGCACACCAGTGCTCAGCTGCTCTCTCCTTTTCCTTAGCTCCAGAGCCCAGCCCAGGAGATGGTACCCTCCACTTTTAGGATGGATCTTCTAAGGCCAAGCCATCGAGATAGTCCCTCCTTGAGAATCCCTTCCCAGGTGGTTCTAGATTGTGTCACATTGACAATTGGAACCAGCCATCACAGGGTCCTTTACATTTACCTTTCACCTAAACATTGTGTGAAGTCTGGATCGTAAGAAAAAACAACCCAAAACTTAGCATACCGAACATATGCTGAGGGAGGAAGGGGCTTTGAATCCATCAGATACTTTCAGTTTGAACTCAGTAAAGTTATTTTATTTAGTCTTCTTGACACAAAGATCTGTAGCCACGCTTGGAAGGTTTCTGGCATTCCTAGTCCATTGAATTCATCAGCACCACCACCCCCTACAAACCTCTACCTCACAGGTCCCTGTACCCAGTGTCCTCACACTGCCTAATTGTCTCTGCACTTGTATCCAGGCTTTTTCTTTCTCATCCACCCTGACAACATTTGCCCCCACTTATACATGTTATTTCCCCTTCTTTTGGGGGTAGTTCTCTAGATTTTGAGTTAATCTAAAAGCAAATTGGATGGTGATAAAGTTTTCTCTATTAACATTTAAGTTTTATGAAGGATTTCTTCAGTGCTCTAATCCAGGAACTCCCAAATTGAGTTTGTATCAAATTCCTGAAGGACTGGTCATTTGGGGCTCACCAGAGTTTCTAGTTTGATATTTCCATGGTGAAGCCTAAATGTTTACATTCTGATAGTTGATACTCAGACTTTGCATTGAGAACAGGTATCCTGAGATAAAGGAGATCAGGAGTGATACCACTGAGAATTTCTAGAATGTGATAAATCTGAAGGAAAATCTTTGATTGTTGGAACAAAAAATAATAAAACCCATTAGAGAGGTCAGGAGTCTTTGAAACTATATATATATATATATATATATATATATATATATATATATATATATATATATATATATAACCTAGATTTACCAGTATCAAATTACATCCCAGACCAATAGAATCCTGCTCTCTGGAGTTTGGAGTCAGGCTGAGCATAAGCGGAATTTTAATTCCATAGATGATTTCAATGAGAAAAGAGTTCTTCTACATAAGAATACTGAAGTCAGTCCAGAGAGTGGAAGTAGTTGGTCTATGATCATAATACTGCGTAGCTGGATAACTGTAACCTCCTAAACTTTCAGAAGTTTCTACCATGTCTTCCTTAACCAAACCCTGTGGGTTTCCTCTCTAGGATTTTGGTTTAAACTAGAACAGGATACCTAAGCTAATTCCTACCATCTATGCTCAACTCAAGTCCATTGCAGGAACATTTCCATTGGTGGTGTGCTTGTCCCACTGGAGCTGAAGTGTAAAGAGCCTGATGGGGAGAGAGTTGTCTACACGGGGATATATGATACAGAAGGTGTAGCTCCTACCAAAAGTGGTGAGCGACAACCCATCCAGATCACCATGCCGGTAAGTCCAAGTTGGGGATGTAGGGGTGTGGTTTCAGAACAAATAGAAACTACAGGAGGAAAAAAATCACTACCTCTTTAAGAATAAAAAAAGATGCTTTGGAGCCAGTTACTACAGAAATTGGGTTCAGTTTCCCTCATGGACCTGTGGAGAGAGAGAGAGAGTAATGTAACTGATGCTCTTTTGCATGCTGGACTGAACTTTCAGACATCGAAGAAGCCAGGTAAATGGTTCTGGGAGAGACAGTCGCTATGTTGCCATTTTCTATGTTGTGTTCTACACAAGGAATATTTAAATAATTCGCTCTGAAAAGGTTGTGATTCTACATGGCTCATAGTCCTTTAAATGTGAAAAAAAATCTCTAAATAGATGACATTTTGCTATTTAAATGCACTCCACCTGAAGGAACCTAAAAAGTGACTGCTATGGTGGACAATAAGATGTTAGTCCTACCATATCCAGTCAGTCATTCCTCTGTATCCATGGGAGATTTGTTCCAAGATCACTCACAGATGCTGGAATCCACAGGTGCTCTTCCCTTATATATAAAATGGCTCAGTATTTGCATATAAACCATGCACACCATTGCATACACTTTAAATCATCTTTAGATTGTGACCATTATGTAAATATCTCTTGCGTTGTATTCTTTAGGGAATGATGACAAAAAAAAGTCCATGCATGTTCAATACACACACAATTTTCTTCTGAGTGTTTTCAGTTCAAGGTTGATTAATCCACAGATGTAGAGTCTATTCACATAGAATATATGTGTATATTACAAGAAAACATTTATCACCAAGGAATATTGACATTGAATAGATAAAAGGATAGAGTTGACCAATAAAGTTAGTTAATTGTACATGCACATATAATAGATGATGCAGTAAGCTTGCTAAAATATAAGAAAAGGGAAGATCACCTAGCAGACTACTGTAAAAACTGGTCAGTCTTTTCCCTCAGAAAGAGCAGTTTTGCACTGTGTGCCCTCTGCCTCCACAGAGGAGATCACAGAATTTCCCAAATATCCATACAGGGAAAAAATTCCTCTGAAGATTACTTAAAATTTCAGTCCTAGTTCTCATGTCCAGTTTTTTGGGCTTTTTTGTTGTTGTAATTTAATGATGGGTAAGCTAGGACCAAAGAAACTGACATGCCTTCAGAGCATCAACCCTGATAAAGACGGTCTGTGGAATCCCCTTTAGAGACACGAATCTAAGATCTTATCCATCCCATCTGACAAAACCTTAAGGCCTCACAGTGTCCAATATCCTCAAAACAACTACAGTGGTAACATAAGGAAAGACTCTAGGAGCCCATTCTTTTGAGAGATACATTTGAACTTCTTTAGTCAGGAATTCTATTTTCTACTAGAGAGTCAACAGAGGAAAATACAAAAGTGTGGAAAATACTAATTTCTCTTAGAGACAACTGTTGTCAATATTTTAGTTCGTGTTCTTAGAAAGCTGCTTCTGCTATGTCTTTGCATGCATGCATAGGTTTTTTTCGTATATACATATACATCCAAAGATGTAAATATGGAAAATAATTTTGAAGTCCATTATGTGAGTGTATCAATATCTCCTATTACCTACTGGTGATTTCCATTTCTCACCACTGTAAGGAAAACTACTTTAAGTTTTACTCATGTCTGCAAAGTTATTGTTTGCTTGGGATAGATTTCCAAAGGAAACATGCACGCTAGGGGATTTTTACAACCACTGACCTCTAGGAATACAAGGAGAGTCTGGATAGATGGCTCAGTAGCTTGCCAGCCAGCCTGACAACCTGAGTTCAATCCCCAGAGCCAACCTAGTGGAAAGAAAGAAATCCAACTTAGGCTGCACCTGAGACATACACCCACACAATAAATGATAGGATACTTAATAATAATAAATAAACATAATTAAAAAACCACTTTTAAATGTTTTAACCACAATAGAATATTTTAACATTTGTGTTTCTAATTATTGCTGGCTTGAAATATTTGCTGTTTGTGCTTTATCCATGTCAACCTGTGTGTCTTAATGACTTCAATAAATCTTAAAGTGATCTCTTACTGTATTTTAAATGTGCTCATCAATTATCATGTGTATTAACTTTGGTCACAATGTAAATTTAATTTTTTAAAATGTAGCCTGACATATTAGTCTTTCCTTCTATGGCTTTTGCAGTTAGCACCAATCCAGAATGGAAAATCTTTCCTAATTCTGAGATTAATTGTGCATACATATAAACACAACTACATTTGTATATTTTTATTTAAATTCTCATGGTTTCATTTGTGAAATTTTGGATGAATTAGACTTAAATATCATTTCAGTTCCTATCATTCTATTGGAAGATAATGTAGGGATTAATTCCTAAAATAAGCCTAACTTAAATATTTTATTAAATATATTGGTAAATTAAATGGTATAAGATTACATTTAGAATTTTCATATTATTAATTTTTATTTATTTCATTTATCAGAAAGTATTTGAGAGTTCAGTTCCCAACACCGATATCAGGGACTCACAGCTGCCTGTAACTCCAGCTCTAGAAGATCTGATACTTCCATGATACTTCCATCCCCCTGCAGGTACATGCACTCATATCACAACCTCCCACAGACACACATAATTTAAAAAATTAAAAATGGAAATTTTAAGGGAGGATGCCACAGAGATAGCTCAGCAGTCAAGTGTGTGTAATGCTCTTCTAGAGGACCAAGTTAGGTTCCCAGTCCCCACCACATGGCTCACAACTGTCTGTAACTCCAGCTCCAGGGGCTCTGACATCCTCTTCTGACCTCCAGAAGCACCTGTACTCATGTACACATAGACACAAACACACACACACACACACACACACACACACACACACACACACACACACACACCATTTACAAATAAAATAAATCCTATTTTAAATGCCCAAACTGTTGTAACTTTTTCTTTCCACCAGAAGTATTGTGTGAATCCTGGTTGCTTTAGACTCTCTGTAGATGCCCATCTTTAAGTCTGGAAATGAAAGAGACCTAGAATATCCAACAAAATTTCATTTTGCAATCTATACTGATTTCTTACTTTAGAACTACAAGTTTATATTTAAAACTTTGGATTGTTATTCTGAGCCCTTTATATTTTTATAGAGATTTTAAAATTATCTTGTATATTTATTCAATAATTGGGCTGCCATATTTGCATCAAATCTATAGGTCAGCCAGGTGTGATAGCATACACCTGCTAATCACAGCTACTCAAGAGGCTGGGATAGCTTGTGCCCAAGAGTTCAAGGTGAGGCTATGAAACATAAGACACTGTATGGAGGAGAAGGAGAAGAGGAGGAGAAAGAGAGGGGTAGTCTATATGTGTAATCACAGCAATTGGAAAGCCAAGAGAGAAGGAACAATACTAGACAACATACCAAGGCTGTGTCAGGAAACAAAAATCAGTGATGAAAATCTACAAATTAGTTTAGAGAAATTTGATACCTTTATATTGAGTCTTCTAATCCATTAATATATCTATTTAAAGTCCTCATTTTCTCTCATCTTCTGTGTAATAGGTTACAATATCCCCTATGCAGGTTTCATGATTTTTTTGATTTACTATTATTTCATAATTCTCTATGCTACTATAAATAGAATTCATTTCATTGCTGATATGGATATAAAATCGGTTTCTGCATTAATCTTCAATCCTGAAATCTGGCAAATCTGGTTGGTTCATCCTGTAGCTTTTCTTGTGGAATCATTGTTAATTTCTACATGTGCTGTCATGGAAAAATTCGTTTTTCTTTCTTTCCTTCCCATCTCTATTCCTTTTATTTATGGCTTGATTATAATAGCTAAGAACTTCAGTGTGATGCTGAATGGAAATGGTGAGAGTCATTATCCCTGTCTCTCCATCTTCAGAAGAAAGAGTTCAACTTTTTAACAGTATGATGTTAGCTATTTAGTTTTTAATATAAACTCAGTATTAAAGAGATTCCCGCCGGGCGGTGGTGGCGCACGCCTTTAATCCCAGCACTCGAGAGGCAGAGCCAGGCGGATCTCTGTGAGTTCGAGGCCAGCCTGGGCTACCAAGTGAGTTCCAGGAGAGGCGCAAAGCTACACAGAGAAACCCTGTCTCGAAAAAACCAAAAAAAAAAAAAAAAAAAAAAGAGATTCCCTTCTGCTTTCCTGAGCACTTTCATTATATTGTTATAGAATGTTTTCAAGATCTTTGTGTATTAACAGAGTTTAATCATCTTCTTCTTTTGTTTATATTGCTTTTTTCCAATGTTGAAATAACCTTGAATTCCAAGATAAGTAGTAATTGATTATGGTGTGTTTTCTATATGAGAAGAATATCTTCTCATATTAATATCTTATTGATGAATTTTCTATCTATGTTTCTGCAAGTGATTGGTCTGATCTTCTCTTGTTATGTATTTATCTGATCTCAGTATCAAGATAGTGCTAGCTGCATGAAATGATTTGGAAAGCTTTCACACCTTACAGATCTCATAATATATTGAATAGAATTCACCAAAGCTTTCCATTAAAATTCAGCTTTATCAGATTATCATATTTACAGACTTTACCTTTAAAGTAATTAATTTTATTGTTGTTTTATTTACTTCAATAAAACTGTTCATGGTAATTCTTCTTTAATATTTTATTTCAATTTATTTTAACTGTGTGTGTGTGTGTGTGTGTGTGTTCAGGTGCCCGAGGAGGCCAAAGGAAGCTGGCTGATGTGGGTACTGAGAACAAACCTCAGGTCCTCTGGAAGAGCAGTGCTTACTCTTAACCGCTCAGCCATCTTTCCTGCCTCTCATGGTAATTCTTACCCATCCTTAGGATTTCTAACAAGATCCACTCTTTAACTCTTGATGTTCAAAATGTCTGTTTTTTCTGGTCAGTATAGCTAGACATTTATTGCCTTTAACAACCTTTTCAAAATCCTGCCTTTGCTTTTACATGATTCTGGGCCTATATTTTCTTCCTCTGTTTGCCTTGACATACAATTGAGGTATAATACAAAGTAAAATGATGCCTTTATATAGTGTACAGTCTAGTTTTAAGTAGTTTGGCTATGGTGCACCTAATTGTGTTTTTCTTTGTATTGGTTTTTATTGGGAATCGTTGAATTTATTGAATCTATAAGCTTTTTACCAAAATTTAGAGTACTATGAGCCTTTATTTTGCTAAATACTTTTTCTCCTAGAGCCACAAATTTTATTTTTATTGAAGGTTTTCAATTAAGATTTCTTAGTATTGGGCTATCCACATTTATTTCTTAGGGTTCTTTTGTTTTTGTACTTTGCATTTGAGGTCATTCATTTCAACTAAGTTGTCGACTTCATTGGCAAAAATTTTTCATAGCAATCCTTTGTCTCTCCTTTTCTTATAGGATTCCAAATACACATATGTAAGGAAGCTTGGTATTATCTCCTAAGCCTTTGAGACTGTGTTCAACCTTCTTTAATTAAAAAAAAATAATGTTTTTATTGAAATAGAATTGCATCACTTTCTCCCCTCTCTTTCCTCCTTGCAACCCCCCACAAACTAGCTTCTCTCCAACCCCTCCCGTGTCCCCCACTCTCAAGTTGGCAGCCTCTTCTTCTTTTGTTATTTATATACACATATATGTATGTATATGTGTATGTGTAGTGTATGTAAAATGTATATAAATACAACTTCTTCCGATTGTTTTTGTTGGTGGTATGTATATAATTCAGAGCTGAGGACCCTGGACTAGACAACCAGTTAGTGGGTTCTTTCTTCCCTGGTGGAGGTTACTTCTCCTTCTCTCGGCTGTAGTCGCCTGTCGTTCTGTGGGTCCCCAGAGAGTTCTGAGTGCAGTGTGTTTACGTTCACTGGTTCTCCTGAAATTTTCAGATGCACATTTTGTTCTAAACCTTTGCTATTCTATTTTCAACTCTAGGGTTTTAAATGCCCACATGTTCAAGTTATGTTTTTCTTTACTTATGAACATTTATAACTGCTGGGAAGGTGTTTGATTGTTTTATTGATTTGTTGTTCTTTGTGGTACTGGAAATTAAACTCAGGGCCCTTCTAATACTAGACAAATTCTATACCACTGATCTATCCCAGTCCTCTTTTTAATTTTTATTTTGAGACAGGGTCTCATTAAGTTGCCTAGACTGGCCTGAAACATTTTCATATTCTGTATCCCCAAAGAGGCCTTGAACCAGTGATCTTCCTACTCCAGCTTCCTAGGTAGCTGGGGTTGCAGCAAAGCCACACCTGGCTGTAATTGTGGTTTGAGATCTTTGATAAGTCCAACATCTGCCTCCATTTATAAGTAGCTATGGGCTGATTTCCCCTAGGTGTACACTTCTCTGTGTCGTTGCATGTTTGGTAATTTTGGCTAGTAACACTGACTGTTGTAGTTTCTCTTTTATTCTCCTGTGTATAAATTGTGTCCCTTATCCAAAAGTCAGCACTTTCCCGGTTTCAGAGGCTTTGAGAACTGGAGATTATTTTCACAAACTTAATTTGATGAACAAACTTAATCCAAAATGCTTTCAGATCAAAAATAATTGTTTTGCCTTTTGAGATTGGGTGGTCTTGAAGTCACGGTTCTCTTGTTTCAGCTTATTGAGTGTCAAGGTTACAGGCAAGTATCACCACATTCAGCTCAAACCCCAGACTTCCCAAGGGTCAGGCTGGCACAGAGTTTCAGATTTTTTTTATCTTCAGGTTAGAGATGTTCAACCTGTATTATGGTGTTTTCACGTCCTAGCAAGCACTGAACAGCTTGATTCAAACTTCAAGCTCTGTCTTCCAGGTCGCGTGTATCAGCTGACAGCTCTATCAGCCTTGTTACCTTCTGTTTGCTGACTTTCTAACTCGACATCCCTTTGTGCCCATGGGATACAACAGTCAGACAACACTACAGATTTTTATCTCTACATTTTATTTATTTATTTTGTGTGTGAGCACACAGGACACAGGCAGAGGTCAGAGGGCAATAATGGGATTTGGTTCTCAGCTTCCACCATGTGAGGCCCCAGGAATCAAACTCAGGTTACCAGGCTTGGAAGTGTACTCTCTGAGCCATCCTCCTAGTCCCAAATTGAGATTTTTATACTGAGATTTTAGACCTGTCTACCCTGAGTTGCCCTTAAATATCCAGCTTCACTATCATTTCTAAATTCTTAGCTTTGCACTGAAAATCAGTAAAACTTCAATTTCTCAAGTTTGGGCTGCAGTTTATTTATTTTCATATGCTCATATACTTTTAAATTTGGGTCTTACCTCTGAGAAAGAAAGCAGTATTTTTCTGAGTTTGACTTAATTCACTTAACATGATGACATGCAGTTGTATCCATCCATCTTCCTGAAAATGTCATTATTTATTTTTTTCTTTATGGCTGCATAAAATTCCATTCTGTTTATGTTCTGTATTTTATTAATCCATCCATCTGTTAATGAACATCAAAGTGTGTTCCATTGCCTGCCTCTGTAGCTATAAACATGGATATACAAGTATTTCTACAGTATGTTGGCCTAGAGTCCTTCAGGCATATGCCCAAAAATGCTATACCTGGGTCATATAATAGTTCTATTTTCAGTGTTTTGAGAAACCTTACTATTTCCTCAGTGGCTACATAAGTTTACACCTCCATCAACAGTGGTTAAGGAAGGGTTCCTCTTTTCTCACATCCTGGCCAGCATATGTTGTCTTGTGTTTTCTTGGTGACAGCCATTCTGCTGGGGTGAGGCAGAATCTCAAGGCAGTTTTAGCTGTTTTTTTCTAGTAGCTAAGGATATTGAACAATTGATCAAATAACTATTTGTCATCGGAATGTCTTGTCTATTCAGTTCATTGGCTCATTTTTTTGATGGGAGAATTTGGGTTTGGAGTGTTTCATTTTCTCAGTTCTTTGTGTAGTCCAGATATCAATACTCTTTGCTATGCAGAAACATCCTAATCTTGTAGACTACCATCTGTCAACTCTTGGGCTCACTCTATGTGCTGCTGGAATCCTGTTTAGAGACTCTCTCCCTGTATCTACACCTTGAAGTATTTTACCTGTGTTTTCCTCTATCCATTTCAAAGTTTCTGTTCTTACATAGTGTGGTGGTTTGAATGAAGAGGGACCCCACAGGGAGTGCACTATTAGGAGGCCTTTTTAGAATAGGTGTGAAGTTACTCCACTAGGGTGGAATTTGGGGTTTCAGATGCTCAAGCCAGGCCCAGTGTCACTCTGTTATCCTGCTGGCTGCTGATCCAGATGTAGAACTCTAGGCTACCTCTCCAGCACCATGTCTACTTGCCTGCTTCCATGCTTCCCACCCTGAAGATAATGGACTAAACCTCTGAACTGTAAGCCAGCCCCAATTAGATGTTTTCCTTTATAAGAGTTGTCATGGTCATAATGTCTCTTCACAGAAATAGAAACCTAAGACAAAAAGTTTCTGGGATTTTTTTTTGTTTGTTTGTTTTTTTATCCATTTTGAGTTTATTTTTATGTACAGTGAGAGATCTGTTTCCAGTCTAATCCTTGCCCTGTGAAACATCATTTGTTCTTCCCAGCATCATTTTTATCCTGGTTAAGTTTCTGCTGCTATGATAAACCCCTTTACCAAGAAAAAAGTTTATTTCCTCTTACAATTGTAGCCCATCATGAAAGGAAGTCACAGAAGGAAATCAAGGCAGGAATCTGGAGTCAGCAACTGAAATAAAGGAGCATGCTTACCAGCTTGTTCTCCGTGACTTGCTTATCCCGCTTTCTTACACAATCCAGAACCACCTGGTCCAAGAGGGGAACCACCCACAATGGGCTGGTACCTTGCACATAAATAATCAAGAAATTCTGTCACAGATTTACCTTCAGGGCAATCGGATGGAGGCAATTCCTCAATTGCGGTATTGGGGGGTGGGAGTCTGCAAACACCACCATCAGCACAATGTCAATCCATGAGAGGCAAGAAGGGAACACGACTCAGTATCCGGTGTTGGTTCAAAGTTCAAGAATCTGACAGTAGGTGGTTTATTTTAGGCATATTTAGCACAGCAAAATTTAGGTGGCGGGGGGAGCTTCCTGGTGATAATTATCTCAATCCCATGTGCACAACAAATCTTAAGACAGGATTACACCAAAACTCCTGTAACGTACAAGTGACATCTTCCATAAAGATGGGTTCTATAGATTAACTGAGAAAACAGGACCAAGGTAAATAAGCTCACGATAAGGGTCTGGGGAAGCCAGATGTGGCCTGGCCTATAGATAGCACAGAGGTCACCAGGCCATGAACTACATCCATCCCCAGCCTTGTGGATGGAAAACAGTTTATACATCGCTCCCTTTGAAGAGACAGTTCTGTGTGTTTAACACTCCTGGTTTCCCTAGTGCTTGTCCATGAGCACAAGGACATTCTTCCTACAGGTTCTCTCTCCCCATATATGTCTAAGTTTGTGTCAGGTTGACAAAAACCATCCAGCACAATTTGTTAAAGAGTTAATTTATACTGTCTGTCCATATAAATTCAGTCTTCCCAACATCATTTTAAAGAGGCTGCGCTTTCCTCAGAGAATGTTTTTGGACCTGGATTAGTTGCTTTTCTTGTTACTATGACAAAAGCCTGATTAAAGCGAATCAAGGAAGGAAGAGTTTATTTTGGCTTAGAGATAGAGGACACAGCTCATCCTGGCTGGGAAGGTATATCAGGAGCTTCAGCCAGCTGGTGGCAAAGCATCCCAAGTTAAGAAGCAGAAAAAGATGAACGCTGGTGTTCCACTCATTTTCTCCTTTTGACTTGACCTAGGACCCCAACTCATGTAATGGTGCCACCCACATTTAGGGCAGAGCTTACATACAATCTCACAGACAGGCCCAGAGATTTGTTTCCATGGTTATTTTAAATCCCACAAGTTCAAAAAAGTTAATCATCCCAAGCACCTTTTATCACAGTTTAGGAGACTGTAACATGTGAGTATATTTTTGGGTCTTCTAATCTGTTCCATTTTTCTGTGTGTCTGTCTTTCAGCCAGTACCACACTATCTTTGTCACTGTGGCTCTATGGCAGTGGTTTTCAACCTTCATAATCCTGAGACATTTTGATATAGTTCCTCATGTTGTGTTGACCTCAAACTATAAAATTATTTTGTTGCTACTTCATAATTGAAATTTTGCTACTGTTATGAATCATAATGTAAATATCTGACATACAGAATATCTGATGTGCAACCCCAAAGGGGTCATAACTCAGAGGTTGAGAACCACTGCTCTATAGTATAATTACATGGCAGGTATTGCTATGCATGCATGCAGCATTGTTCTTTCTGCTCGGGATTGCTTTGGCTATTCACCATCTTATGTCTTTCTTTGTGAATTTTAGGATTGTTTTCTCTTATTCTGGAAAGAATGCTCCTGGAATTCTTTTAGACGGATTGTATTAAATCTATACATTGCTTCTGACAGTATTGCCATTTTCATAATATTAATTCAACCTACCTATTGGTATGAAAGTATTTTCTATCTTCTAGTGCCTACAAGTTCTTTCTTTAGTGCCTTAAAGTTTTCATTTTAGAGGTCTTCAGTACCCTTGGCTAGGTTTATTTGTTGTGTATTTGTGTAGTACATGTACATACACATTTGTGTGTGTGTGTGTGTGTGTGTGTGTGTGTCTGGTATAGTACATACAGGTTTGTGTGTGTGTGTGTGAATGTGCATGTAGGCATGTGTGTGTGTTTATGTGAAGGCCAGAAGTTAAGGTCCGGTGTCTTCTGCTGTCATTCTCCATCTCAATTTTGGAAACAGAGTCTCTCACTGAATTCTACACAGTATTACTGACTGACCAGACTGGCTGGCCTGTAGTCTCTGAGGATCCGCCTGTCCCTTCCACCCTGACCCCCAAGCACTAGAGTTACAGATATGTGTGATCATGTCCAGCCTTTGCATAGGTGCTTGCAAACTCATGTCCTCATGCTGTGCAGTGGGCATTTTACTGACAGGTCTGTCTATCCAGCCCATAGGCAATTTTTATGAAATTGTATTGATTGATTGATTAATTGATTTGTATGCCAGGGCATGCCACAGCACACATGTGGAGGTCAAAGGACAGCTTTGTGGAAGTTGCTTCTCTCCTTCCACCATACGGGTACCGGGAATTGAACTCAGGGTGACATGGTTGAGGTCAAGTGCCTTTAACCGCTGAGCCACCTCAGCAGCTTGATTTAAGGAATTTTTGAATTTCATCCCTGATTTATTCATCAGCTCATTAATACTTCAAGTATATAGATTGCTCAATCTCAATGTATTTATGTACTTTCTATAGTTTTTTTCTATTAATTTCTAGTTTATTATACTACAGTGTAGTAAAGTACAAGGGATTATTTCGATTCTTTTTTATTTGGCAAATCTTGATCTGTGGCCTACAGTGTGATCTATTTTAAGAAAGGTTTCATGGGCTGCTGAGAAAAATCTGTTTCTGATCAATGAACTATTCTGTAGATACCTGCTAAGTCAATTTTCTCTATAGTATAGTTTAACTCTGAGGTTTTTTTGTTGGTTTTTAGTTTAGAGGACCTACCTAGAAATGAGGCTGGTTTATCAAAATAATCCACCCTTGTTGTGTAAGGACCAAGCAGATCTTTTAAATCGGTTGGTATTTATTTTGTGAAATTATCTCCTGCACTAAGTGAAGGAACCCACATCTCCCTGCTTAGGTCCACTTACAATACCTGAAAACCAGCTACACTAAGTGAGAGACCTCCAGCTTCCCCTGCCTGGGTCTGCCTAAGCCAAGTTGGAACCTCACTCTGTGTGCCCAGACTATCAGCCCCATCTATGCTACCCAGGATTTTTTCTCCAGGAGTCCAACCCACACAGCTTCCTGTAGCAGTTGAGGGACCATGGCTTTCTCTCCTTAGGACCACCCATGCACCAAGACTTCACTCTAAACCAGTGGCTCTCTGCTTTACCAATGCGGCTTCCTCATGTTGTGGTGATGCCCCCCCACCCATAAAATTATTTTTGTTACTACTTCATACCTGCAATTTTGCTGCTGTTATGAATCATAATGTAAATATCTGTGTTTTCCAGCAGTCTTAGGCAATCCCTATGAAAGGGTCATTAGACCTGCAAAGGGGTCGCAACCCACAGGTTGAGAACCACTGCTGTAAACAATCTCTAACTCTCAGAATAAAAAGAGAGATAGAGCCTGCAGCCCTCAATACCAGCCACACAATGGAAAATCATTTCAAACATACTAAGACTTAAGCAACTTCTAAATATTGTACACACTTCCATTGAAAGAAGAAATGTGGCTTGAACAAAGGGGGGGCTGGAGAGATGGCTCAGTGGTTAAGAGTTCTTGCTACCCTTCCAGAGGACCCAAGTTCGATTCCTAGCACACACCTCAAGTATCTGGTAACCACCTGTATCTCCAGCTCAAGGGAATTAAATGCTTTATTCCAGCTTTCACACATTCATGTTCTCAAACACATGCACATTAATTAAAATAAAAATAAATCTATTTTAAAAGAAAGAATGACTCAGCCAATTAACTTCAGATGTATATATCCCCACACAAAAACAAAATTAAAAACCAAGAAAATATATCTCCTCCAAAACTTATTAATCCCATAATAATGAACCCTAATGAGAACAACATGGAAGAACTTCCAGGAATAGAATTTTTTTTTTTTCAGTTTTTTGAGACAGGGTTTCTCTGTGTAGCTTTGCGCCTTTCCTGGAACTCACTTGGTAGTCCAGGCTGGCCTTGAACTCACAGAGATCCACCTGGCTCTGCCTCCCTAGTGCTGGGATTAAAGGCGTGCGCCACCACCGCCCGGCCCAGGAATAGAATTTTAAACAGTGGTTGTAATTATATTCAAACAACTCAAAGGAAGCATGGATATAGTACAAGAGAACAGAAACAAGATGAATCAAATAAGGGAACCAATACAGGACATGAAAATACAGTTTATAAAAGAGAATTACTAAAGAAAAGCAAGCTGAAATGATGTTGGACATGAAAATCTTCAATAAACCAAATTTTTAAAAATCCCCACCAACATAATGGATCATTTAGAAAACAAAGTATCAGGGCTGTAAGACAAGGTAGAGGGACTGGGTCATGTATTAAAGTCAATGACAAATTGTTAAAAATATATTTATAGAACACAGATGAGATTTAGGATACCACTAAAAGATCTAGCCTTAGGATGATGTGCATAGAAAAATAAGAATATCATACCAAAGACATAAAGAATATTTTCAATAAAAGCATAAAAGAAAAATTTTCCAAATTTAGAGAAAGAAATTCCTATCCAGGTACAAGACGCCAACAGAACATCAATTAGATAGGACCAGAAAGGAAATACCCATAGCATTATAGTTAAGACATTAAAAACGCAGAATAAAGAAAGAGTATTGAAAGCTGAAAGAGAGAATGGTCAAGTTACTTATAAAGATAGGCTCATCAGAATAACAGATGATGGATTATTCAAAGAAACTTAAAGGGAGAGGTATGTGCAAAGATCTCTGCCAGGTTCTGAAGGACAGCAACTGTCAACTCAGACTATTAACGTTGAAGGAGAAGTAAAAAGAAAACTTTGTATGATAAAAACTGATTAAAGGAATTCATGATCACTAAGATAGCTCTACAACAGACACTGAAGAGTGAGGAGTTTGGGATTAACTCCATTGACCGAGGAAGTCACAAAACAGCCTAGTATAGACTCTGTTGTGTGGTTTATAATGAGAAGGAGCAAGCTGAGCAGGGTAAATTACAAAATGTAAAATATAAGGAGAAAAGGAACACCAAATAGTGAAATGCAACTAAGTCCTGTGTTCAGGGAGATAAACAGATTAAGAAATGGAATAAAGGGAGTGGTGACCTCAGGGCAAGATCTCATCCAGCTAAATTTCCAACTTGTGAAAAGGAACTAAAGAAAATCCTAGAGCTGGGTGTGGTAGTGCACGCCTTTAATCCCAACACTGGGAAGGCAGAGGCTGGCAGATCTCTGAGTTTGAGGCCAGTCTGGTCTACAGATCCAGTCTCAGGACAACCAAGCTTAGGTAGTGAAGGTGAAAAGGAAAAAGCTAGTGACGGTGTAGCCATGTTCCAGTCCTAGCAAGCAGCAGAAATTGGTAGCTTTAGCCACATTGTTATGTCTTTAGAGTTAAGGATAGAAGAAACGGGTTATATGGAATTTGCTTCAGTGCCTAAGGAAAGTCGCTGAGGCCAGGCATGTGTCAGGGGTGTCCCTGAATGGAAGCCTAGAGAGGCCATTGTGTGAAGCTGTGAAGCTGAAACCTGGATTGCTTTGGAGACCCCAAAATGTGTGAGATGCCAGAGCCATGGGATACCTGCTGAGGAAAGCTGCTAACAGGGGATGGAACCAGCCCAAGAAAAAGAAGTGCTTTGCATTCAACAGAACTGAACAGAGTTGGAGTTCTGAATAGCATTTTGAAGTTAGACATGGAGATGCAGGGTTTGGAGTTTACCCAGATGGTTTTTGGTCTTTCTTTGGTCCAGTATTTCCTCACTATACTCCCTTCCCTATGTTTTGGAATGGTAACATATATCCTGTGCCATTATATGTTGGAAGTATGTGATTTTTTTTATAGGGAATTACAGTTAAGAGATTGCATGAATCTCAGAAGAGACTTTGGACTTTGGACTTTTAAACATTGTTGAGACTGTGATAGACTATGGGAACTTTTGAAGTTGGACTAAATGCATTTTGCATTATGATATTGTCAAAAGCTTATGGTAGCCAGGAAGTGGAACGTGGTAGTTTGAATGCAATTGGCCCCCACAATCTCATAGGGAGTGGCACTATTAGGAGGTGTGGCTTTGTTGAAGTGCAGTAGCCTTGTTGGAGGAAGTGTGTCACTGTGGGGGCGGGCTTTGAGGTCTCTTTTGTTCAAGCTTTCCTCAGTGTGACTTTCAGACCATTTCCTATTGCCTGCAAGATGTATGACTCTCAGCTACTTCTCCAGCACCATGACTGCCTACATGTCCCACCATGATGATAATGAACTGAGCCTCTGAAACTATAAGCAATTCACCCCAATTAGATGTTTTCCCTTATAAGAGTTGCTGTGGTTATGGTGTCTCTTCACAGCAACAGAAACCCTAACTAAGACAGCCACTATAAGAAACACTTCAGTCTGAGGAGAAGGGTAAACACACTAAAGAGAACACAGGGAATAAATAAATAAATAAATAAATAAATAAATAAATAAATAAATAATGCCAGGACAGTTAATCAAAGAAATCTTGGAAAGCACCACAATAAAATGACAGGAAATAATACATATCCTTTATCAATGACTGAATGTTAGCAGTTTCAACTTCCCAATAAAAAGATACAGATCAGCAAATTGAATCAGAGAACAGGAGCCATCATTTTACTGCCTTCAAAAACAATTCGCCTCACTGTCAATGACAGACACCATCTTAGAGTGAGAATATAAAGGTATTCCAGACAAATAGAACCAGAGAAACAAGTAGTCATAGCTATTTTACTATCTGACAAAATAGTCTTAATACCACAGCAGATAAAAAAAGATAACAAAGATTGCTTTATACTCATTAAAAGAAAAATATGCTAGGAAGGTATTACAGTTCTGTACATATATGCATCAAATACAGGTGTACTCAATTTAATAAAACAAATGCCATTAGATGTAAAATCACAGATTGACCTCAACACTGTGGCAGCGAATGACTTCAAAGCTCATTCTCACTAGGAGATATATCATCTGAATGTGAGTGAGTGTGTGTGTGTGTGTGTGTGTGTGTGTGTGTGTGTGTGGTGATATTTTTTTTTGTGCTCTAACAAATAAAGCTTGCCTGGAGATCAGAGTGTGAAGCTAGCTACTAGTTAACCATAGAGGTCAGTTAGTGGTGGCACACACCTTTAATCCCAGCACTTGGGATCTCATGCCTTTGATTCTAGTACTTGGGAGTCACACACCTTTAATCTCAACACTAGGGAGGTGGAGACAGGAAGTGATATGGCTGGGTGGAAAGAGGAATATAAGGTGGGAGGAGACAGGAGCTCACCCCTTTTCAGGCTGAGGAGTTGGTGAAGTAAGAAGTGGATGTGGCTTGCTCCTTTGTCTCTCTGATCTTTCGGCATTTACCCTGATATCTGGCTCTGTTTTTTTTTTTTTTTTTTATTACGACCAGTTAGAATTTGTGTTGGTGGGGGGGGGGGGTACATTGGAGTTAAATGACATCATAAATCAAATGTGCTTAACAGACATTTACAGAACATTCCACCTAAACAAAAAAGAATGCACATACTTTTCAGCAGCCCCCTATGAAGTTTTCTTCTAAATGACTGACCACATGTTAAGAGAATTGAAATGACATCCTCTATCTTATTTGACCACAATAGAAAAAAGCTATATATCAAAAGTAATAGAAAGTACATAAATTCATGGAAACCTAACTACACATTATCGGATGATAAGAACTAAAGAAGTAACTTTTAAAATCCCTAGGATTTAATGAAAACAAAAACACATCAAGCCAAAATCTGTGGAACACAATGAAGGCAGTCCTAAGATAAACATTTATAGTACTAAACGCCTACATGCAAAAACTGAGAGATCTCAAATTAATGACTTAATGGCCTTACAGCTTTGGGAAAATAAGAACAAACCAGACCCTCAAACATGTTTCATTGTGTCTTGTTTGCTTTTCTATATCATGCTTCTTCCAACAAGGCCACACCTCCTAATCCTTCCAAAAAAGTCCTACCAACTGGGGACCAAGTATTCAACCATATGAGCCTATGGGGGCCATTCTCATTCAAACTAGCCTACTGTGCATCTCAGGTTCATGGGTCTTCCTGCCTCTGAAGCCTCGCTCATTTAGCCCTTCCTGGGAGAGCATGCAGACAGAAATTCTGTCTGTATGAATCCTTATAATGCCCCTTTTTTTGGCCTTTGTCCATAGAAATTTGGAGGAATAAGGCAGAGAAGATATGAGCTGGCTATAAGGCTAATGTGTGATGAGGAAGGTGACCTCACACATGCACTACCAGATATAAAATTTGTCCCTCCTGCTACTTGGTCTGTTGTTTGACAAGAGCGGTCACATTGATGTACACACAAATTTTAGCCACCAGTAGGAAAGAATATAAGGATATGAAAATGGAAAAGTGAGCCAAAAAAAATGTAAGTGGGCAACTCACAAGAGAACAATTGTCCCATAAATACATGAATATGATTTTGCTTTCACTATTAGTAAAAAATATAAATATATCAATGCCAAAGCTCATCTATAAAATAGTAAGAATTTTTGTAACCTGTACACCTACCAAATTCACTCATCCTAGTAGGTTTGTGTTAGAATGCTTAGCGTTTTCTGCAGGACACAGTTTTCATCTGCAAACAGAAACATTTTGATTTCACACCACACTATTTGGTTATTGTTGTTGTTGTTGCTGTTGTTGCTATTGTTTCTTGGCACTTACTAGAACTTCCAGTACAGTTCTGAATAGTGGCTGTAGGAGTTTGTACCTTTGCTTTCTAATCTCACGAGCAAAGGATTCACTCTCCCACCATTTAGGATTATGTTTCATAGATTTTTTTTGTCAGTGTCCTTTAATAAGTTTGAAAAACTTTCTATTTCTAGTCTGCAGAGGACAGAAACAACACTACTCTGTCAAGATTCTTTCTTGTATCTGTTAAATTATTACAGTCATGTGTCACTTAATAATGGAGATATGTTTTAAGCAGAGTTTCGTGGAGCTGGAGAGATGGACCCACATTTGGTTCCAAGCACCCACATTGAACTTCTTGTAACTACCTGTAACTTCAGAGGATCCAACTCCCTTTTTTGCCTTCCACATGGGCACCCAAATTCATGTACACACACAAATTAAATAAAAAAATACAAAAAGAGAAAATGCATCAGTTGGCAATTTCATTATGAAAGTATCACAGTATGCACTCACACTTGTTGAGATGGCTGTGATGTCACAATGCAGTACATATCAGGTCCATTATCACCTAAAATAGTTATCTAACACACATCTGTATAGACTTTTCACCCTTTATTCTGTTTAAAAAAAATAAAATTTTCTTGGTCTTGGCATCCTTCTTATATATTTCTGAGTTTAGTATTTCAAAAAATAGAAACAATACACAAATTTACTTATAAGACCATGACATTTTCTGTATAAATCTCCTTTCTTTATAATTTTTTTAACAGTTTTGCTTGTTACAAGGATGTACTGGCTGGTTTTATGTGTCATCTTGACACAAGCTAGAGTCAGCAGAGGAAGGAGCCTCAGTTGAGGAAATGCCTCCATGAGATCCAGCTGCAAGGCATTTTCTCATTTAGTGATCAATGGGGGAGGACCCAGCCCATGGTGGGTGGTGTCATCCCTGGGCTGGTAGTCCTGGGTTCTATGAGAAAGCAGGCTGAGCAAGCCATGGGGAGCAAGCCAGTAAGCAGCATCCCTCCCCTCCTAGGCCTCTGCTCCTGCCTCCAGGATCCTGCCCTGTTTGAGTTCCTGTCCTGACTTCCTTCAGTGATAAACAACAATGCTGAAGTGTAAGCCAAATAAACCTTTTCCTTCTCAACTTGCTTTTTGGTCATGGTGTTTCATTGCAGCAATAGAAACTCGACTAACTAAGACAGGTGATGTCAGATTCATAAAATAGAAATTTTCCCATCTCTATCTGAAGGAATTTATGTAGAATTGGTATATTTTCTTAAGTTTCTGAAATTATTAATGAACGATTTATCAAAGATTTAAACCTAGATTTAATCTCAATCTCTCTCTCTCTCTCTCTCTCTCTCTCTCTCTCTCTCTCTCTCTCTCTCTCTCTCTTTCTCTCTCTCTCTCTCTCTCTCTCTGTCTCTCTCTGCGTGTGTGTGTGTGTGTGTGTGTGTGTGTGTGTGTGTGTGTGTGGTGTTTCTATTCATGTAAATCTGTGTGCATATCTCTATGGAGACCAGAAGTTAACACCAGATGGCTCCCTTGATCATTCCCCACCTTATATTTTGAGATGGGGTCTCTCACTAAACCTGGAGCTCGTCACTTTGACTAGGCTAGCTGCCCAGTAAGCCCAGGGATCGCCTATCTCCACCCTCACAGCACTGGACTTGGAGATCTGTGCCCAATGTTTTTCATGAGTACTGTGGACCCAGGCTTAGGTCCTTGTGTTTGTACAGTAGACACCTACTAATGGAGCCATCCCCTCAACTCAATGCCTTTAGGAGCTATGACTCCACTGGAAGTTTGTGTCTTTCCAGGGGAAATTTTTACTTCTAGCGTGTGCAGGGATGTGTGTGGGAGGGTGTGCATAGGTGTGCACACACACGGTGTGCATGTGGAGATCAAGTGGCAACTTTATGTAGTCATCTCTCTCCACCCACCTTTATGTGGGCTCCAGGAATCAAAATCAAGTTGCTAGGCTTGCACGCCACTGCGTACTTTCTTCTACTCACTGAGTGATTCTGCCAGGCCAAGTTATCCATCTTGACTGAAATTACTGCTATAAAGATTTCACAGTTAAAGGTCTATGTAATGTGTAATTCTGCTCTGTTTTACTTTTTACCCATGACACTGGTAATTTTTATTCTTCTTATTCGGTTGTTAAGAATGGACTAATTTCTCATAGCAGCTGTGACAATGTGCACAAGGTCTATGTAAACTCAAGCCAGACAAAATCCCAGCATGGAGAGGAGAGGGAGGTACACATTCCCACCCCTAGCTGAAGAGCTGTTGGCAATTGATAGCTGCTGGGAAAGGGGGAGTCAGTCGTTTTAAAGGTGTGGCCCCGATGTGTCAACCACATCCAGTGCACACACATCCAGGCATACTCGGGCAACACAAACTGTGCTCGGTGCGTTAAAAAACTAAAAAAGAGCCGGGCGGTGGTGGCGCACGCCTTTAATCCCAGCACTCGGGAGGCAGAGCCAGGCGGATCTCTGTCAGTTCGAGGCCAGCCTGGGCTACCAAGTGAGTTCCAGGAAAGGCGGAAAGCTACACAGAGAAACCTTGTCTCGAAAAACAAAACAAAACAAAACAAAACAAAACAAAACAAAACAAAAAAAAAAAACTAAAAAAGAGGATGCAAGTTGGGTGGGTGGCGGAGGGTGTATCTGAGAAATATTGTGAGAGGAATGAATATGATCAAGATACATTGTTCAAAATTCTCAAAATACTAATAAGATGAGAAGAAAGTTTATCAATTTAAACATTTTCAAGACACTAAATTTTAATGTCATTATTTTTTCTCCTAGATTAAATAAGGAGGGAGGGCAAGCCTGCGTGGCTGCTTCTGTTCTCAGACAGATGAGAAGGTCTGAGTTAGACAGTGTAAGGACCAGGAAGTGGAACTCCGGAAAATCGGTGGGAAGAATAAAAATCTAAGGCCTGGGAGGCAGGAAGATGTGTGGAGGTAACAGTGGTGTACTTCAGCGTGACTTTGGACTTAACAGTAATCAAGAGAAGCCAAACCAAACGAGGACTATAAATTAACGTCTCGTGTATTTGCTATGACCGTTGCCATCAGCATATTTCTATTTTGGTCTCTTGTGTTACTGAATATTACTACTGAATCTTCTTAGTTTAAGACTTCCAGGGACTGGAGAGATGGCTCAGTGGTTAGGAACACTCGCCACTCCTCCAGAGTACCCGGGGTTCTATCCTCGACACCTACATGGAATTTCACAACCACCTCTAACTCCAGTTCCGGGGGATCCATCGCCCCCTTCTGGTCACTGAGGGCACTGAACATGCTAAATGCAGGCAAAACACCCCTACACATAAACTAAAAAATAAATTTTTAAAAATGACTTTCCTAATTTAATTTTTTTCAGGTAAGTTAATAACACCGAAGTTTTCTCTTATGTGTGGCTATATTATTCATTTTTTATGTTTTTGTTTTTTATTTTATATCCAGCTCTTTCTTATTTCAAAAAACTTCATTGTTTCAGTGTTTCCCCTCACCTGGCACATGGCTTTGGGCTGCCACTTCTCTCTGGTGACTAGCTTTATTTGAAAGCTAATTTCATACTAAATGTTTTGCTACTGAATTATGTACTTTATAAAATACCTTTATTGGCGAGAGATGCAGGTCAGCCCTCAGAAGTCAGAGGCAGGAAGATATTTGTTATTTCAAGGCCAGCGGGATTTACATAGCAAGCTTCAGAGAGATGGACCCACACAGTGAGACCTTATCTCAAAATAAGTTAGCCATTGTAATTTAGAATTCGGATTCCAGTTAAATTTTGTAATTCAGTTGTGCCTACCACTGGAAATACCTCTGTCAGTTAAAACTGATAATACTTCATTTTTAAAAGTGAGTTATTAAATAAGATTGCAATTTGTACACAGCACTACTATCTTATTTTGAACAGAGCTGTGATACTTTCATTAGAATGTACATATTCTTAATATAATTTATAATGTGTCAGTCTTAACTTTAGAGGTAGAATAAGTCATTTCATTTTGAAAATAGCTCTTTTTCACAGAAAAATCTGGATTAAAAAAATAGAAAACTCTGATTACTTAGATGTTAAAACTCTGCTTTAGTATACTTTAGATTTTACATATTTGAGCTCATGTGTATAAACTGTTCTAATCTCTTTCTGGTTAAGATTGTTCTATGCATGTTCTCACATCATATTAATAACCTGAGTTACTCCATAATGGCTGTGCAAATCCCCCATCCCAATACACTGCCATTTTCATAATATTTTCTTAATAACAGACGCCTAGAACAGGCTTCTAGGACTTAGAAATTTAAAGTCATTGAATAGATAACTGGTATCTCTGTAAAAGTTTGTATTTGCTTAACTGTTAATAGTGTGTTTGAATATTTTTCAAACGTTAATTATAGTTTTCTGTTTTAACTTTTTAAATATTTTATGTGTATGTATGTGTGCCTTAATGTAGGATCCCAAAGAGGTCAGAAGAGGCCTAAGATCCCCTGGAATTGGGATTTACAGATGGTTATGAGCCAACATATGGGTGCTGGGAACTGGACCCCGTCCTCTGCAAGAGCAATAAGCGTCTTTAACCACTGAGCCATCTTCCCTGCCCCTATAGTTTTCTTTTTTTTGTTGTTTTGTTTTTTTTTGTTGTTGTTGTTGTTGTTTTGTTTTTTTTGTTTTTTTTTTTGTTTTTTTTGTTGTTGTTGTTTTTTTCGAGACAGGGTTTCTCTGTGCAGCTTTGCGCCTTTCCTGGAACTCGCTTTGGAGACCAGGCTGGCCTCGAACTCACAGAGATCCGCCTGCCTCTGCCTCCCAAGTGCTGGGATTAAAGGCGTGTGCCGCCACCGCCCGGCTATAGTTTTCTTTTAATGAACTATAATCAGTCTTTTATCCTAACAGTAACTCATACAATTCATGTAATATTTTATTTACTTATTATGCATTTTACATTACTATTTGACCAAAACTGCCAATACTTAGTTTGGGTTTCAGGGGTTTTTTTTTTTTCTCATTAAATTGTAAAAATACAAATAAGCACATAGGAAAGTAAATGTATTCAATCAATTTTCAACATTAAGTTGCAATTAGGTAAGTGGTATTAAATTGGACATTAGAATAATACTATCCTAGAATTTATCTTTTACTGAGGATCAACCTAGAGTTTTTCATGTTTTCTGAGCAGATACTCTACCACTGAACTATATCCCTGTCCCAATACTATGCATTCATTATTGTACTGTACTTGATTTATGTGAGAATAAATATATATTTTTACATTAAAATTTCTATATAATAATATATTTATTCTATAAATAAATATTTTCATGTTCAGTTTTCACTGCTCTGAACTTTATAACATTCTTATAGGAAGTAAGACTTCTGGACCCATGTTCACTCACACCTTTAACCTGACTGTCAAAGAACTCCTTAATGACATACTCAGCAGCCTACCTTCCCATGGCTTACTGCAAATGGATGCTGATTTAAAAAGCAATCAACTATGTGACATGGTTACAAATAATAAATAGATCAGTATACCGTTCAATGTGTTTTGGCTGACATTAACCAAGATATAGAATATTTATATCATTGTCCTCCAAAAATTCTGTCTTACACATTTTCACCAATCTTCCCATTTCAGTCCCTAGATAACCACAGATATTTTCTGTTAGTATAGATTTTATTTTATCATATAGTTTTAAAGTAATGGGAACCATATGATATGTGTTCTCTGGAATCTAGATTGTTTTGCTTATAGTGTCTTAAGATCCATCCCTGTTCTTAACCTTAATCTGCATGTCCTATTGATAGGTCAGTCACATGTCACATATACCAAAACTTGCCTCCCATCAATTGAATATTGAGGTGTTTTGAGTTTATTCCAGACTTGGGTTATTATAAACAAGCTGCTGTAGGTTCGTAGATCTTTAGGCCAGGACTCTCCAAAAAGAGATACTTCCTCTTCATACCTAGGAAGTATGCAGACTCTGATGGTATCATCCTGTGTTTCACATCAGGCGCATTTCCTGAAGGAAAGCCCAGATCTTGATTTGGGACCAAGTTAGTGGATGAGGCAATGGTGCAGGGCATAAGTCCTGAGCACCTTGGAAAGCTCTCTGCAAAGCGCCTGATCACCCTCCTCCCGTATCAACTGCAAAGCATACACCCTTGCCTTGCTCGCTGCCCTTCTCTCTATGTCTCCTGGCTCTAAGAGAGTCTAAGATTCCTGCCAAGTCAGTCCCTGCCCCTTCCCATTATGGGAGGATCAGCGGAGAAAATAACTACAGGCATAATGCTGTTTAATGCCAGATCCTCTAAATAGCCACAGAAGGCAGTACTCAGGCAAACCCCAGGCCACCTGAGCATCTGCCTAGTGGCCTCTAGAGCATTCAATGCCCTCTTTGTGGCTACAAGACAAACTCATCTTTATGGCTCAGAATTCTGTACAGTGGTTTTTACTGAACCTACCTTCCAACCTTCTAGTAAAATGATAACTTTTATTTGCAGTTCAAGCTGGCCTCGAACTCATGGTAGTCTTCTTCTCTCAGCGTGCCATATGCTGGGATTTCAGTGTAAGTCAACATACCTGGCTGGAATGCAAACATCTTAAGAACAATTATCACACCTTACACAACTTTTATATGCATAAGGTACATAATAGGCACTCATAGTTTGAGTGATACAGGACCTAAACTTGAGACTTGGGCATATACATCTGACCTACACACCCTTAATATTTGACAAATAAGTCTTTATGAATCCAATACTTTGAAGCAAATCTTTTGTGGTTTTTTTCACCTTCAGTCAAATGTCCTCCCCTGAATCGAAACTAGTAATAAAAGAACAATTATTTATACCTTACACTTAGATACATAACATAGACATTTTCTTGTACTACTGTCTTTTGAAACAGAACCCAGAAGATGGCCAGTCAACACTATATTCCCTTTCTTCTCTTTCCAGCTCCCTTCTGTGGCAAGGGGAATTTTTTAAAAAGCACTGAAATTGTGAGAGTCTAAGGCTGGCTCTTCGGAAAACTAAACTTGGAAAACAAGATAAATTTATGAAATAGTCCAATGCCAAAGGGATTTGGGAAAAACATCTTCAATATCTTAGGAATGTAGTACCTAAAAGGAAATGTGTGAGCTTTGCTGACTGAGATGTAGCTACTGAGACCTGATTATGGGGGGCTGAGTCACTGACTTTAGCAGGCATCCACTGCTTGTGTGTGCCACTGACTTTAGTGGAAATCCACTGCTTGTGTGTGCCACTGACTTTAGCAGGCATTCACTGCTTGTGTGTGTCACTGATATTAGCAGGCACCCACAGCTTGTGGCAGGATAAGATTTTGATAGGTGTTTCTCTTCCTTCAGTTCACAGACATTGGGACCTTCGAGACAGTGTGGCAAGTCAAGTTCTACAATTACCACAAGCGAGACCACTGCCAGTGGGGAAGCCCGTTCTCTGTCATTGAGTATGAATGCAAGCCCAACGAGACACGCAGCCTCATGTGGGTGAACAAGGAGTCCTTCCTCTGAATACAGCTCCTTCCGATGTTGCTAGACAATCTCCAGAAATCTACGTTTAGACAGACCAGCACAAGCCTTAACCAAGGCACACCACACCATGGCTGTTTCCCAATGACCTTCTAACCCCAATTACTTTGAACGTGTGACTCCTCTCTGATACAGTAGCTGTGACATGAAAGATGATGTCACATCCCTGAAAGTTCTCCGTCCACTACTCTATGCTGGTGTTCCTGCATCTATCCACACTCCATCACACTGTCTGCCAGTGTGACTGGAGCTTGGTGGGACTAGCAGGTTTGTCCTAGACCCGAAAGGTCCACAGGACCATGGTGTTTTGTTTCCAAGACAAGCAATGCCTCCCTTTTGTGTTCATTGTCAAATTAAAATAACAATGTGCTTGAGTCCCCCGTGTGTGTGATATTGTAACATGTAGCATGCAATGTTTGTGAGCATCCAAAGCAGACTTTGTGGAAATGTAACACAATCAGCAGTAAATGGGACTCGAATGCTGTACTTCCTATCAACAGCCCAGCTTTCTCAGAGAAAGAAAGAAAATGACAGAATAAAAAGATGAATCTATAAAGAAACATTTATAATGTATTAATAGTCTTTCAAATAGCAAGGTATTATGCTGTGGCCTAGTAGAAATAGGGGAAAGACATTGTTGTGGAACTGGAACTTTGGGTCACCCTTTTGGCAAGCTACCATAGACCAAACATGCATAGAGATGGCATCCCTACATACCATTTCACTTGAACTTTGTACAATCGTGTCTGGAATGGTAATCAACTTTTGATATTTCTTAATAAAGACATTGAAAATCGTGCCCCAACTTGTGCAACAGTTGTCTAGCAGGTCAATCTCTTTTCTAGGACAGTGTACCCAAATCTCTATGCTGAAGGGTAAGGGTAGTATACTGAGAGTAAAACTACCATACCTGTCTACCAGGTAGCCTCCAGCAAGGTCTAACATGGCAACAAGAGTCTAAGCACCTACTAAGCAATCAGAATAGGTTGGACATTATCTTTATTCCTTCCCCTGTATATCACCTACTGCACTAGTTAGCTACTTAACACAATGGCCAGAGGACCTGGTGCTGCAGCAGAGCATGGACACCAGCATTGAGACTTCAGTGCCTGCTCACAGGACTTCTTCAAGGTACATAGCACAAAGCCTATGCTCCCCCACGATTCCATGAGGAATTTCCTCTTAAAAAAATTAATATCCTACCTTCCATATTATCACTCACTTGTCCAGTAAAAATCCTATTATGTTGGGGGAAAGTCAGCTGAGGATTCCATTTATTTTCTCTATACTTTTAAACCTTTCATATGAGATTATGATGGCCCACACCTGCAATCCCAGCACGTGGGAGGATGAGGCAAAAGGATTGTAAGTTCAAGGCAGCCTGTGCTGTATAACCAGTCTGCACTGTATAACCCTGTCTCAAAACACCAATAGCATGCAAGGTTAATGGAAGTATTTTAAAGAGTTGATTTATTTATTATAGAACTAAATTTGGAAGCCTTTCCTCCATCAATAAGTAGCTGGCTTGCAATGAGTCTGCACTGCCACCAGGGAACAGCAATTCCCTGGGTTTGGGCTAATAAATTTTTAAAGAGCTCAATGTGTTTCTCGGTGAACTTGTTCAAAAATAATAGCATCTATTACATTTGCCGCGTAAAAGCACAAGCCTGTTTTTAATTAACATATTTTGAAAGTCTAACTTCAATTATTGGCTAGACGTCGAACTATTTTTAAAAGTGGGTTTATTACAGGGGCTTCAGTCTCCCTCCAGAATGTGGGGCAATTTGAACGCAACAGAAGGGGAGGGGACAACTGCACAATTCAGTCTTTATAAATACTTGATTCATCAATTTTGTGTTTGTGAAATGTAAGTTTCAAACCAGTACGTGATCTCAGAGCTTTAGCATTTGTTTGGAGATTGTAAATGGTGTCAAAATGTTTACAAATAGTCTGTGCTTTCTGAAGCAAGAGGCTTCATTGCAAATTGGAGACTAGTCAACAGGAGACTGGAGGAAATGTGGCTGGTCTAACTGCATAAGCTTCACCCAGAGGTGTTGAAAGCTGAGCCTGGATGAAGAGTCAGGGTGAGTCCCACTACGGCTCTTTCTAAGCGTATGGTCACCTCAGCTTATATTCTAGAGTTTTTCCAAAATCTTTTAAAAGCTATGGCTTGCACCTCTTTTCAGTACTTTTTTTAAAAATGTGTGTGTGTGTGTGTGTGTGTGTGTGTGTGTGAGTGATTCATGCTGGTCCAGAGACAAGGTAGACGCGAAGAGGTGGGCCAGTGATGGGAATGAAGCAACAGGAAATCCTAACAGCTGATCTGCATGTTAAATGATGGCTCCTGGCATCTTCTGTTCTGTTTAGGAGTGGACTCCAGCCCAGACTCTCTGGCTGTTTTTCTCTGGTTCTCCTACTCCAAAAATGTAAGTGCTCAGCTGTATCAAGACGCTGAGTTGTAACTTTGTCCCTCAACCACCTGGGAGAGCTATTTTTATACATGGTAGCCTCTCCCTTTACTTCCAGCATCAGATGGCTCCCTAGAAGCCTGAGGAATGAGGCCATCCTTTTAATTGGGGTGATGATGAAAACACTTTGGGGCAAGCAGAAGGGTAGAAGCGCCTCGGGTTTATGCTGTGTGGCACCTCGTTCTTTGAGAAGTCATCTGTCTAGCCATGTAACGTATACAGACCACAGCTAAGCACATAAAACATGACAAAAATACAGATGCTGCCACAGATGTGCCACATCTGTTCACTACAGACCGAGTTTTCTGCAATGGCCTGTGACTCCTAGCTCAGACATACTGTTACCATGTGCAGTGATCCAGTGTCTGACTCTTAGGAAATTAAAAACAGAACAATTAGAGGAAAGAAGACAATTTATAGAGGTTAGTTAGATGGAGAATAATTTTTTCAGGTATCATTTCACATATCAAAAAGGCACATATCATAGTAAGTCAAAATGTAGTAACCTCCATCTATAGTAGAGACATAACCCTATCCTAAATCAAGGAGTGGTTGCTGGTACCAAATCAAAATGGATGTACATAATCATGGCTCGGGTTTATAACTGGAGAGTTTCTCTCCAGGTCCCGCCAAGTCCCTGCGCAGTCCTGCAGCCCACTTATAAAATAATCACTCAGAAGCTTATATTACTTATAAACTGTATGGCTGTGGCAGGCTTCTTGCTATCTAGTTCTTATATCTTAAACCAACCCATTTCTATTAATCTACAAGTTGCCATGTGGCTCCTGGCTTACCAATATCTTAACATCTGCTTCTCGTGGCAGCGGTGGGTCTCCTGACTCAGCCTTCCACTTCCCAGAATTCTCCTCTCTCTTTGTTCTGCCTATACTTCCTGCCTGGCTACTGGCCAATCAGCACTTTATTTATTAACCAATCAGAGCAACACATTCAGAGCATACAGAACATCCCACAACAAGGATTCATTTAAGGAAACTGGTCCACTGTTTTTATCAGTGTATAATGCACAGTTCAGTGCTTGGGAGCTCAGATTCTAGAACCAGATACCTCAATTCAAATCCTCATCCAGGGCTGGAAATAAGGAATGTAGATCTTCCTGCCTCTGCCTCCCAGTGCTGGGATTGAAGGTGTGAGCCTTCACACCTAATAAGACTCAGTTTTTAATAAAGTGCAAAATCAGAACAGAATCAGAGCAGTTCAATTCAGTAAAGGTCAAGAGTTATGTCAAATTTCTATTTACTATTCCTTTTAATCATCTTGTCCCTGTGAGGTAGGAAGTGTTTATCCTGTTTCTATTTTGCACAGAAAAATAGTCTCAGAGGTTGAAAAAAATAAGACTCAAGTTTGTTTTGCTACAAGAGACCCCTTTATTTGACTTTCGGTTTTGCCCTTTATGAGTTAGTAAAATAATATCTACCTCACAAACTGGATCAGAGCAAGCCTGCTGTGGGATGTTCTGTATGCTGTGAATGTATTGCTATGATTGGTTGATCAACAAAACGCTGATTAGCCACAAGCCTTTCTTCTCCCCCTCACTCTCCCCTTGACAAACACGTTTTGTTTTTAAAATATGTTCTTGTATAGCCGAACCCCTGTACTGTTTCTTAAAAACCTGTTGAGTTTGCTTTGGTTTGTTTTGGTTTGGCTCAGCCTAGTAGATCATCTGCGATCCCCAGAGAAACCTCTGTGAGTGTGCGTGTGTGTGTGTGTGTGTGTGTGTGTGTGTGTGTGTGTGTGTTACAACACCTATAACCTGACAAATTTTGTCCAGAACAGAAGCATTCTTTTCCTGGGAGGTCATTTCATATAATACAGCTGTCCTCTCTTATCTATATGGGATATTTTTAAAGACCCACCCCCTAGTGGATACCCAAAAACTTGGATAGCACCAAAACCTATATATTCTATTTGCTTGCTATACCTATTCATGTGGTAAAGTTTAATTAGGCACAACAAGAGATTAACAAGATCAATAATAAAATAGCACAGTAGTAAAAGCACAACCTAATGTCACAGAAGGATCACATCATGCTCAGAACTGCGGTCAGTTTAAAATGTATGAGCTATTTATTTCTGGAAATGCCTGTTTGATCTTCTGGGACCACCACTGGCCATAGGTAACTGACACTATAAAGAGTAAAAGTTAGAATAAACAAATCATTACAGGTCCTACAGCAAATCACGTGAAAATAATCTCTATTAGTGATGGCTATGACGAATCAAGCATTTTTACTTAGCAAATAAGGCGCCTCATCCTCTGTCTCCCAACAAATGATAAGACTCAAGTTTGTAGGACAAATATTGGGTGTCCTACACTAGAATTTCAGTGTATTCCAGATGGGCACAGTCACCCCAGCTCTTTTGGAAATTGTAAGCCCGGCAGTTTTCTGGTCATCATACTGCCAGCCTACCCCCTGCTAGGAATGCCCCACCTAGCACATGCCTTCATCTGACAGCCTAAATATCACTGCTGCTTTGAAGTCTTTACTAACTCCTGTAAACAGTTGAGTCAGGAAATGTTCAAATTTTAGTTTATTCAGGTGTTCGGTTTTATTATTTCATTTCTTAAAAGTTTCACCAGCCTCCCTCCACCTCACTTCTGCTTTTCTCTCTCTCATGACAGCGTCCATATCTCCTTACTGTCTCGCTGGAAACTAGCTGACTCAATGAAAAGCTGTCACGATTCTAGAAAGAGCTGCCTGGCTAGCCAGCTGGCTGGCTCACTGGCTAAAGCACCCGCCAGCAGAGAAGTTTGGAATAGATTAGCCCTCAACTGGTTAGAACTGGTCCATCTGAAAGAGACTTTTGAAAGAAAAAAAGTGGATGGGGATGGAAGGATTTGATCGCTTACTGAAATCACTTCCGGTGAGCCTGCTGTTTTATGATAATTAGGTCCTTGAAGAAATGTATGTGTTTACTCTTATCAGGATAATGTCACTGAACAAATGCTTCTAGCTCTCCCTGATTAAGCACAAGACAGGATTTGTGATGGAACACGGGCCAGTAGCTCAGGCCAAAGAGCTAGCAGCAGATACAGTATGAGTCATCCGGGTGGCCCTTCAATGCCCAGGGGAGATCCAGTTGACGTCTAAATCCTGACAACCATGGATGACTGTCATCCTGGTCCTGGGATGGAAGAAGTGGCCCCCCAGACAACCTACAGCACAAATGAAGAATAAGCTTCTCTCCCCATGGCCCCACCCCTTACCATGGGTATGGGAGAACTGGCTCCGCCCCTCACCTGAGGGGAGGAGGTGAGTCCCAGCCTCGAGGACCAGCCAGCTCAGCTAATACTCAGGCCCACATCCTAGGCCTTGGTTTGTCCCACCCTAATATCTACCCCATCTGTGACCTGCTGGAGTGTGTGAAGGGACTGGTCTTACAAAACCATAGCCACAGGGTCTCCAGGACTCAGAGCAACAGCAGGATATCCAAGAGGCGTTTCAGTGAGGGTCCAGTGATGATGGTCTAACAGAGGCCAGGGGCCTTGCACCAAACCAATGACTCTGGTCCCTGTGGGTGACGGCCCTCATGTGCACATACACACACAGACACATACACATAATTAAAAATAATAGGAATAAATCTCTAAAACAATGGAACTATTAAGCTTCGAGTGGTGAAGGTGCCTGCCCACACAGCTAATGTACACGGAGGAGGCAGAGGGAGGACTCAAATCAGTGTGAGTCCAAGACACTTACCCTTCTTTCTCTAGAACTTGCTAAACCCTGGGTCTCTGGTACACCTAGCAGCTGACCATTCTTCACCCTAAGATGGCCATTCCCATGAAGCCATGGCCTGAGAGGTACCAGTGGTATTGGAGGCAACCTCTCTCCTACTTGAAGCCAAATTTAAAATGTCAAAATTACAAGATTTTCTGCCTGCTCAGGAAAATGCAACAACGGACTAAATATAGAAGCATGTGAATTTTCCAAAGCTCACACAGCTGCCTTGCCTTTCACCTTCATTATAGTCGCTGTCTCTAACAGAAGGATACATTTTAAAACACTAATTTGTGGGTGTGTGTGTGTTCACGTCTATATGAACATGCACATACACATGTGTGGAGGCCAGAGGCTATAATCTGGTGTCTTTCTCTATCACTCTCAACCTTTTGTTGTTGTTATTGCTGCTGTTGTTATTGTTGCTGTTTTGAGACAGGGTCAAACCACGTAGTTAGTCCTGGTTGTCTTGGAATCACTATGCAGACCATACTGGCCTCAAACTCACATCAGTCCTCTGCCTCTACCTCCTAAGTACTGATATTAAAGGCATGCACCTCCATCCCAGGCTCTTCCACCTTATTCTTTTGAGACAAAGCCTCCCACTGAATCTTGAGGTTACCAAGCCCCAAGCATGTACCTTTCTCTGCCTTTCCCATGCACACCGCTGCACTTGGCTTTTTCATGTGTGTGTGTTGGGGATCAAACTCCAATCCTCACGGCTGTGTGGCAAGTGCTTCCGCAGAACCTTCTCCCAGAATTCATGCTCTTTTCATTGACACAGATATCCCTGTATGGTCCACGCTGGCTTGAAACTCACCATGTAGCCTAGGCTAGCCTCAAATCCAGTCCTTCTGCCTCCACTTCCAAGCGCTACCAGTAAACTGCCACATCTGGCTTAAAGTACTAATTTAATCATATTTTTAGGTGTTTTTAAATTTAATGGAAGGACCCCTACATATAAATATTTAATTATATTGCCTAGGATTTCTAATTAACCATGCAAGAAAATAAAGCCAACAATTTAGAGATACTAAATGTCCCCCCCCAAGTGAGGGGAACGGTAAAGCCAAGTTATTTTTAGTTAGATTTTTCCCCATTTCCCCCCCAAATACTTAGAAGACAAATTAGCAGATTTATCAAACATAAAACCAGCTGGAGTAACAAATATTTGTTTTCTCTCTCTTTTTGAATTAAATAGTGTAGAAGTGGCCAGAGCAAGAGACTAAATGTTAGCAAATTAACAAGCTGAATGGTCAAAAACCAAAATGCTTTCAGGTGTCTGAAGGTAAACAAAACAAACAAACAAAACAAAGAACCTTGAATTGCTGGAAACCAAAATACTTTCAAACCAGATAAATAAACCAAATGCTCTGAAAGGAAATTATTTAAAAATAAATAAATAAATAAATAAATAAATAAATAAATAAATAAATAAATAAGATAGCTCATACACAGTATCACAAACAACCAGCTCAAAATAAACCAATGAACCATCAATCAAAGGGGGTCCCAGACCAACTTCTACTCTGGGAGTCCATGCCAGTCTATACAAGGGGCCCAGGCTGTTACCTGGCTCTGGTCTTGCTGACTCCTCCAGTAAAAAGTGGGTTGTCTCCAGGGCACCACATTAAAAGTGCACACCTGACAGTATGAAAAAGACAGCTCACACCCCAAAGGTCTCTCTCTCTCTCTCTCTCTCTCTCTCTCTCTCTCTCTCTCTCTCTCTTTCTCTCTCTCTCACACACACACAAACACACACACACACACACACACACACACACACACACACCTATATTAAAGCAGAAGCTTAAATAATAATCCATTAAAGACAAAGATTCTAGCTGAGCTCACTACATGTAAGCTAAATAGTGTTAAAAATAAAGAAGAAGAGCTGGAGAGATGGCTCAGAAGTTAAGAGCCCTGGATGCTCTTCCAGAGGTCCTGAGTTCAATTCCCAGCACCCATACGGTGGCTCACAACCATCTATAATGAGATCTGATGCCCTCTCCTGGCATGCATACATGCAGGCAGAACATTGTATACATAATAAATAAATAAATCTTAAAAAAAAAATAGCCAGGCGGTGGTGGCGCATGCCTTTAATCCCAGCACTCGGGAGGCAGAGCCAGGCGGATCTCTGTGAGTTCGAGGCCAGCCTGGGCTACAGAGTGAGTGCCAGGAAAGGTGCAAAGCTACACAGAGAAACCCTGTCTCAAAAAACCAAAAAAAAAAAAAGATGTAAAAAAAAAATAGAGAAGAAAAGACAATTTTAAGGTTTATGTAAGATCTAAAGAAAAATTCTGAGAATCTAGCAGTTCTCACCTCCCCATTCTCATCTCTCCTCTCATGACCTTGCCTCTCCCTCCTTGATCACCCAGCAGAGTGGATTCTGTATCAAAGGGGAAGATAACGATGGCAGGTGGGCTGCCTCGGTCCTCTGTCCTCTTCAGTCTGGACTTAAGGAATTGAAGAATGAGGGTGCTGTGGAGATCACAGCTAAGTGGGAAACCTGCACATTTGGAGTCAGAGAAACACTGTCTCCAAACTAGGTTAACCCAAGCGGGCTAAGCTCATTGGAGCTGAGGTCAGATATGTTTGTTATACAGTAGGCCATGGTGGAAACTCACAATTGGTCAAAGCGTGGAGAGAAGAGAGTGCTCAGCCGCAACTGACCACCCCTCCCACAAGGGTCATCATGGAAGAGGGGGTGGGAAGACTGTGAGAGCCAGAGGTGAAGGGCAAGAGTAAAGCAGTGTCCTCTGGACCTGACAGAACCACTGCACTCACAGACTCACAGCGACTGTGGTCACCTGCACAACATCAGCACAGTCACCATTCTAGAAAGGAGGTGAGGAAGGGGCTCATGAAGCCCCCTCCCCAGCTGGGGTGCTCGGGACAGTAGATGGTTTCTGGGGAGGAAGAGTTAATTTTCTTTCAGCATGTGGCCCCTTGGAAGTTGACCATCCTCCAGTGCATAACCTCCCACCCGACAGCACAAACTAAACTCAATGGGTTATTTGAACACACACACACACACACACACTGAAGGACAGAAAGTTGTGGGTAGGGAAGTAGAGGTGGATCCAGGAGGGATTGAAGGAGGAGTAAAAGGTGAATATGATTAAACTACCCTGTATGAAACGCTCAGAGAATTTTTTTTAAAGTGTATTATTTTTTTGTAAGGTCAGAAAAAGGAGTCTGGAAAATGTAACATTCAGAATTGAGATGGGTGGGGAAGGGGGTAAATCATAGGAGTGAGGACCCAAGGTAAGTCCAAGTGTATCCAAGTAGCTACAGTTGGAGCTCCTGGGTCTCTGGGGGCACTGAGTCTCAGCACCTAGCAGAGATGTTGTGGTGGTTTGAATCAAAATGACCCCCATAGGCCCATAGAGAGTGGCACTATTAGGAGTCATGGGCTTGTTGGAGCAGGTGTGGCCTTGTCAGAGGAAGTGTGTCACTGGTGGTGCACTTTGAGGTTTCAGAAGCTCAAGCCATACCCAGTGTCACTCTCTCTTTCTGCTGTCTACCAATTCAGATGTAGAACTCTGGGCTCCTTCTCCAGCACCAGGCTTCCTGCCATGATGATAATGGACTAAACCTCCAAAACTGTAAACTAGCCCCAATTAAATGTTTTCCTTATTAAGAATTGCTGTGGTTGTGGTGTCTCTTCACAGCAGTAGAAACCCTAACTAAGACAGCTGTGTTACCTGAAATTTCTGCCTTTGGAACTAGAACACAATCTCTATTTACCACTTTCTGAAACCATTTCAGACTGTCTAAGACTCTCCCTTGTCTAGTGCGGTTCCTTTGCTCTGAGCAGAACCCAGGAATCCTTTGGGATGTATCGCTCTTGAAAGGGAAATGATCGAAACAGCTGGGGAAGCACCTGCTGAAGATAACAGGAGCATTTGGCAAGGTGGGTGGTGACAATGAGACAGAGCAGAGGGGAGGGGGCTGGAAATGATCCCACATCCTCACTCCTTGTATCTGGTACCCCGGGAGCTGCTGCTCTTGAGCAATGCCTCTCCAAGTGAGTTGGCGGGAACCGATACTTGTTCCTCTTTCAGGGAACAAGGGAAGACAGGCTTACATCTGCTAAAAATACTTGGAGAACATCCAAAGAGAAGTTTGACACGTGCATCCATCCTTTGCACGGGGGCAGGGGTAGCCGGCTTGGCCAGCCACTGACTGTTCTGGCAAACCAAGGACGCAATTGGCCCGAAGAAGAAACAATGAAGCCCTTGTACGTAGAGCACGGAGCTTGTTTCACTGAGGTTTCCTCTAAGTAGGCTGGTATCTATTTATTCTCCGGGCTGCAGAGAACAATCGCTTCCAGGGCTCCCTCGGGGGAACAAGCACTTTCTTCAGTGTGTGCCACCTCCAGGAACAAATGTTCTTTGCTTTCCCCGCCCCTTTCAAATGACTGACTTTGTATTCTAAAGGAAGCGTTCTCCAAATCATCAGAATTATCCGAGATGCTTCTTAAAATGTGGATCCATGAGCTTCACTTTGTTGACTTTCAGAGAACAAGTTCAAAGCGCCTGCATTTTAATAAGCACATTGGGTGATCCTCACCACATGACAGGACAGAAAGCATTACCCTAGGGTTTATTCACCACAGCCCTTTCATATGTGCATTTATTCATTCAACCAGCATTGCTGTGGCTAGTATTCTGAGGTAAAATATGGCCATTGGAATGTAATGGTAAGTAACCAAATTGCCCACAGAAAATCGATAATGATACAATGTGCTTAAAGTGTTTATAGTTGAAAATTCCCAGAGAGGGGACACACCTACGTTACAACAGGCTGATGAGAAGTCCCATAACTGAGGAGAGATTAGGAAGCTATAATTTAGGGGCCTAAATATAAATTACCTTGGGCCATCTTACCCCTTGACTATCCATTGTTCTCCTCTGTGTAGCTTCTTGAGGTCCTCGTGACCATCACATGAAACTCTTTGGGATGCATTCATAGATGGTTGTCTACCACCCACCCAAAAGCCAAGGATGTCCTCAGAGAGCATTGAGGACAACAACAGAGATTTCCCTGCCTTTGTATAATGTGCCAATCTGCTGTTTCCACCAATGGATTCCAAAGACGTCATGATTTATGATTTTCTTTGTTCATTACTATAAAACGTTATGAAGCTGTTAACATGCTGGAACATGGAATTGGGGGCAACCTGAAGCTGTGTTCCTGTCCCGTGATCACTCGTATTTGGCTCCAGAATAAACTGTCTCTTGTCCCTTGGATTTGAGAGATGTTTCTTGCATTATCAGCTATGGTGCCCCAAACTGGAACCTCAAGAATGATTCACTTATCACCTGGGAGGGAGCCAGGTGCTAGCATGAGCCCAGTGTGTCCAAACCATTTATCTCGTCAGGTACACTTTTGTGAGTTCTTGCTTAATACTAGCCCTCCCTTGGTTTGATTGATGGTGCATTTATTTATTCTCAGCTGGTTGATTACGATCCTATTTGTTGTGGGGCTAGTGAGATTGCTCAGTGGTTAAGAGTACTTCCTGCTCTTCCAGAGGGCCCAGCACCCACATGGCAATTCACGACCACCTCTAATTCTGGTTCCAGAGGATCAAGAACCCTCTTCTGGCTTCTGTGGATACAGCACGCATGTGCGCTCAGACATATGGGCAGGCAAAATATCCATATATTTAAAAAAAATTGTTTAAAGATTCTATTTGTTGGTACCTTTATTTGGTTCACTTTGAAGTGTTTGGTTTAAGGCAGCCTTTTGTTTGTTTGCTTGCTTGCTTTGAAGGTATTTCGTTTCCTGGCCATTTGGTTCATTAATTTGCTAACACTGTTTCTCCTCTGATGACTTCTCCCACACCTGGTTCACAGAAAGTGTTTTCCTTTTCAGAGAAAAACAAATTGTTTGGTACTTTGGCTGGCTTTATGCTTAATGAGCTTGTCCTTCCACTTACGTGTGTTTAAAAGTGGAAAAAAAATCTAACTCCAAATAAAGACAACTTAGCTTTACATTTCTTTGAATGCAGAACATTTACTAACTATAAATTGGTTTAACCAGAAGTTCTTTTTTTTTCCAGACAAGGTTTCTCTGTGTAACAGTCCTGGATGTCCTGGAACTCATTTTGCAGACCAGGCTACCCTCAAACTCACATAGATCCACCTGCCTCTGCCTCCCAAGTGCTGGGATTAAAGGTGTGCCCCATCACCACCTGGTTTAACCAAAAGTTCTTAGCAATAAAATAAAAGTGAAGTCATAAGTGACCACTCTGCTTTCATTGGAATTCAAAAACATCTAAAATGATACAAATTATAATTTTCAAATTATAATTCTAAAAATAATTCAAATATTGATAACTCCTGGGGAAGTTCCATACCTTGCAGGGCCTTCAGTAAAAGCTATAGATCCAGGGTACAGACTTGTTTTGGTTCTGTATTGGATCCACTGGCACTGGAGCAGTTCTGTCTCTCCCAGCTACTTCAGAGGAAGCTGTGGACCCTGGATATGGTTCAGCTCCGACATACCATAAGATCTATTGGTGCTTGGGGAGTCCTACATCCTGCAGCTGCAGCAGCAGAAAAAATATTAAAATTCTTAATAAAACGCAAGTGATCCGGATAAACAAAACAAATCTGAACAGTAAAAACATTGTGGGAGGTATCACCATCTCTGATTTCAAGTTATCCTACAGAGCCATAGTGGCAAAAACAGCATGGTACTGGCATAAAAACAGACACACTGATCACTGAAATTGATCTGAGGACCCATATGTAAGCCCATGCTCTTAGAGCCACCTGCTTTTTGACAAAGAGACTCAAAATACACAATGGAGAAAAGATAATATCTTCAACAAATAGTGTTGGTCTAACTGTATGTAAATTCATTAAATTGTATAGATTTTGGATTCATTTACTTTTGGTGTTGATGGTTTTATTTGCAAGGGTTTTTTTTTAATAAGTTAATTGTATAAAAAAATTTTAACGTAGACAAAGATGGATGGGTGGGGAGATAGGGGTGACTGTGGGAGGAGATGGGAGGAGAAGGGCTCAAAGAATTAGTAAAAAGATTATTTGAAGACCCCACTATTGAAAGCAGCTGAGGGTGGGTGCAGGCTTTGGACAGTTCCTCTTCAACCTGCACCCTCCTCCTCTCTCAAGCTCTGGTTCACCCATTGCTGTACTCCAGCCGTTGTTACAGCTGCCTGACAGACTTCTTCAGTACTCCAACAACCACAAGCCGTTGTTCCCAGACTGGCGATCTCTGTGTAGATTTTATCTTCCTGGAGCTCTAAGGCAACTAAAAAGAAACAGCAAGATAGGCTTGGTTTCTGAAAAGTCAATAAATAGGGTGTGAAGAAAAATATATTGCAGCCAACAAAGAGAAAACCAGACATGGATGAGAGGAAATGACCCGGAAACAGTCTGCAAGCCACAGAGTCCCCCCTGCCGCATTAGAATTTCAACGAAAGCCAGTGCATGATGCTTTCTTTGAAGCTGATGAAATGATGCACTGTTTGCTTTCTTCTACTTGAGGTACCACCTGGTCCAAAGAAAGCAAAAGCCTAGGCAAAGCTGCAAGCGTGGGAGTCATGTATCCCTCCTTCAACATCTTGAAAAATGAGTCTCCATTGTTCTTATAAACTAGAAAAAGTTACCTTGACTTCAAAATGGGTAGGCTTCGTGTTCAACTAAGAAATCAGTTGGTGTTTCAAATGGAAACAGTCAAAGTCAATGCATATTTGAAAATATGAATGTGATGGTGAGGAAGATGGAAAATGAAGTTCAAACTTCAGGTAGATTTTAGAATAGCTTTGTTACATGCCAAGACATTTTACATAATTGAAGAATTTTAACCAAAAAACATACTCTTATTTCTTGATATTATATGTTGCTTAAGGATATGTGAAATTCAGCATTGAGGAATTAAAAGGGGGGGGAAGAGAGTGAGAGAGGCTGTTATTCTAAAATTACCTCATTAATTTTAGTAACCAGGATGTTGATGTGAAGTCACTGTTATTGAAATGTATTTGCAGGTCATGTTGATGATGTGTTAGACATCATTTCCTATAGTGATTTTGACAATGCCACTCTTTTGTAGAAGAAACTTATATGTCTTGGGCCACGAGTTTTCCAGACTTCTAAATATAATCTCTCATTATACATCCAGTGATCAAAATAGTTGACTTCCCACCAGAAATGCATTAAATGCGTTCCACTGACAGATTCCTCATCTAACTATGCAATTATGACATAGTTATCGCTCGCCATGGTGAAATATGGATATGTAAGTCATGGAAATAAGATGGCAACTGAGTTTAAACTGGTCCCCTCTTGCAAGGAGCACAGACTTTTAATTAGCCATTTAGAGCATCCCACAGTGTTTGAAATGTGTTTTTCCTGGATATTTGCTAAAGAAATCTTAGTGGGTCCTCCCATACCCCTTTAATTCTGCCAGTGAGCGTTGTTTAGTCCAAAGCAGGCCCCCTGAATGCCAGTGCTGGTAACAATCCCCTAAACAGTAGGACTCTGACTGGGTAAGCAGAAGCGTTGTTACTGATGAATGGAAGACCAGTGCCAGCATTCCTCAGGCAGGTTTCTGTTTACCAAGAAAGCCACTACCTCCATTATCCACCCCAAGTGTCAGCTACTTCAGGCAAGGGCATCGCGTTCCTGACTCATCCGAACATCCTACATCAAATCCAAAACTCCCATCCTGCTGACTGTCATATAAAATCTACTTGCTGTCTATCACCAAGTGCCGTCCTCTATTGTTGGAGGCAAAACTGCAATTTGTTCCCCCAATAAATGTTTCTTTCTTACCCGTGGAGTGGTCCCAGCTTTTAATTCGGTGGCTTCCCTGTGCCCTCACTTAAAATCATTAAGGCTACTCTCTCTTGATAATCTGGCCTTTTCGTTTCCAGTCAGGCAGATTGTGTGAACACAATGTGAGATGAGTCACCATCATGCTGTGATTTCATCAGAATGCACAGTTATCAACCAAAAGCAACAACTTCTGAAATATGTTGAATATGAGAAACATGGCGACATCATTCAATAAGAAGGAATTCATATTTATTCTCCTCCTATACTACTTAATCCCTTAAAACAAACACCTTTTACTCTAAACTTTACCATAGCTGCTGTTGACAAGTCTGTACTCTGAAAAATTCATCATACAATGAAGCCATGGCTTTGCTAATTGAGATTCAAACTTGATGTGATGAATTAAAATATGCTCTTTTAGAAACATTTAAGTGTCTCCTCCAAATTCTTTATTGCTCTGAAAGATCATATTATTCCCGTGAATCCTAAAGTTATTTTCAACACCAAAGCCACAAATCCAGTTTAGCCTAAGTTGAAGTCCCCAGAAATCAGGGAGGATTCCTCAGGCTACTAAAGATTAAAGTATGAAGCTATGTTTCCATACCCTCACCACTAACAGTGTGGGGCAGTGGGTCATGTAAAAACAACCTTAAAGAATTAGTTGTGAGCTTGCCTGTCATTGGCTGGTCTGTCCTGCTGAGCATACTTTGCCTGTTGCCTTGAATTCCTTTGCTTCTGTTCTCTCCAGAGACCCATTTAGTGTTTGGCATGTACCACTAACACTAAAGATGAAAATAATCTTCTAGATCCTGCCATAAAGGTGTCCTAGGTTGGATGGAACTTTATTATCCACTGGGAAAACGGTTGAAGCTTGGTCACCCAGTGTTTTAAGCCCCCTTAAGTTTCTCGTAAAATGTGTGAGACAAACCCAAGACACTGTGGGAGAAACTCCCAGGAACAGTGCATTGGGGATCCAAAACACCTTAGCAATGGCGGCTTCTACCCTAAAATGTTGAAGGTGCTCTCTGCCCCTCCCCATCCCTTCCTGTCGCCTCTACTTTCTCTAGAGCTAATAGATTAGTCAGGAAACTCTCACGGCCTTTCATCCTCAAAGTTCATAGGCTTGAATAAAGGGATCTCTAGTGACCTTTTCATCAGCACTATATTACCAGCTAGCCTTTTACTTGTGAAATGCCAATCTCTTGTCTTTAATTCTAGATTTTCACTATGCGTACGAGTGTTTTGACTACATGCCTGGTGCCTGTGGAGACCAGAAGAAGGTATCAGATCTCCCAGAACTGGAGGTACAGATGGTGTGAGCCATCATATGGGTGCTTGGAACCCAAGTCCTCTGCAAGGCCAGCAAGTGTTATAAACCACTGAGCAATCTTTCTAGCCCCACAGAGACTATGTTTAAAGACACCACAGTATGTAGTATATTTCCACCTATGTTTTTAAAAACTAAGTGGAAAGAGAGGTTGAGGATTGGGAGACTGAAGAGGAAAAGCATAGTAACTGTTAATAAGGAAGAGCAGCAGGGTTGAGAGAGAAAGAACTGGAGGACATTTTACAGTAGACTCTAATTTCTTATATATTTCTAGTTGTTTTAGTAAATTTTTATGTAATATGCAATTTTTTAAAAGTACTTTTTATAGCAATGTTTTAAAAAGATGCTTACACATCTTGGCTACCACTAGGTGGTACTAGTGGTAGAACAGAGTGGACGAATTTTAAGCTTCCCTTGTTCATCCATGACACCTGGGTATGGGTCTAGCTGTGGGTCCAAGTTTCCAATACTACAGAGTGAAACAAATGCCTTTGCTGACTACTACTGGTGTGTGTCTTCAGAGCTTCCAGCAGAGAGCCCCTGGACTTCCCCTTCTTCTCCTGCAGATATGAGATGCAAGATTCTAATGTACTTTCTGCATTAATCTAATTGACACAGCTCAGGTGCATATGTCGTGATGAAGTTTCCCACCTATATGATATTCCCATGACAGTCTAAATACATGCACACGGACAGCTGACAGCACCCTTCACTTGACTTTCCAACTACAGGACTAGACCTCTCCTGACCCCTTCCCTTCACTGTTCCAGACTAATGTGTCTTCCATCACCTCAACTGACATGGGCGTGGTAAAAGTGTTGCATCTTCTTGCTGTCTGCATGTACCTATTATGAGGCTGCATGTATGATTTCATTTTAGAGCATTTTCTCTCTAAGAAGGGCCTATTTCTTCATGTCGTTGAATGGACTGAGCTAGCTAGCATGTTGTCCCTTGCTCCAAAATAATACTTCATAGTAAAACCAAGAGCCTTAGCATCCCAGTCTTAAAGTTAGTTTAGCATAGGAATGATGCAGCGAAAGCTTTTATGTGGTCTCTTTGGAACACCACTGAGATCTTCCTGGCACACATAGAGTTGCTCTGCCACAGGGAACACAAAGCCAAGTGTGATGCCTGCACTGGCATGCTGGCATTGTAAATGCCCTCTGATGGCCCATTCCTCACCCCTCCTCCCTGCACACACACACACACACACACACACACACACACACACACACACACACACCAATCAGGGTAATTTGTTGAGTCAATTTTTTAGATTATCCCAAAAGAAGAGATTGACTAGTCTCTTAAAGAGTAGTAATTGACCATCTGCATGCCCAGTTAAGCCATCAATAATCTCAGAGAAAAGTCAGGAGCATTCCATTCAAAGGATATTAAATTTTAAATGAACAACCGCTATCCATAATTGATAGCAATGAAGCTACTGTTTATTCAAATTCTTGTTCATTGATATGCCCTGTGCCAGGTGCTTTGTTTCTTTGATGCTCTTGATCACACTGTAAAGTAGAACTATTGTTCTAGTTTCACAGATATAAAAGCACAGAGTTAAAGGGGCCCAGCTCAGATTTATCTGCTTCAAAATTTGCCTTCTTAACCTAAAGATAGTTAAAGGCTCTGAGTATTCAAAGGACTTTTGATATGTCACTTAATGGGCTATTGAGGGCCTTGACCTTTTCTCCCCATTATTCCTCACTCGTCGTTTTCAAAGGGAGAAGACAAGGTCAAGGCAAAAAAAGGGGGGGGGGTGCGGGTTAACCTATGCACATATTTTACTTTTAAAAGTTATCTTTTAACTTTAAAAAATATTTTGTTTTTCCATATGAAGTTGAGTATTTTTCTTTCCAAGTCTGTGAAAAATTGTGTTGGGATTTTGATGGGGATTGCATTGAATCTGTAGATTGCTTTTGGTAAGATTGCCATTTTTACTATGTTAATCCTACCTATTCATGAGCATGGGAGATCCTTCCATTTTCTGAGATCTTCT